>NC_090439.1:714130358-714446388 GCF_031143425.1 Pleurodeles waltl
TTTCTCCCTTAGCAGGTGCTGACACATGCCCTGCCGCCACAGACCCCGCCGCCAGCACCGCCATCACAGACCCCACCGCCAGCACCGCCACCACAGACACCGCCGCAAGCACCGTTGCAAGCACCGCCACCGACCCCGCGACGTCCTCGGACAGTGGCACCACTGCTGACATGCCTACCATCCCCAGTGGTCAGTCGTCCGAGGCTGGTGGTGAGTTCCAGGACCCTGGCCAGCTTCCATGCAGCATTACTGTCATCACTGTTGGCACCTGCAGGTGGAATGCGAAGCCGCAGCAGTGTGGGGTATGTCGCTGCCTCCATGGCGTATCAAGCTACCTTTACCTCACCAATGTCGTGCCACGCACACCCAGGTGAGTGAATTGTACCGGCCACACTGCACGTGGAGCACTCTGGGCACCAGGCCCCCTCCAGAACCAGTGGAGACTGTTATCCACTTGAGAGACTGTGGCTTTGCACTCCCCAGGATAAAGCAGTGGGAAAACCACCCACTGGAGAGACTTGGGAGACTGTGGCTTTGCATTTCCCAGGATAAAGCAGTGGGCAAACCACCCACTGGAGAGACTTGAGAGACTGTGGCTTTGCACTCCCCAGGATAAAGCAGTGGGCATGGAGCCCCCTCGTGCAGCAGTGGCATTGTGCATTCATCTGGCTGAGGTGCCCCCATCCCCCTCCCCCTGAGGTGCCTGTTTCATTTCGATCTGATGCCCCTCCAGTGTTCTCTCCGTTTCCAGTGAGGTATCTAGTGTGGGCTTCGTCCATGCATTTTGGGCCCTGTGGTCCACGGACAATGATTGGTGCACTATCCGGACTTGTGTAGTTGGTGTACATAATTGTATTTACTGGATTTTGAACTTTGATAATGAGATTTCACATGATTACATTTGTTCAAATCATTTCCTTTTGTCCTTGCGTTCTTCCAGGGGGTGGGTGGGTGTATGTGTAATGTTGCTGCATGTATTCGTGTGTATGGTGTTGTGGCTGAGGGTGGGGGTGTTGCGTGTTGCGTGTGTGTGTCACTCTCTTTTCCCTCCCCCCTCCCCTGTGTTGTAGGTGCAGTACTCACTGTGGTCGTCGCCGCCGTCTTTGGTGCTCCTTATAGAAGAGAAGGAAGACCAGCATTGGCAGTATCTGCAATTCGGGCTCCATGGCGTCCTGCTTCCTCGTAGGGTGTGGAGAGGTGAGTGTTTTCCCTTTTGTGTACTGTTTCCGCCGTGTTTTTGTTTGCGTTGGTTCCGCCCCGGAAAAGGTGGCAGATAGGCCTGTTGTGATACGGTGAGCGGTACATTGTCTTCCGCCTGTCTGTTGGCGGTTACCGCCGCAGTGTTTGTTTCTACCGCCGTGGCGGTCGGAGTGTTGAAGTGGCTGTCTATGTTGGCGGTTTCCGCCACGGTTGTAATCCCATTTTTTTTTCCGCCAGCCTGTTTGCGGTATTACCGCCGCTTTAACACCGACCGCCAGTGCTGTAATGAGGGCCATAATCTTTTCATTATGTATCATTGAATCTGGAAATCTTAATCTTTACCAACTTCTCTATCAAATCTGTGAATTATATTGATCTCTTAAGAAGACTACCCATCCGAATCTTCTGGCCCAATCTGAGTTAAAAAGGAGACTATCCATGCAACTCTTCTAGTATGATCTGGGAGAAAAGGACCTTATGATAGCCTCTTAAGGAGACTAACCATCCTAATCTGCTACCATTTCTTTTAGCACATCTGCCCTTATTTGGTCTTTTAAATTTACTTTATAAGGAGACGTGTTAGCGGTTCAATAGACCTTTTGACTACGCTTAGAGTGATTCCACCCTAAGTCCTTAATTCAATGCAATTACAACATCATAATCAATAAATATCATTTAATACTCTTTGGAGTCGGTAACCTTCACACACCATGACCCATTTGGTCATAAATAACCACACCTTTATGCAAAAGTTAGAAAATGTATTTCTATATATTAACAACGCTAAGGTCACATCAATTAATCTCAAAACCAACTGATAACCATACATGAATAACACTGGTTGACTAAACCTTCTACAGAATCTCAATTTAACTAATGCATTGATAATTAATCATTCGAGAGTCGCAGTACAAATTAATAGCAAAAATAAACGTGCATTAGAAATAGGATACATCTAGATTCAACAGATGAATAACATCAATTCTTTGTTAATAGAAAGTTAACATGTCAGGGCTCCCTAACTAACCTTCTGATTACAATAGCATATTTGGGCTGCATGCAAAATAAGTTAATCAAAGGTAATTTGAAAAACATCTAACCATGGCTCTAGGAAAATAGTGGTTAGTACCTTGAAACAAAGAACAAATCTATAACTGGCATAACATCATTTCGTTATACCTCTACTCATATGGATCAGCAAGCTGCGATTTCTCTTCGTCAGTTGGACATTCGTTCGGTCATCAACAGCAATGGACAGTGAAAGGGAATGGTTCAGACACAGGGACTCTAAACTATCTGAACCATGTAAGGAACAATATCTAGGGGATCAGCATTCAGCATTAGAACTTAGACAATAATGTTGAAGCTAGAAAATAAAGTCATTAGGAACTGTTCAGCTCCTCAAACAAGACCACTATGGGGAAAGTCAAAAGAGAATGAGCACCTCTCTCCTCTGTGCCATCAGGCTAAGGTAAAAAGTCCTGAAGAACTTCCCACATCTGTCATTGGTCAGAAAATCAAATGTTTACAGTTAGTCCACTAGAAATAAAAAACTAAATCTAAGATATAACTAAACTGTCTTTCACATGTCGATGATTGGCTCCTCTTCTCCTTTCCCCATCGTCAGACTCGTAAGTTAACCTTCTCGTGGTGATCTGTGCTTCAGTCAGTGCATCCATTATTAGTTCCTGGGAATATCGCTGTCTCACATATCAAACTATACAAAGTAACGACTCCTAACACAAGACATTCTAGCAGGCAGTTTGCATGAGAAAGTTAAAGACATCTGCAAAATGTTTGGTTAGCACGGTGTGAACATTAGAAACATCAAATCTCCCACATTTCTCATAATTTTATTAAACAACGCAGCTTAATATGGCCCAAACCTCACTAACTTAAGGGCTATAATTAATAAAGCTAAATACATAATGTAAAATCATTAATATTTCATACTACTGCAATTCTCTTTTATGCATGCACTTCAACGAATAATAATATACATTTAATAAAAGCGTTACGTATTATGATGGTCACTCAAGTGGTCACATTATCTAAAACACACATTTATTTTCTATGTTAGCTTAATTTCTATGCAGATTTTTTACTCATAAAACATAGAAATCATTAGTAATTAATTCAGCTTTCACACACTTCCTAATGAAAGAATGAGCTGCGTGACAACTCTTGGCTGCACTGTGGGCCATGGCAACTGCCAATAATGTAACATAAGCATGTGCACCTGCAGCCCACAGTATTCTTGCGGTCCTTCTCTGATATTGCACACTGTCGCTGATGCAGTGCTTTAAAAAATGGTTATTCTGTGATTTAACTCTGTATTATTTCATAAACATGATTTACAAACATTTCAGATCATGCTGTTTCACTACACCCCCCACCCACCCACCTTCTTCCTCTCAATCGCCTCTCACCAGGGTCAGACTGGTAAACCGGGCATTTGGGCAACGGCCAATGGGTCGGTGCCTGAGGCCCAGTTGTGGTCTGATTTTCTTTCGTCCAGTTGTGCCTGCTTTGAGTGGTTTTAGGATGAGTTGACGAGTCCGGCCTTGGCAGTAATTCTCTGGGGCCTAAGCACGCTCTCTGGAAGCCTGAAGAAATCATGTCCCCTCACCTCTTAGCAGGGGCTGGCAACCTCCTCAACAGTACCCTGCAGGGAAGGCCCATAAATAGTGTGTGGGGCTGGTTTGGGCCGGTTGTTGACACACAATAATGCAAGCAGATTGAGTTGGGAATGGGAGGGAGTAGGAGCAGCATCATTGGAGCCCAGCTGTGAAAAGCCATTTTCGCACCTTTCATCAGTATGAGGCCAGCTGTGTGTTTATCTGATCCATCCCCTGTTCCTCCAGCACATGATAGGCATGAGGTGGTGCCCTGAGCCTCTCTGGAGCCCAGACGAGGCAGGTAATTTCACACACTCTCTTCCTTGCAGGACAGGGCATTGCACTGCCCTTGTCCCTGTCCCTCGGGCCTTTTGCACATGCCCTGCAGCACTGCTGTTCCAGAGAGCCCATAGACTTTGGGGCTACCTGAGGAGGAGGCAAGGAGGGAGGACGAGGAGAGAGAAGTTAAAAGTGAGGGGGCAGAGAAAGGGTAGAGAAGAGGCTGAAGGGGAGGACATAGAGCCAGTGAGGTGTGGGAACAGAAGGAGGAAAAGACAGAGAATGGGCTATAGAAAGAGTAAGAAGCACAGAAAGACACCAAGAGAGAAGTTTAGAAATAAAGTGCTGGATGGAAGCAGTACAATTGTGGTAAAAGGGCAAGCGAGACGGTTACAGATGGAGTACCATGAGTGAGTGGAAGAGAGGTCGAGAGATTAACACAGTGAAAATGAGAGCACACACTAGTGAGATAAAAGGTGTGTGAGGAGGTGAGCAGTAGAGAGTTTTGTGATGTGCCATACTGGCTCTGCTTCCTGAGTGGGAGCGTGCAAGTGTTGTGTTTTAATTTTTTATGATGCAAACTCTGCACCTGGGACTACAAGTGACACACTTACCTGTTTATCTGTAGTGTGTATTTGTAGAGGCTGACTAAGGGCTTTCATACAGTCTTCACTGTGCTATTTTGAAAGCACTTTGGTTCAATATTTATACTGTGTTTAAGCCAAATTTGCGTCATTTTTTTTACGCAAATTCAGCGCAAACCTAACTCCATATTTATACTTTGGCGCTAGACTCGTCTAGTGCCAAAGTCATGGAGTTAGTCATTTTTTGCTAGTGGGAAACGACCTTATGTCAATGAGATGCAAGGCAGGCGTTCCCGTGCAAAAAATAATAATATGGTCTTAGCGCCATATATATTACCCCATGCTGAAATCAAACATGGGGGAAGAGGGCCTTAAATAATGGCGCTAAGCTTGCTTAGCACCATTATTTAACGCCTGGGTCAGGGCAGGCGTTAGGGGAGCTGTAGGGTCAATTTCCATGGTCAGAGACAATGGAATGGGCTCACAGGTGCCCTTCCCTAGCTCCAGGGACACCACCACCCACACCAGAGGGACGCTAATGGATGGGGGTGACCCCATCCCAGGTCAGTTCAGGCGAGTATTTCAAATATTTATGTTAAGTGCCGTAGGGGGGGCCTAACCTGGGCCCCCCTAATATGGCACTGGACCCAATGGCCATGCCCAGGGCACATGTGTCCCCTGGGCATGGCCATTGGGGTGATGGGTATGACTCCTGTCTTTAATAAGGCATGAGTCATGTTCATGGGGGTTGTGCATCAAAGGATGACGCTAGTCTGGTTAGAGAACTGAAACAAGCTGGATTCTGCAGTACCCACTACCAGCAGGATCCAGAGGTCTCAACTGGACAAAGCAAAGAGCTAACTAGTCCACAGGTGGACAGGAGACCATGCTTCAATATACTGCTGCAACAGACTACTTCTTCAACTCCTTCTGTCCTAGCTATCTCCTGTCCTGCCTAAGAGGAAGAAATCATGGCCTAGAAAAAGGCCTTCAGGGGCCTAGTTCAGTTATTGGGGCCCAGGAAGGATTCTGACCACAGACGTCCCATCCAAACCCCCCCAGGGTGCCCCAGCTGTTTGTTTTCTGTAACTCTGCCAAGCCAGTAGAATCACAGGCCAACTCCTGGGGACCATTTATTTCACCTTTCAAACCCACTCTTCCCCCGAGGACAGACCAATGGAGGCTGACCACACCCTTCCATCTTGGCTCTAGACTATGGCCCTCATTACAACCCTGGCGGTCGGTGTTAAAGCAGCGGTAATACCGCAAACAGGCCAGCGGAAAGAAAATGGAATCATGACCATGGCGGAAACCACCAACATAGACAGCCACTTTAACACGCCAACAGATAGGCGGAAGACAATGTACCACCCACCATATCACAAGAGGCCTATCCGACAGCTTTTCCAGGGCGGAACCAACGCGAACGAAAACACGGCGGACACAGTACACAGAAGGGAAAACACTCACCTCTCCACACCCCACGAGGAACCAGGACGCCATGGAGCCCGAATTGCAGATACTGCCGATGCTGGTCTTCCTTCTCTTCTATAAGGAGCACCAAAGACAGCGGCGACGACCACGGTGAGTGCTGCACCTACAACACAGGGGAGGGGGAGGGAAAAGAGAGTGACACACACACGCAACACGCAACACCCCCACCCTCAGCCACAACACCATACACACAAATACATGCAGCAAAAGTAGACATACACCCCACCCCCTGGAAGGACAAAAGGAAATTATTTGAACGGATGTAATCATGTGAAATCTCATTATCAAAGTTCAAAATCCAGTAAATACAATTATGTACACCAACTACACAAGTCCGGATAGTGCACCAATCATTGTCCGTGGACCACTGGGCCCAAAATGCATGGGCAAAGCCCACACTAGATACCTGACTGGAAACGGAGAGAACACTGGAGGGGCATCAGATCGAAATGAAATAGGCACCTCAGGGGAGGGGGGCACCTCAGCCAGATGAACGCACAACGCCACTGCTGCACGAGGGGGCTCCATGCCCACTGCTTTATCCTGGGGAGTGCAAAGCCACAGTCTCACAAGTCTCTCCAGTGGGTGGTTTGCCCACTGCTTTATCCTGGGAAATGCAAAGCCACAGTCTCTCAAGTCTCTCCAGTGGGTGGTTTGCCCACTGCTTTATCTTGGGGAGTTAAAATCCACAGTCTCTCAATTCTCTCCAGTGGGTGGTTTGCCCACTGCTTTATCCTGAGGAGTGCAAAGCCACAGTCTCTCAAGTCTCTCCAGTGGGTGGTTTGCCCACTGCTTTATCCTGGGGAGCGCAAAGCCACAGTCTCTCAAGTGAATGTCATTCTCCACTGGTTCTGGAGGGGGCCTGGTTCCCAGAGTGCTTCATCCTGCCAAGGACTGAGGTAGTGGATGTATCTCTCCACTGGTTCTGGGGGGGACCTGGTGCCCAGAGTGCTTCATCCTGCCAAGGACTGAGGTAGTGGATGTATCTCTCCACTGGTTCTGGAGGAAGCCTGATGCCCAGAGTGCTCCATGTGCAGTGTGGCCAGTACAATTCACTCACCTGGGTGTGCGTGGCACGACATTGGTGGGGTACAGGTAGCATGATACGCCATGGAGGCAGCGACATACCCCACACTGCTGCGGCTTCGCATTCCACCTGCAGGCGCCAACAGTGATGACAGTAATGCTTCATGGAAGCTGCCCAGGGTCCTGGAACTCACCACCAGCCTCAGATGACTGACCACTGGGGATGGTAGGTATGTCAGCGGTGGTGCCACTGTCCGAGGACGTCACGGGGCTGCTGGTGGTGCTTGCGGCGGTGCTTCCGGAAGTGGCCGTCGTGGCGGTGCTGGCGGCGGTGTCTGTCGCGGTGGTGCTGGCGGCGTGGTCTGTAGTGGCAGAGCTGGCAGAGCTGGCGGCGGATCTGTGGTGGCGGTGCTGGCGGTGGGGTCTGTGGCGGCGGGGCATGTGTCAGCACCTGCTGAGGGAGAAAGCAGGATGTCTCCTGCAGCCTCGGACGGCTGCCCACCGGGAAGAGCCTGGGGACTGTTGCAGGGGCTGTAGACATGCCGGAGGCAGTGCAGGTGGCGGTGCAGGTGGTGGTGCAGGTGGCAGTGTTCGCCGCTGTACAGTTTGGAGTGAACGTGGGCAGAAGGTGTGACACTGGCCCCTCAGTCTGTGCCACCTTGCCCTCTCCTGACCTGCCCTTCTGTTTTTGGCCCTTCCCCACCTTGGATGGTGGTGCAGTTGTCTTGCCACTATCCCATTTCATTTTCGCTGATCCCTTGTTGGCTGGTGGTTTCGGCTTCTCCCTCCGGGATGTTGGCACCTTTTTCACCTTGGCAGGTGGCGGAATGTCCTTGCCCTCGCTACGTGGCACACTGGCAGCCCTGATGATTGGCACACTCCATGACCCCGCAGTTGCTGGCACCACTGTGCCCGGGGATGTGGTGGCTGAGGTGCTGGGCTGGAACCTAGAAAGCCTGGCCCTAGGGCAAGGACAGAGGGGAGGTGTAGGGAAGAGGTCAATGTTAGCCAGGAAAAGTTTTTTAGACACACTGGGATGGGTAGATGGAGGGGGTTTGGGAGTGGAGGAAGAGGTAGTGGTTGTAGGAGGTGTACGTCTGCTGAATTTGGGTGAAGGTGCATGGGCTTGAGGCTGTTGTGAGGTGGATGGCTGTTGGGTGGGTGTGTGCCTGCGTTTGTGTACTTTGGGAGGAGGGCTCACAGACACACTGGTAGAGGACACTGGGGATGTGTGAATGGTAGTGGGGGTGGTGATTGCACATGAGCGGTGTGTGGTGATGGGCGTGTTGGTGATAGAGGTAGTGGCTGAGGATGCAGTGCATGCAGGTGTGAGTGGAGATGAGACTGGGAGGGAGGAGGGAGACGTGGAGGAGGGGGACACAGTGGAGGAAGTGGATGTTGGTATGTGTGCATGGGTATGTTGCTTGTGTGAGTGCCTGTGGGATGTGTGGTGCTTATGTTTGCTAGAGCCTCTCTTGTGTGTTGATGTGTGAGCATGCTGGTCTAATGGTGTGCTTGGGATAGGCAGAGGTATAGGGGATTGGGTCTGGGTGGAGGAGGTTGGAGGGGGAGGCTGGACACAGGGACAATGGCTGCCATCAGTGCTGAGGCCAAAGCCTGAAATGCTCTCTGTTGGGCTGCCTGGCCAGAATGAATGCCCTCCAGGTATGCATTTGTTTGTTGCAAATGCCTCTCAACACCCTGGATGGCAATCAGAATGGTAGACTGCACAACAGTGAGGGATCTCAGGAGGTCAAAAGCCTCCTCACTGAGGGCAGCAGGGCTGACTGGGGAAGGCCTGAGGTGCCTGGGACGAAGGAGAGGCCCACCCTCCTGGGAAGCGGGCACGGGACAGATGCTGAGGGGCTGCTGGGAAGGCGGTGCTGGTGGGGGGGTGGTGGCTGTACCTGTTGATGTGGTGGGCACAGAGGGGTCCGCCACCGCAAGGGAGCTCCCATCAGAGGAGCAGTCGCTGTCGCTGGTCTCTGCTCCTGTCCCCGCTGTGGAGCTCCCCTCGCCCTCCGTCCCACTGATGGTTTCAGACTCCGTAGCTTCACCCTCCAAGGCAAAGTGGGATACAGCTCCCTCCTGCTCCGGTGCCAATGCTCCTCCGCCTGATAATGTTATTGCACACAAGAACAGGGAGACCACAAAAAAGGGGAGGGAAAGACAGAAGAAAGACATGTTCAGTGCATGCAACACCACTACCGTTGGTGGACATAACAGACAGTGAGCAGCCCCCTGCACTATGCCATGCACTTATAGTTCCTAGATTTCTCACATGCCCATGGGGTACGAGGCCTAAGCCCAATTGCTGCACACCTGGAAGTCACAGGAGCCTGACTAGGTGTAGATGGCTCTTACTACTATGGGGTTGGGGTGCCACATAGCCTGCCTCACAAGGGACATTGCCTACCAAGATCGCCCTGGCCTAGGGGAACACACTGCCCACCTCCCCTGCCCAGACACCTTGTAATGCGCGCAGAGTGAGCTGAATGAGAGTGTACTCACCCCCTTGTGGCTGCTGTGATGCCCTCAAGCGCCCATCCACCTCAGGATAGGCCACCGCCAGGATCCGGAACATCAGGGGGGTCATGGTACGATGGGCACCCCTCCACGTTGGGAGGCCATCCCCAGCTGGGCCTCCGCTGTCTTCTTGCTCCGGCGGCGTAGGTCCTCCCATCTTTTACAGCAGTGGGTGCTCCGTCTGTGGTAGACCCCCAGGGTCCGGACGTCCTTGGCGATGGCATGCCAAATAGCCTTCTTCTGGTGGGCGCTGACCTAGAGGAATGGTACAGGGGGAAACCCAGCCGGACCGTCATACTCATTGCCCACCAGTTCCCACCCATGCCATGACGCACATACACTCACATGTACATGTAGGCCTCAGCCCCCCCCCCATGTATCTTCCAGCCACACCACTCAAAGCAGGCATTGCCCATTCAGCATCCTCACAGTGTACTGACCTGTTTGTCTGGAGGACCGTACAGTTGTGTGTACTGGGGGAGGACCCCATCCACTAGTTTCTCCAACTCCTCCGAAGTGAAGGAAGGGGCCCTTTCCCCAGACACATGAGCCATCGTCGCTTCCAGACACAGGTCACAGCAGCACTTTCAGTGTAGGTCCTCTCCTGTTGTAGGTCAGGTATCAAGTGAGTGAACAGACAGAAAATGGCGGTCACGTCCGCGGCGGTGCATACCGTCACCCCTGGCGTACATCGTTATTGGCTCCTCGGACACATAGGGCCCAATGTTAACCAATGCTGAATAGCGCTGCGGTCTTCGACCGCCCACCGCAATGGTGTCCATGCCAGCAGAGTTACCTCATATCCCCTTGTCCCACCTTACAGGTCAGGCACCTGCCATTTCAGGGGGCCACATGGCATTAATAATAACTGCGTCACACCTATCTAGGCCTGGAATACACACAGTTACAGGCACATTGCAGATTAATACATTTCTGCAAATGACATTTTGTGATACCTCAGTGTTGGCTGACTCTCTGCTCGCTGTTCTCCTCCATAGGGCACGTCTGCTGGGGCAGGTGATGAGATGGTGGCATCCTCCGGTGTACAGACCCCTGGTGGACCTGTCGACAATGGAAGAAAGACACATCATAGTCACATACAGACTTGATTGTGCAACAATCCAGGAACTGTGTGCCCACTTGGAGCCAGACCTGATGTCAGCTATCCGCCATCCCACAGGGTTACCCCCTCTAGTGCAGGTCCTGTCAGTACCCCATTTCCTGGCAAGTGGTTCCTTTCAAACAACATTGGCCTTTGCATCATGGATGTCCCAGCCAATGTTCTCTAACGTGTTGTCCAGAGTGTTGTCTGCCCTGCTGAAACACATGCGCAGCTACATCGTGTTCCCTCAGGTGGAGGATTTGCCCAAAGTGAAAGGTGACTTCTATGCCTCGGGACATATCCCCAACATCATAGGTGCCATTGATGGGACACATGTGGCATTAGTACCCCCACGCAGGAGTGAACAGGTGTACAGAAACCGGAAGAGCTACCATTCGATGAATGTGCAGATGGTGTGTTTGGCAGACCAGTACATCTCCCATGTGAATGCCAAGTTTCCTGGCTCAGTGCATGATGCTTACATTGTGAGGAATAGCAGCATCCATTATGTGATGGGGCAACTCCAGAGGCACCATGTGTAGCTAATAGGTGAGGCCAAGGACCCAATACAGTGTGAATAGGTGTCTGGGTATGGGGTTGTCCCTAAGGGTTAGTGTGTGTCTAACAGTTGTCCCTCAATATTTGCAGGTGACTCTGGTTACCCCAGCCTGTCATGGCTACTGACCCCAGTGAGGAATCCCAGGACAAGGACAGAGGAACGCTACAATGAGGCACATGGGCAAACTAGGAGGGTGATCGAACGCACCTCCGGTGCCTCCATATGACAGGTGGTTCCTATACTACTCACCAAAGAAGGTGTGCCAGATAATCGTGGCCTGCTGTATGCTGCACAACCTGGCTTCGCGACGGCAGGTGCCTTTTCTGCAGGAGGATGGGCCAGCTGGTGGTCTTGTGGCAGCTGTGGAGCCTGAGGACAGTGAAGAAGAGGAGGCAGAAGAAGAGGATATCGACAACCGAAACAACATAATCATGCAATACTTCCAGTGAGACACAGGTAAGAAGATGTCACTGCCTCCCCCATCTCATACTATTGTTGGAGCTAGCATAAGTCTGTCATTTTCACTCAATGTATGGACCCTGACTTGTCACTTTGCCTTTCCATTTCACAGATGTGGGTCCCACTTTGTGTCCTCTGCTATATTTCCTCCCGGCCTACAGCTGTGTTACATCGGTATGTGCACAAGTAAATTGACATTGCTATATTCCATGGTTATTGCAATTACACATTTGTGAAAGCACAGACCGACTCCAGATTGTTTTGTGATTGAAGTGTGTTTATTTCTGTGCTAATAAGTGGAGGGGGTTGTAAAATGGGCTGGGGGATGGTGGAGGAATGTCTATGGCAGAGTCCAGTCTATTTCTTTCACAGGTGCATTGTCCAAAGGGGCATAGGAAGTGGAGCAATGGCAGTTTAAGGATGGATAGGGTGACAAAGTGGGACAGAAGGGTGACATTCAGGGGGGTCTCATTTCCTGGCGGGGGTCTTGGCAATGCTCTCTGTCTTGTTCCTGGATCTCAGGGACCGTTTGCGGGGTGGTTCTCCATCTGCAGGGGGTGGGGTGCTGGTGTCGTGTTCCTGTGGCGGTGCCTCCTGTCCACTAGCACTGGCGGAGGTGGAGGGCTGTTCATCATCCAGGCTAGTGTCAGGGGCCCCTTGTTGTGCCACTGTGTCCCTCCTGTTGTTGACAAGGTCTGCCAGCACCCCTGCAATGGTGACCACGGTGTTGTTAATGGACTTCAAGTCCTCCCTGATTCCAAGGTAGTGTTCCTCCTGCAGCCGCTTGGTCTCCTGTAACTTGGCCAGTACCGTTGCCATTGTCTCCTGGGAATGATGGCAAGCTCCCATGATGTTGGAGAGGGCCTCGTGGAGCATGGGTTCCCTGGGCCTGTCCTCCCCCTGTCGCACAGCAGTCCTCCCAGCTTCCCTGTTGTCCTGTGCCTCTGTCCCCTGAACTGTGTGCCCACTGCCACTGCCCCCATGTCCCTGATGGTGGGGTTGCCTGGGTTCCCTGTAATGGTGGACACACTGCTGATTGACGTGTCCTGGGGACAGAGGGATGGGCCCGCTGGGTGGGTGCTGTGCTGGTGTTTCCTGTGGGGGGAGGCTCTGTGGCGGCATGTGACTGTGTCAGGGGAACCGACTGTCCCGAGGTCCCAGATGGGCGGGGCTGGTCATCTTGATCCAGTTGTGCAGAGCTGCTGTCATCACTGTGGGTCTCTTCTGTGGGGGGACTGGATATGTCTGGCACCTCCTGTCCGGTGACGTTGGGTAGAGGTCCTGTAGGGGTGTAAAAGCATGATTATTGAATCTGTGTGTGCCATTGTGTGCAATGGGTGAGTGACCCTCTATTCCAGTGCTTGCATTCTTTCCTTGGTCCTTGTGTGATAGTTGGTTTGGGGTCTCTGTGGGTATCTGTACTGGACATGCTTTGGTGATGGGTGTCCATGCATTGGTGTTACATGCAGGGCTTGTTTTTTGGATGTGTGGGTTGTGTTGGTGGGGTATCTGTGGGTTGTTGGGGTGATGGGTGTGAGGGTATGGATGGGGTATGTGATGGCATGCAGGTAGGGTGGGGTATAAAGTAGTGAAGATTTGCCTTACCAGAGTCCAGTCCTCCTGTTACTCCTGCGAGGCCCTCAGGATGCAGTATTGCCAAGACTTGCTCCTCCCATGTTGTTAGTTGTGGGGGAGGAGGTGGAGGGGGAGGTGGAGGTCCACCGCCAGTCCTCTGTACTGCAATCTGGTGTCTTCCTTACAATGGATGTCTGCTGCACCTGTGATCCGAACAGCTGTGGCTCTACCTGGACGATTTCCTCCACCATGACCCTGAGCTCCTCCTCAGAGAACATGGGGTGTCGTTGAGGTGCCATGATGTGGTGTGGGTTATGTGTGAGGTGCTGTCTGTTGTGATGTGTGAGAGGATGTGTTGTTGTGTGTTGTTTGAGGTGCGTGGATGTTGTGTAAGTGATGGTGTTGTATGTCTGTGGATGCTGGTGTTGTTTAAGGTAGTGTATCTCTCTGGCCTGCTTTCAAATTTCTGGTAGTAAGGGTTTGTGGGTAATGTGGGTGTGTGTTTTATATTGGATTGGGTGTGTGGGTGTGGTGTGTGTATGTGTATCAGGTGTGTGTATTTCAAATTGTCCAAGGTGGTGGTGTTTTATATATGTGTGTGTATTTTGAGCGCGTGGATTCGTGGGTCATGATAGTGTGGGCGTATTCCTGTTGGCGTGACGGTGTCGGTTTTGTTATTGCCAGTTTATCACTGACCTTTGGTGTGGCGGACTTCTGTGGGTGTCTGGATTTTGGCAGATTCCGAGCTGTGGGTCGTAATAGCTGTGGCGGAATTCCACTGCTGTGGCGGTGTATTGGCGGTCTTCTGCACGGCGGTAAGCGGCATTTACCGCCAATGTTGTAATGACCCCCATAATCTGTTCTAGATGTGTAACAAACATGGCGCTAGTTGGAGTGCGCATACTGGGGATTTCATTAAGGGTACTGAAATGTACACGATGTATAAAGCATGGTGTGCAGCAGTCTCCACAGAACTGGTGGGTATCACATATGGGCAGAACATCAGAATTATTCCATCTGCCCCGCCTATAGTATAAAAGCGGGCTACTGGGCCATACTAGCATAAAACGAAGAGGTCTATTAATACCTCAGGGAGCACATCAATGTAAAGGGACTGCCGAGGATCACACCTGCCGTTCAGTCCGAAAGCAGGTGTAGTGTCGGTAGTAGAGAATGCTCACCGTTCTCGATTGCCTCGCGCTGGGAATTCTGCACGCGCATTGAGGCATTCGAGAATGGTGTGTGAAGAGACGGTTATTGGAGCGGACAGAGCAACTGCACTGTCTCCCTTCTGCGACGAATCTTAAAGTGAATAAAGTATAATTACTTAAGACTCACTCGTTGTCGGCAGTTTCCTACAATTGGCGACAAGCGGAAAAAGAACGCTACCGGGTTGTTGCGCGACGAGTGTGCCGCATAGTGAACAGCCGCCACTCCGGTAAGTCAAGCGCTGGGCAGCACTCACGCTGCAGCCGAAGATCGCCTTTTCCATCACTCTGGTGAGTCAGGTGCTGGGCAGCATTCACGTTGCAGACGAAGATCGTCTTCACTGGGTGGGTGTGTACTGCTACTGGTACTACCCCTAACTAATACGTCATTCTGTCTCACCGGCCATTTTGGATTGGTCGGGATGTGATCACGCGTCATTTCAAAGCGGCAGCCATTTTAAGTTGGGACAGTTCTGCTGACAGAGGGGCAGCCATTTTAAGTCACACGTCAACTATGCAGCAGACATCTTAAATTGGGACAGTTCGTGCCAACTTAGAGGCAGTTTTTTTTAATGATTAGTATAAGCTAGCTGTCATTTGGACTTTTTACTAAGATGATAATTCTAGCACTAATTTGAATTTGGAAATTGGTTTATTAGTAGTTTTAACACTTCATTTAAACCATCTATAACCTACTATTAGCAATTATAGTAATCTTTAGAAGGGAGACAGTGCAAATACATGGCGGCTAACAACCCTTGGAACTTATCACCTCCACAATCATTTATTCCTGTTGCTGGTTCACCAATATTAAAATGGGAAGAATGGAGCGAATATTTCAGGAATTATATCTCCACCATTGAGGAAGAAGAAGAACTTTCTGCTGGAAAAAAATATAGGATCCTTTTGCATTGTTTAGGACCAGGTGGTCTGAAAATCTTTAAAAACATTAATAAGAAACCTAGGCAAGCGATCGATGGCGACCTGTATAAGAATGCGCTTGAAGACTTAGATAACTATTACAGACCTAGAGTTTGCATAGCTGTGGATCGCTATAAGTTTTTTCATCGGAAACAAGGGAAGGAGGAACCAGTAGAGGATTACGTGTCTGCCTTAAAGAATTTAGCAATTAATTGCAGATTCGGTGATTTACATGATGAGCTTATTCGTGACCAGATTGTTATGCAATCGTCAAACTCGAACATTCAAGACAATCTGTGGGCCAAAGGAGAAAACTCTTTGCAGGAAGTCATTGATATTGTAAAAGAGGGCAGAATTGACGGGAAGGTGTGCGAAAGAAGTTTTAAATGAAAATAAAGGAGAGCAGACCATAATTGCAAGAGTGAAAGAAAAAAAACACAATAAAGATTCTAAAAAGAGAAGCACAGGGAGAATAGGAATAGAATCTAAGAATTATAAGTCGAATGATAAAAAGAAGTGTTATAGATGTGGCAATTATGACCACTTGGCGAATGATAAATTGTGTCCGGCAAAGAAACAGAAATGTTTAAAATGTGGAATTGTAGGTCATTTCCAAAAAGTGTGTCAGAGAAAGAATGGAGGTAGCAAAATCCTGGATCTAGAAGACACAAACTCTTCAGAGGATGATGAGTTGAACATGTGTATTTTGTGTGTAAATTCTTCTGACGAAGATACTATTCTTTGCACGAAACAAGAAGAGAAAAATAGAATGAAAAAAACAAGCTGTGAGATTATGCTGGGAGGTGTGACTATGCGCATTGTAGTAGATTCAGGGTCTCCATATACTATTATTAATCAAAAAATGTGTGGGAAAGGAGTCTCAAGCATATTGTGGGTGAAGAGTTATGCTCACCGGACATAACAATCAAGACATTTACTGGTGAAATTATCGAATTGTTAGGCTACAAGGAATTGGAATTCTAGTATAAGGACAGACAAATGACCGGAAAATTGTATATTGCAGTCACTGGTCCTTCCGTTTTGGGATGGATTGATCAGAGGAAATTGGGCATAATATTGGATCCCAATAATCCTGAACCAGTATTGTCCATAGAAAAAGGGTCACGAATTGGTCAACTAGTTCTGCAGAGATTCTCTAAAGTATTTACGGGGAAGATTGGAAAAATGAAAGGCTTTATGCACCTTATTCATTTAAAAAAGGATGCTGTGCCACAGGTGCATAAAGTAAGAAATATTCCGATTCCCCTAAAGGAAGATGTTAAATTGCAATTGGATAAACTACAAGAAGAGAAAATTATAGAACCCATTGAATCTTCTGAGTGGGTGGCCCCATTAGTCGTGGTGAAGAAAGCCAATGGGGGTTTACGATTATGCATCGACTTGAGAGATCTTAATAAGAATATACTAGTTGATCAATTCCCCTTACCGCATATTAGTGAAATGTTATCACGCACTAGAGGAATGAAATGGTTTTCTACTATTGATTTTAAAGCGGCCTATCATCAGGTACGGTTACATCCCAGTAGTAGGGACTTGCCTGCTTTCATTACACCCTTTGGGTGTTACAGGTTTCGGCGAGTACCATTTGGCTTGGTGTCAGCAGCAGCCATGTTCCAAAGGTTAATTAACTCAATCCTTGCAGGAATAGATAATACGATGCTCTTCCAAGACATTATCCTGGTGATGGGTAGGTCAAGGGATGATCATGACCAAACTTGATTAAAAGTATTGAATACGTTGGATGAAAAGGGCCTGACGGCAGAATTTAGTAAATGCAAATTCGCTTGTGACCATGTCAATTACTTGGGGCATGTTGTATCTGCTCAGGGAATTAAACCAAAGGAAGAGTTATTGTCTGCAATAAGCAAGGCACCTAATCCTCACAATAAGTATGAGGTCTGTGCTTTTCTGGGTTTAGTGGAATTCTATTCCAAATTTGTTAATAACTTTTCTACGAAAACGTATGATTTAAGGCAATTGCTTAAAGCAAAAAACAAGTTTTTGTGGACAGATGCGTGTCAAAATGCTTTTGATATGTTGAAAAATGATATCTGAAAAGCTCCACCATTGCAAGGCTTTGATTCAAGTCTTAGATATGTTATTACAACTGATGCTAGTTGCAAGGGAATAGGAGCAGTTCTCACCCCAATTAATAAGGAGGGGTATGAAGATACTATTGCTTTTGCCTCACGTTCCTTAACTCCTACTGAGGAGAAGTATTCAGTTATTGAGCGTGAGGCACTTGCATGTGTATGGGCAATGGAACATTTTAGACAGTATGTGTGGGGTACTACAGTCATATTAAGATGTGAACACAAACCACTGGTGAAGGTTTTAACCACAAAGGGGTTTTATAAAGCTTCTCCTAGGCTTGCCAGAATGTCTGTGCGTTTGTTTGATTACAACTATGTGGTACAATACTTACCTGGAGTGAAGAATACGGTTGCAGACTTCTTAAGCCGCATGTCCTTGCCATCCAACGATATTGAAGAGTTTCAGAATACCGATGAAGATGGTAAAGAAGACATGTGGGTGGCTATTGTGGAGGAAGGTATATGCAAAGGTATCATACGAGATGAATGGAATACAGAGCAGAATTTGGATGAGGTGATGAAAGAATTGAGTGTCATGATTACTAAAGGGTGGCCGTTAAAGAAAATGATTAATAAAAATTGCTTACCTTTTTGGGAAGTAAGGGATGAATTATCTATGGAAGAAGGTCTATTTATTAGGAATGGAAAGGTAATACCTCCCTTCACCTTAAGAGGGAAAATTCTTGAGATTTGCCACGAAGGCCATCTAGGCATCGGTAAAACTAAGAATAGAGTGAAACAGTGGTACTGGTGGCCAGGGATAGATAAGGAGGTAGAAAGGATGGTGAGAGATTGCCATGTTTGTGAAAATGCAGATAAAACGCATGTGATGTTGAAACCGCCTTTACAGCCCATTCCTTCTCCCAACATGTCATGCATGGGAAAGAGTAGGTATTGATGTCATGGGACCAATTGGTGAAGGTGAAGAGCAGACTTTCTTGTTAGTACTTGTAGATCACTTTTCCAAGTGGCCAGAGGTAGGAATTGTAAGGAAGGCTGATGTAAGCAGTATCATCAAATTTATGGATAAAATGTTTGTAAGAGAGGGTTTACCAAAATGTATTGTGTCGGACAATGGGACACAATTCACGTCTTCTGCTTTCCAAGATTATGTGGGAAGAAATGGAATAAAACATCATACTACTTCAATTTACCATCCTGCAGGTAATGGTTCTGTAGAAAGGTTTAACCGTGTACTTAAAGGAATGATTCAATGGTCTAATTGCAATAATTTAGTTTGGAAAACAGAGTTATGGAAAACCCTGTGGGCTTTTAGGATTACTGCTTGTAACAGTACTAATGCTAGTCCGTTTGAACTCATGAGGGGTAGAACTCCCATGTCAAAAGATAATGTTGGTTGGCTCAAAGCTGCAAAAAGAGTAGAATGGAGTCCGGAGGAAGTGAAGACTAATATTGAGAAAGCTCAGGATAAATATAAGAAGTATTATGATGACATACACAAGTGCAAAGAGGTTAAGTTGTGTGTTGGAGATGTTGTGAGAGTCAAGAGCAATAAACACACTATTAAAGGACAAAGTAAATTTTCTTCCCCCATGAGAGTAATTGCTGTGTACAATAATTCAGCGCGACTCAATGATGGTAAAGTGTGCCATGTATCGGCTTTGTCACTGTGTAAGAGTACCAGAGTTGTCTCGGGAACGGAGATTAGTATTCCGAAGAGTGTGGAAAGAATGGTTAGACGAGAAGAAGGAGGGAAGAGAAGAACATGTTCATCAATGTCAACATAGAGTGGATTCAGGGAGCTCTGATGATCGCCATCTTCCATCAAATGAACTTAGGTCATCTAACAGTTCCAGAGACTCTAGTGGCTTGGAGGGAATCTGCTGTAGGAGTGGAAGGTGGAGTAGATTTGGCAGGAGAATTGTAAAACCAAAGAAGTTAAAAGACTATTATTCATAGTAATGTTTTGCTGTTTATTTATAGACAACTGTTTTATTTATAGGAATATATATATTGTTTATTCTCATATTGTTTTTACTGTAAAGAGAGAAGATATGTAGTGTCGATAGTAGAGAATGCTCACCGTTCTCAATTGCCTCGCGCTGGGAATTCTGCACGCGCATTGAGGCATTCGAGAATGGTGTGTGAAGAGACGGTTATTGGAGCGGACAGAGCAACTGCACTGTCTCCCTTCTGCGACGAATCTTAAGGTGAATAAAGTAATTATTTAAGACTCACTCGTTGTCGGCAGTTTCCTACAGCAGGAGACTTCTTTGTTACCCCATTTGGTTAATGGAATCATTGCAGATACTGTGTGCAACCAGACAGAAACTGGCTGGAGTCCTGCTTCGTGCAATGAGAAATCGTAACTTCTGTATTACAGTGCTACAAAGGTCACAGCCTGTGCCTAAAAGCACTGAATATGCACATTGTTTTAAAATTGCGTTACATACAAGACACGCTACCGCAAACCATACGTAGATCTAGTATTCAATAAAAATCAAGTGTTTTGCTGCAGTTTGAAGGTATTTGTTAACTTCTCATTGCTCGTAAGTTATTTATTGTTTTCCATGCACGTCATTGCTTGGTTTTACAGGCAAGAAAATGTCACTTTAAGGGTCACACATTTGGCAGTTGAATGTCACTCATAAGCGTACTGAAAGCATGGAAATGCCACACACGAGCAATTTGAAAACTTGGCAGCTATGAACACGCCCTCTTGTTTCTATTCCCTTTTCGCTCTTAGCTCGGAACCTTCAGTTCCTTTTCATGTACGGGCCGAAGCAATGCCAGAGACACCCAACGATAGCGAAAGCACGCCTGGCAGCCGCCCTGCAGCAGATCCCCAGCTAGACACCTCACAGAGAGGCGTAAGCACCCTATGTATGTCTGTCTGGGGCTTGTGCTGCTGTCAGCTCGGCCGGCCTCTGGGAGGAGCCCGGCCTCAGCTGCTGACGCGCCAGGAAACACTCAGAGCAGATACACACTGCCCCGGCTAGCGGCCCTGGATCCAGGAAGAGGGCAGACGGAGCTCCAAACCCTGGGGCGCGAGCGGGCTGCACCCGGACACAGCTCGGCGCCTTGTTGGTAAGAGATAAACTTACATTGCGTATAACTATACTGCACGCGGCGCTTCTAGTGGACGGGTTTGCTGCATCTGAAAGCGGCGTCGCTACTGACAGACGACCGGTCACGCGAGTAACGATTGTAGTGTTTTGTTTCCATGAGCAAGGTACTGGGAGGGGGCGCACTGCCCTCGGAACTCAGAAACTGCCTTCGCGTTTTGTAGGTGTTTTGTATCAGACTGAAACAAGCCTTTTTGTCTTCCTAAATCTCTATGCAGCAGTTCTTTTGATCGACTTTAAGACGGTTCTTGTGGTCGTCACTTTTTACGTTAAAAAAGGTAGGGAGATTTGTTCTTTAGACACAGCGTGTCTGATAAGTGGAGGCTAGAGGGGGCTCGACTACTTTCAAAATAAAGACTGCCAGATCCTTTTAAAAAAGTGTTTATTTCGAAACTGGAAAAGATTGACTAAGTGGCGACAACAGAACTAGATAACGGTTTCTGTTGTGTACGAAGACAGCTCGTGTGCACGTTTACCAGCCGTCTTATCTTAGGTTTTCATTTACTCTTGCTTATCACTTCGTTGACACTAGCTAAGACCGTGATGGCTAGGTATCTACTCCTGTTTACTTATGATGTATGCTTGTATTGCCCATGACATTTTTAGAGTTGCCACCTGGTTGTTGTTTTTACCGGTCCGGACTGTGGTTTTAAGTCCACGCCGGTACAAATATTGGGGAAAAATAGTGAAATCAGGTATTTTTTTCCTTCTGGAACACAAACCTAAAACAGCAAAATTCAAAAACACATCAGTTGAAAAGTATTGGAGAACTGTCAAAATCATTTCGTAATGACTGGTGTAACAAACAGATAATTGCCGTGTCACAAAAGAACCTTGACAATTTTACACACATTCTTTTCACATACTAGCTCTTGGCTGTTCCCGTAAAGCAAACCGTAAGACAAGTGACCAGTATTTTTTTTTTCTCAGAAAAATTGCATCCGTGGTTACAATCCTAATCATTTTTAGGCATAGGATGTATTAAAACACGTGCCATCACAGAAGCTGTTTGCACCAATATTGCACCTCCAATAATAACTTTTTTTCCTGGTAGCGCAATCGAAGGTATTGTGGTATATAAGGTTGTGGTATTGCGGGTGCGTAGGAGCTTTGTAGTACATTGTTTTATCTTTGCTCGCCCATGCTGTCTGATGGTATTCTCACGATCACTCGTTCTGAGACACGCACCTCATAGCTGGCATCAGCACTGACAACACTACATCCCAATCTGACATACTGAAACCAGTATAGCCCAAAGCAGTGGTAACTCTTTCTGAAGTCCTCACCTTCCTGAATTGGGAATGGATGCTGTACAGTGGTGGGTGCTAAAAGTGTCCGGTACGTGATCAGTGTCCTCAAGAAGGACGAGTTCTATGCCACTCGGTGTCTTTCTCTCTTAAGAACGATTGTGGAACTATGAACATTTATCACAGTTATCGGATAGGGCCAAAATAGCACACCATCTTTGTGTGATCAGCACTGAATCCCATTGCCCAAAGCATGACGACCTGGCTCTTCTTTTCTTATCTGCACACGCCGTCATCGTCTTCGTGCTTTTCTCATGGTGCGTCACTTCTGATGAAGAGGGTTGAGAGGTTGTCCCAGAAGAGTTCCTGGTGTGAATCTGTATTCCAAAGCATAGTTCTGGTGGGGATATGCTCATAGCGCTATGTGGCATATCACAACACTCTTACTGACTGTCAGAATACTTACGTTGTTGTGTCAGTTTAGCAATCTGCTTTCCTTTTTAGGTCTTACCTACTGACCTAGCTAGCTATCTGTGGCAGAAGGCTATAGTTACGTTGTTGTGTCAGTTTAGCAATCTGCCTTCCTTTTTAGGTCTTACCTACTGACCTGGCTAGCTATCTGTGGCAGAAGGCTATAGTGCGCAATAACAATACTTACTGTAAACTTAGGGTCAGCATATTGTTATCATTGGTTGACGTTCTTTCAATATCACTTGCTTGTTTCTTATCCAAAGTCTTTCTTCCCTCTCTTGTGCTTGTCTGTTGCTTGGAGCATAGCTTATTTGCCATCCTTTTGAGTGAATGTTTTGCATTCTTTCATAACTCACTTCAAGGAAGTACTTTTTTCTTTTTCTTTGAGCACTCCGTGGGAGCATGTGTTTTCATGCTCTCTTTCAACCTTCTGTGACCTCCCTCATCACATTCCCATTGTTCGTGCTTAACCTTTTGCTTCCTACAGCCCCAACTCCTCTATAAAAGCAGAGTAGCAGGTTTATCTTTGTTAGAGTTTGATTCAACAGCAGTCGTTATTGAGTTGGCTTTGTTTTATCTCCTGCATTTCACATGTTGCACCAAATCCGAAGGCTTGGCACAAAAAAACGGCATTTATGGCACTGGGAGATTGGTAGACTCCTGCTTTCTCTGAGCTGGCATATGAGGCAGAATCTATACTTGGGGTCACAGGAATGGAAATGTCTCTTTATTCCTAAAATCCGCTTGTTAGGCTCGTGCCCGGAACCAAATGGCACAACAATTTGTATCAGCCCCACGTTATGTGAAAAGTAAATTTGGTATTGGCAACCATTCTCTACTAAATTCCACCTCAACCTGTTCTGTTTGGAGTTACCGCATGAAAAGCATTAAAGGAACAAACTGTGGCATTTATTAAGATTGCAAATATCGAAGTAAACACACTGTTTTGAGATGCCTTAATTTGTTTTTGCTTTCCATTTAAATGTTTTTTTACTTTCTTTTTAACAGTACTTTGCGAATTAGCATTGGAGAAGTCAATAGTTTGGCACTCTCGTTGTAAAGGAGCTATAAGTTGGTTATGCCAAGAATTGTAATGTCTGTTCCAGTGATTTTACATGCATGCAATATCTGTTAACTATATCACGCTTTAAATTTCTACTTGCACCCCAGTGTTGTATGACACAAGTGATGAGGAAACACCTTCATACGTAACTCCCTCTTTTTGAAAGTTTCCCTTTTTAAAGGGCCTCAGTTGGCTTGACATTTTTTGCCACACTTAAAAATAACCACTCCTTTCTACAAGGTGGCTGCCAAGCTTCATAAATTTACTCAACTAGGAAGTGCAGAGCTACAGCTGAATCGCCATGATACAATTTTACTACTCTGCTAGCACAAGTCTCTCAAAAGAAGGGCCTCACTTTCAAGTGAGAAGTTCACACCAGTAAGGTAGAGCCTAAAATTATGGAGGTATTGATACCTGCCATAGCATCACCTGCTGTTGGACTTTTACCTGGTATTGTATTAATATTAATTTTGTTTAGGCAACTGTGACTGCGGATTCCCCATTGTGTCATATGCAGGTTTTGTTTGCTGCCATTCATTAGTGAAATTCAAATGAGTGACATGTTACCTCCGTGGGCCTGCATCCACAGCACCTGTTAAATTAATTTGCTAGGCAAGGTTACCTCTAACTGGCACAGAAAGGATCACCCTGCCAAGGGAAGGCGAGGCTTCTTCAGGATCAGAGACTTTCACTTCAGCTGCACAGTGTCACAGAACATTAATACATAGTGTCTCACCTGCTCTCTTTGTAAGAGATGGCTTGTTAAAAGGGGCAATATAGGCAGGAGAGTCACTATGCACATTAAGGCTAGGTGACAACATAATATGTGCTTTCCTAACGCCACGCCTTTCCAGAGTATCTGATGTATTCCTTCAATAATTGTTTCAGATATTGAATGCAGTGACAGTAACATTCTATGTAACCAACTAGAATGGATAATGTTATGAATAAGAGACTTATGCATTTTCCTTATCCTAAAAAGTTGTCTACTCCATGTGATATTTTACATCTAGAATAGAAGAAACATTAACTGGTTAGTGGTGGCCATTTTTTAATATTTTGTATATTAAGCCACTTAACATGAAGATCCATGCTTCCTAGTAGTTGCTTAATGTCTGCTTGCATCTCCATCGGCATGAAGGCAGTTTCTTCTATGATCATCTTTGGATCAGTGTTTCTTGTGTTCTTCACTCCATGGTCATGGGTGTTTTTTTTTTCTTCATTTGTGGGTATCATGTTATTGAATGTTGACTGATCTGTTCTATGTCAGGATCGGAGGCTCAGATTATGCATGAGTTTTCTCAGTTTTATTGCTCAGCAGCCGAAAAACAACATGATATCAAACAACATTAAAGACTACAAATCCCATGAGTCTTTGATTTTGTACTTTTAACAGTCCATCCATAGAGTCCACCATAAAACATCCACCAAAGGAAAGCACTTCTCTTTTGTCGCTGCTCAGCAACCAGATAAGTGCTTTTTCTTGGTGCCTTCATTTTGCATTCATTTGTTGATAACTGTACTGTTTATGTGCCCCTGTTGCTGAGCTTGTCAAGTTAGTTTCTCCCTCAGCGAGAGCCTTCTATGCGGCTCTGCACGTTGTGATGGCTTGCTAGTATTACTTTAGGGCATGGATGCACTGTGGTGGCTTGCAGGTACCGCTAGAGGGCGTTGGGTGCAGTGCAACTGAACTGCCGTACAAAAAGACGGTTCAGATTGCAGTTTCAGGTTGGGCCCCTTTGAATATAAAATTTAGCCTTTGTGAAGGAAAGTTTCAATTCAGTTAGGGACTCGGAGGCAAAGATTATCCCTCCCCGTTGTTCATTCTCATTCAGCGACCTTACCCTTATCTTTTAAGAATTTATGGACGTGAGGATGAGTATATTTTTCTGATGTCACCATTATGTCATGGTATTGAGTTGTAGCATTGTTGTTAATAATGTGTTTGAAGTTGTCCTCTTAACAGTGTTCGGACAGCAGTCGTGAATTCCCAGTGTTGATCTATTTTTTTTTTCCTGTGGTAGGAGCAGATCAGAAACAGGATGTCTGAATTGAATCAATGGAAAATGTCTATCGCATAAAGAAAGAGGAAGTGCTTTTCCTTGGTGGATGTTTTTATATGGTGGACTCTATGGTTGAACGGTTGACAGTAGAAAACCGAAGAGTCATGGGATATGTAGTCTCTAATGTTTGATATAATGTTGATTTTGGGCTGCTGAGCAATAAAATAGAGACAGTTTGTGCATAATCCTTGCCTCTGTGTCCTTCATAGAACTGAAACTTTTCATCATGGTAGGTAGAAAATGTTATATTCTTTAGATGAACTGCATTTGATTGTGATTTTAATAACTGTGACACTATGGCCTGCCAGGATACAAGTCCCTGTGATACCTTCTGTTTTGTTTGACAGCTACTTTTAGATGTTCATTGTTACTTTGCAATGTTAATTGTATGTTCAGGATCTCTGTCCTAAGGTTGCCTTACTTTTGACGTGATGAAGGTGGAGGGCAAATGTTGCTCCCAGTGTTGTTGTTTTTGCTCAGCCCACAACCCTTCCACAGCTCAATGTGGCTTATGATAATTTTTTCCTAATGAGTTAGGTGAGGTTGTCTTCCCAGCCCATCAGGAGGCGCGCTGTCATTTTCTTAGTTTGTTGCACCATTGCAACCATATTTTCTGCCAATTTGAATAAATACCATTTTCAACAAGTGTCATGCCAATGTGCTTCTTTAGGAGACAATTCACCCAAGACCATTGAAATTCTAAACAACACCTTGACAGAAGTCAGGGTCCAGGCCACACGATCTCAGGATGGGCTATGCTGGAGAGAAGGGTATATGCACCATAATTACCTTGATGAGAAAGCTCTGACAGTGAAAACAGAAACTCACAGGCTACCTGCTTTTCCCAGTAGGAGGAAAACCAGAGCTCAGCTGTATGCAGCAAAGACTCCAACACTCAAGCAATAAGTCCCGACAAGGAAGGGATTGCAGGAGAAGCTTCAAACACCTTAGCAGCAAATGAGGTCACTCTTACTAATAAGGAAAAGAAACGGCAAAGGAAAGCGCAGAAGAAGGCCAAGGCGGCTCAGCAAAACAGTATCTGGAAGTCATTCGCGAAGTCCACTGGTACGCAAGGCAAAGACCCTGAGAAGAAAGATGTGGGAGACTTGGATTATGGCAGCATATACCTCACGCAGCAGACGACAATGCAAAAGGATAACCAGGATAACCAAACTCATGCCGTTTCTGCATGCAAAAGTCAACCATCTCAGCAAAACTAGACACTTAAGGACATAAGTCCTTCGAACGGTGGCCGTGGTGGAACTCCAGCTCAGCAGGAGGTTGCGACAAGCAACCCCCCCAGAAGAGGATCCTAACATCTGCCAGATCACTGTCCAACGGAACCGAATGGGCAACGCTAGGAGGGAAGCCTTCAATTATTGGGATAACAACCAAACACCTGCAGTAATCGATCATTGCCAGGTCTCACAATATCTCTCACAGGCAAACACCATGCCGGATATCGGCAAGAAACCACATACAAGGAATGATATGTATCTCAAACTGCTGACACCAATAAGCTTGCCAGGAGGTCATATCTTACAACAAACAGTGGCTTTGAACGACAACAAACTCCTCTTCATCCCCCGGTACAATTCCAAAGGGGCTTTTGACATCTTAAGTAGAGGGACAATTTTCAAACTTATAAATGAAATTCGGCCCATAGCACATATCACCACGACTGAGCTGCTGACAGTGGAGTTTGTTCCTCACTCGAATAACAGGGTCAAAGAAGCAACACTTACATCATGGACCTCCCCAGCCACCGCCGCCCAAATCCTGGCACACCAGGACATTTTTAGTTGATGGGGCATCACGCTACAAAGACATGAACCGTGTCGATATCCTTGCCCCCTGCTCCTGGGAAATGAGAGGGGGGCCTCAGTGTTGAAAGGAGCAGTTGGAGTGGTGGCAACTCGAAGCAGATGAGTAAATTTACCTATAGTAAGGAATCAAAGTTCGCTTCATCAGGAGAGAAGCCACCAAGTATATATCGGCAGGCTTCCAATTTGGAAACAGGTAGAGTGGCAACCTATAATGGCCCACAGTAGCAACTGGTCCTGACGAAAGATTGAGACGGCAATCTGCTGTAGAGGACACCCTCTACATATGGTCTTGGAACTGCCATGGTCTGAAACAAATAGCAACAGACGCGGAGGGTTGAAGATCCTACAACAATTTGATATCATCATGCTTCAGGAAACTTGGTGTATGAAGCAAATTCAAATCTCAGGGCTATGTCGGCCGGCATGTTCCTGCAGTCAAGATTAAAAAGTGTGGGCATCCCAAAGGTGGCATTACTACACTATGTTCAACCAAAAGTAGTTGGGCCATCAAACAAATTGACCTTGGAATTGACTGGCTGCTGCCAATTAAGTTGGAACCTCAGGAGCTAAACGGTGCTAAAACACAGCTGCTATTAACCAATGTATACATTGACCCCAACAAGGGTCAAAACAGAGAAAACATGGAAACACTGTTAAACATCCTAAAAATGTTGCAGGGGGAGTACAAGGAGGCCTTTTATAATGTGTCAGGTGACTTTAATGCTGACTTGAGTAAAGGCTATACAAAACAGGGACACAAATACCATGGTATGCACTCGAACAATAGGTGTGAAAATCTTGGCTTCCGTCGCTTGACGACCCACTTAAGGGGAGACGTCCCTACACTAGTAACTTTCTCAAGTGGATCAATAAAATCAACAATTGACTTCACGTTAATAAATGAAGCAGCACTGCCACTAGTTGCCACCTACAATATTTATGTACGACCAGAGAGTGATCACTTTCCACAAGCCATACATTTAAGACGGGAATGGAAGCGACTACCAACCGCAAACATCATTATCGCCGCCCCGACGACCTATAATACAAAAAAGTTATAATGGCAGGGGCACGGCATTGAGAAAGTGATGGAAGAAGTGTATCGCTGTGCGGGGTCACTAGAAGAGCTCAAGAAAGAACTTGAGAACCAGGAACAAATGGCATTGAGTTCAGGAGCACAGGTGAAGGCTTGGAAGGAACTATGCGACTCAATACTGAACAAATTTCCTAATAATATCCCTTTCTCAAACTCTGCATTTGCTGCAAATAAAAATTTCAAAGGTGTTATCGAAGAACATTCATGGTATAACAGATCCTTGCATAAATTAAAAACTCAAGTCTCATGTGAAGAAAAAAAAAGTGGCAAAGGAGGCACGAAGGGACAATTATCCCAGCAAAACAAGGCTCCTTAAATTGAGATCACAATATAAGAAAGATTGCTGGATCAAAAAAAGGCAGTACTAGGAGGATCTGTGGTCAAAGCTCTTGATGTCTAATAATCAGAAGAACAACAAAAAGTTTTGGCAACTGGTGAATGGGCTGATACCTGGAAAAAATCGACACTCTAATGCAGGCATTGATGCTGCCACTTGGGAAGCCCATGTCTCAGCATTGTGTTTGTCCTCAGACCAACAGGTGAAGGAAGAGGACCCTCTGCCTGCAAGTTGTTGCACTTTAAGTTCGACTGACTTTGGTTTTAGTGTAAAGTTGAAAACCGTTGCTTCCCAGCCCGATTCTGATCAAGACAACGCTCTCGCAGATATAGACATTGAGCAGCTAATAGGCATTATAACAAAGCTAAAAACAAAAGGAGCTGCTGGACAGAGCATCATCCCTAACACCCTTTTTAAAGGTGATGCAACATATTGGGCTTATTACTTGATGCTCCTTTTTAACGATCTCCCCGGTACAAAGCTGCTTCCAGACGCCTGGAAAGGCAACATCTTTCATCTAATTTATAAGACCAGCAATTCTGCCTCCCCGCAAAATTACAGGCTAATAGCCTTGATTGATATCGAAGCTAAGCTTTATGCAACCTGTCTGCTGCAACAATTATCGGTTTGGATACACAAGAAACACCTCCTGCCACAAAGTCAGACTGGCTTCAGAGTAGGCATGGGGACTTCAACCACTTTGACTGCATTGGCTTTGCTAGGCATTAAGCCTAGGCATAAAAAAAAGCCGACTATTCGCCTGTTTTATTAATCTTAAGTCGGCTTTTGATTGTGTCCCAAGAATTCGCCTATGGGAAAAATTGAAAAGCTTGGGTCTCCCTAGTAGCCTGTTGAATGTAATGATGGAGCTATATTCAGGTACTTGTGCGCGAGTCAAAATTGGGAAAGGTGGACTTTTAACGGTTTAAAGCAAGGATGTGTTTTAGCCCTTATGCTTTTTAATGTATATCTAGCTGACCTGGCCAACTCTTTTTCTCTTGTAAACAGTCTACCGCCCGTTTTGGCGCAGGAAGCAATTGCATGGTTACAGTACGCAGACAACATAGTATTACTTAGTCAAACTCCAAATGGTCTGCAGCACAGCATTGACACACTTACTGGATATATAGTTAAGCCAGGTCTGGAATTAAACTTGAATAAAACTAAAGTGGTCAGATTGGTGGACTTGAAATTGAAATCTTTTGCATGACTCATTAACGGAATGCGGGTGGAGGTCGTTCCCGCATATAAATACTTGGGTTTCATAGTGGACCAACACCTGACCTTTAAACCACTGCTTGTTGCTACTCAAGCAAAGGCTCAATCCTGGACATATGGATTTAAGATATTAATACAAAAAATGAGTTGCCCATCATAAAGCCATCTGCTCTCTGTAATGTCATCAAGGCTAATGCGAACTGTTACATATGGGGCTGAATCAATTTTGGGCAAAGAAATAGCAGTCTTCAATTAAATTCAAACGAATGCCTATAAATCAGTGTTCCAGCTTCCAAAATCTACTTCACCAGCCCAGGTACACCTAGAATTTGGATTAAAAAAACGATAAATTTCAGAGCAAAAATGCAGCCTTAAAACTCTGCTGGAGACTGCGAGCAGCCGAGACAGGAACTATATATAAGCAATCTATGCTGCTGTGAAATTGAGGAGCAACAGCGCAGCAACGCTGAAGGTTCATGGGGAAACCATCTGAATAACTCTATAAAGGAACTGGGTCTGCAAAACATCTGGGGCTTGAGCAAAGCGGAGTTTTACCGGATGGTAAACACTGCTACTCGTTATTGTCGCTTACAATACACAAGAGCATGCTTGCCAAAAGACAACATGCCTGGACCATACTGTCATCATATAAAACACTCCAAGCACAGGAATATTTATCAGTATTTTTCACGCAATCGCTGAAACATCAATTAATGCTTCTGCTCTTTGGGATGATTGAAACTAAAGACTTGGCCCCTCCTTGGAAGCAGCAGTTTAGGACTCAATCTTGTCACCTCTGTGGGTACAAACAAGGGTCCCTTGTTCACGTTTTTTGTGCATGCCCAGTGCTGGCTGAACAAAGGAATACATACATGAAATACTTCTTTATGGCTCTGGGTACACGCTCATGTAGGCCAGCCGTCATTAGCTGGTTAAGTGGCTCCTCAGTTCCTCTTGCCTGTTGGGGGACTACGTTTTTGGTGCAGACTTTTAAAAAACTGTTGAATATTACTGAAAAGGTAGCACTAAGCCAGGATGGATAGGGGTGCTGCTGTTTCAAATGCCACGGGTGTATGCGGATCCCGCTTTGGACTATTCTTGAGAAATGTTTTAAGCGTTATGACTACCAGGTGGGGTCAATCCACCTGGATAGTGCGCAATCTAGAGGCACATCAATTAACAGTATCGGGGTCTGTTTTAACTGTTTTTGTAATTGTATGCTTTTCATTATTAACTAGAGAGCGAAAATGTGATGAGTTTTAAATTGGCGTTGGTTTCAATTAACTATGCTAATAAAATTTACTACTACTACAGTATCGATTTGCACGAATGCTACCAATTATACAGGGAGTGCAGAATTATTAGGCAAATGAGTATTTTGACCACATCATCCTCTTTATGCATGTTGTCTTACTCCAAGCTGTATAGGCTCGAAAGCCTACTACCAATTAAGCATATTAGGTGATGTGCATCTCTGTAATGAGAAGGGGTGTGGTCTAATGACATCAACACCCTATATCAGGTGTGCATAATTATTAGGCAACTTCCTTTCCTTTGGCAAAATGGGTCAAAAGAAGGACTTGACAGGCTCAGAAAAGTCAAAAATAGTGAGATATCTTGCAGAGGGATGCAGCACTCTTAAAATTGCAAAGCTTCTGAAGCGTGATCATCGAACAATCAAGCGTTTCATTCAAAATAGTCAACAGGGTCGCAAGAAGCGTGTGGAAAAACCAAGGCGCAAAATAACTGCCCATGAACTGAGAAAAGTCAAGCGTGCAGCTGCCACGATGCCACTTGCCACCAGTTTGGCCATATTTCAGAGCTGCAACATCACTGGAGTGCCCAAAAGCACAAGGTGTGCAATACTCAGAGACATGGCCAAGGTAAGAAAGGCTGAAAGACGACCACCACTGAACAAGACACACAAGCTGAAACGTCAAGACTGGGCCAAGAAATATCTCAAGACTGATTTTTCTAAGGTTATATGGACTGATGAAATGAGAGTGAGTCTTGATGGGCCAGATGGATGGGCCCGTGGCTGGATTGGTAAAGGGCAGAGAGCTCCAGTCTGACTCAGACGCCAGCAAGGTGGAGGTGGAGTACTGGTTTGGGCTGGTATCATCAAAGATGAGCTTGTGGGGCCTTTTCGGGTTGAGGATGGAGTCAAGCTCAACTCCCAGTCCTACTGCCAGTTCCTGGAAGACACCTTCTTCAAGCAGTGGTACAGGAAGAAGTCTGCATCCTTCAAGAAAAACATGATTTTCATGCAGGACAATGCTCCATCACACGCGTCCAAGTACTCCACAGCGTGGCTGGCAAGAAAGGGTATAAAAGAAGGAAATCTAATGACATGGCCTCCTTGTTCACCTGATCTGAACCCCATTGAGAACCTGTGGTCCATCATCAAATGTGAGATTTACAAGGAGGGAAAACAGTACACCTCTCTGAACAGTGTCTGGGAGGCTGTGGTTGCTGCTGCACGCAATGTTGATGGTGAACAGATCAAAACACTGACCGAATCCATGGATGGCAGGCTTTTGAGTGTCCTTGCAAAGAAAGGTGGCTATATTGGTCACTGATTTGTTTTTGTTTTGTTTTTGAATGTCAGAAATGTATATTTGTGAATGTTGAGATGTTATATTGGTTTCACTGGTAATGATAAATAATTGAAATGGGTATATATTTTTTTTTGTTAAGTTGCCTAATAATTATGCACAGTGATAGTCACCTGCACACACAGATATCCCCCTAACATAGCTAAAACTAAAAACAAACTAAAAACTACTTCCAAAAATATTCAGTTTTGATATTAATGAGTTTTTTGGGTTCATTGAGAACATGGTTGTTGTTCAATAATAAAATTAATCCTCAAAAATACAACTTGCCTAATAATTCTGCACTCCCTGTATGCAGTGTTACTTTTTAGGACATGCTAAACATTATGTAGATATTCTCAGTGATAAAATAGGCCTTCCTTAACTTGCCTTAAGCCCCCCACTACCCCACTTCCTCTTTATAGTCCACCCACAGGACTAGACTGGCATTACCAGGCATTGCGTGTTTCCCCTGTGGGCTGGCAGAGTTTGAGACGGATTCACTGCCGGCGGTGAGTGGTTTTGTCCCTGGGGACTGGCCGCCCGTGTTTCTATCTGCAACACTTATAAATAAACAGTGCAAAGTATATGATTTAAAAGCGTGCTTGAAAACCGTTTGTTTGTGCATTTCTTTGGTTCCTTTTTCTTACAGGCAAGAACGATGCCAGCAGCAAAACCGTCCCCACCAGCAGTGAAACCAACTCCCACCCTGCCAAACTATTAGTAAACACTGGTCTCGCTCTCTACATGGTGATTGGGGAGTGGGCTTGGAAAATTTGCCAGGGTTGTTTTTTGCTGCCCAGTCCTGCCATGCCCACCCATGTTCTCGCCCCCCCCCCCACCCCCAGATCCTGGAGCCAGGTCTATTATGGATGTACTTCAAGGCATAGCTGGCAAGTTTTAAATTATATATGTGTGTCGGTACCATGATTTATGTGTCCTGGTGAGTGACATTCAACAATCAAAAGTTTGACACTTAGAGTGACACTTTCTCACGAGTGAAACCAAGTTGTGATGTGAATGGATACAGACAGATATCAGAAATGACGCCCTTTTGAGCAGTGATAAGCTCTAAAAAGATATTTGAATGCTGCAAACCCTGAAATGAAAGATCACTAACCTGCTTTCCTTCCAGTCAGGCACGGGTCATGTGTAACATATTTTAAAAGAGAGACTCTGAAGTAGCCCAGCGCTGCAAAATCCATCAGCCAGCAGCTCAGCATTACAAGTCAAAAACCGTACTGGCTACTTTGGTGAAATGCAGCCTGACACCCTTGAGCACCTAATGGTCACAGTGGCACTTCAATGCATGACTAATGCGTTTCAGTGCAGTGATGCAGATATCCGCACTGAAATGCAGCCATCTAACCCCAGGTGTGTGTTAATTAACTGGACTGCAGGGAAATGCCCAGTGAATAAAAGGCATGCCCATCCTTAACTAATATCAGATGCATTTTGTACTTCAGTTTTGATTATCATCCTGTTTGAACACTATACACCGCACAGATCACTTTATGTTTTAAAACATCCAAAAAAGTAAACTTAAAAAAAGGTGCACAAGCAGAAAGAAAACGATTCTGCAATAAACAAACTAGTGAAAGCAAAAGAACAAACCCACTAAATAACTGCGTAAATGGTAGCAGTGAAGCTAAATATTAAATAAAAAAATTAATCATGCATCCTGACTGTCAATAAAGTGTTGTGTATTCTGTGTTCCCAGGTGAGCATTTCACATGTGCAGCTTTTTTCTACCTGCTAATAACAAGACAAATTGCCTCGCATGAGTGCCACCACATTTCCAAATGTTTCCCTCAAATAGGGAACAAATATGAACCAGGCTAATAATAGCTGCTTTTGGAGATCAGAGTTGAACATAACTGCCTGTATCTGCTTTCACATGTTGTCTTTAGTTAGACATTGATAATCACCTACAGGAGCACAACGTTTTTTTTGCAGACATGAAATTAAACAATCTGATTGTAATTTGAAAAGTAAACACAATGCGACCACAGCACACAGATGTACAGTCTAATCAGATAGCAAGGATTTGTATCCCTGGTAAGACGCTGGAGTTGGAGAAAGAATACGTAAATGTCCCAAGTCTGTTGAAGAAGGTGTCTTTAATTGGAGGCACGGTTTGCCTCAACACTCAGGTGACTTCATCAAGGCTAGACCATCCGGCCAGCTAGGAAATGTTGGAGTGCCTACAGTTAGGCTAGTAGATATAGATCTGGAAAAGTCTGTTAATGGTAGTAACTCTTTTTATCGTTTCGTTTGTGGATCGACCGGACAACCTTTCCGGCTCTGCATTGTGACGCGTTTTTTGTGTTTGGGGGCTTATCAGGGCCCTTTTCAGTTTTCACAGTCACTACTGGAACTCCAAGCACCTCACGTCCTAGAGATACTACCATTAACAGACTTTTCCAGATCTATGTCTACTAGCCTAACTGTAGGCACTCCAACATTTCCTAGCTGGCCAGATGGCCTAGCCTTGATGAAGTCACCTGAGTGACGAAACACGTGTTGGCTGTATTTTGAAGAACGCGTTATCGCAAACTGTGCCTCCAATTAAAGACACCTTCTTCAACGGACTTGGGACATTTACGTATTCTTTCTCCAACTCCAGCGTCCTACCAGGGATACAAATCCTTGCTATCTGATTAGACTGTACATCTGTGTGCTGTGGTCGCATTGTGTTTATTGTTATTGTGTACATTTGTACTCATCTTTGTGTCTACTGGGTAGTAGGGCACCTGACCACTGGCACCAACATTTGACTGTGCTTACATCTGTAACTCATACTGTGTTTACTCCCTGGATGTGCAGCATCTCTCACCCTTACTACCCCCTTATTTTTGTCCTAGGCCGTAATTTGAAAAGTAATTAGATAATGCAAGTCGTCTGGGCTGTGCCTAAAAGGAAGCAAATTGCCAACAATACAATTTAACATCAAAACAGGAAAATAGTTTGTGAGTAATATTTTCTGAGGAACAAACCATGGCATTACAATAATGTTCATTAATGTTTAGGAAATCAAATGCTTTATTTGACATCCTACACTGTGCCCTAACATATGGTTCCTCTCTGCTGGGCCATGGGTGCCAGCCAGCTGACGAACTGCTTTGAGACAGTGAGAGTGCACTCGGGTCGGGCCGCACGCGCCATCCGGCAGAAGGATGTCCAGGGGTTAGTGCAGCAGCAGGTGGGTCCTCAGAGTGAGCAGAGACTGGAGTTGGGGGGACCATGGGCAAACATATCCTGCCATGCTGCACCCCGTGCACACAGCCCCACTTTCACCACTAATTATGGTTCGCAAGCAGGGTGACAGAATTTATGGTTCAGGCTCGAGCGGCCGCCTGAACCATCAATTGTAGCATGCGCTGCATACCTCAAGGCCCTAGTGCCTGTAAAACAAAAGATGTCAAGTGCCCAGCCCATATGGATCCGTTAGATGATTACACTTTCCTTGGTACTTCATATGCGCATGACTAATTGTTTTTCATCCCCCACACTGCTGGGGAAACAATAAGTCAGACTTGGTCACCATAGTAAGAGTGGTGAGCACCAGAAGTGATTATGTAAATTGCCAGTTCCCAAGCAGAGGCATAGCAAGTGCCTGAATCACTTTTGTTGTTAATCATTCTTCAGCACCTCTACGAACATTCATCGGAGGAGCTGTAAATGCGTGACCAATGAATTTTAGAGCAGTGATACAGACCATCACAATATTACGCGTTAGTCTAACTCCTGATGCATGGTATTTGTCAGGGCTGGCGAGGTTGAACTCCCCAGTCTTAACTAGCAGTGTTTTATATTCTTGCCCATCCAAGAAGAAGGCGATTTGACTATAAATAGTTTAAAGTTAGTGCATTCAAGGAGTTTATGCTTTCCTCAAATTCATTCCAAAGGTTTTCTCAACAAACTGTATCTCTTAGCATCTTTGTGCTTAGTCAATCCCACAATGTTCTAAAATCTTCCTTAACCCCTTTGCTGCCAGGCCTTTTCCCCCTTGGGTGCCAAGCCTTTTTTTGGCTGTTTGGGGCAGTTCCCATTTTGGCCCTCATAACGTTTTGTCCACATAAGCTACCCACGCCAAATTTGTGTCCTTCTTTTCCAACATCCTAGGGATTCTAGAGATACCCAGACTTTGTGGGTTCCCCTGAAGGAGACCAAGAAATTAGCCAAAATTAACAGTGAAATTTTCATTTTTTCAAAAGAAAAAAAAATGGGAAAAAAGGGCTGCAGAAGAAGGCTTTTTTTTTTTTCTTCCGTGAAAATGGCATCAAAAATGGTTTGTGGTGCTAAAATCGTCATCTTCCCAGCTTTCAGGAACAGGCAGACTTGAATCAGAAAACCCAATTTTTCAACACAATTTTGGCATTATGCTGGGACATAGCCCATTTTTACTATTTTTTGTGCTTTCAGCCTTTTTTCAGTTAGTGACAGAAATCAGAGTGAAACCAGTGCTGGATCCCAGAAAGCTAAACATTTCTGAAAAGTAAGGGGTAATTTGTGTAGATCCTACAAGTGTTTCCTACAGAAAATATTGAACTTGAGGTGAAAAAAACAGCAATTTTTCTCCACGTTTTACTCTGTAACTTTTTCCTGCGATGTCAGATTTTTTAAAGCAATATACCGTTACGCCTGCTGGACTCTTCTGGTTGGGGGTTATATAGGGCTTGTAGGTTCCCTTGCCAAAGACAATAAATGAGCTGCACCTTGCAATGGGTTTTCATTCTATACTGGGTATACAGCAATTCATTTGCTGAAATATAAAGAGTGAAAAATAGGTATCAAGGACACCTTTGTATTTCCAAAATGGGCACAAGATAAGGTATTGAGAAGCAGTGGTTATTTTCACATTTCTGAATTTTGGGGTGACCATACTAGCATGTGTATTACAGGGCATTTCTCAAATAAACGTCTTTTTTACACACAGTCTTACATTTGAAAGGGAAAAAATGTTGAGAAAGACAAGGGGCAATAACACTTGTTTTGCTATTCTGTGTTCCCCCAAGTCTCCCGATAAAAATGGTTCCTCACATGCGTGGGTAGGCCTAATGCTCGTGACAGGAAACGCAACATGGATACATCACATTTTTACATTGAAATCTGACGTGTTTTTTGCAAAGTGCCTAGCTGTAGATTTTGGCCTCTAGCTCAGCCGGCACCTAGGAAATCCTACCTAACCTGCGCATTTTTTAAAGCTAGACACCTAGGGGAATCCAAGATGGGGTGACTTGTGGGGCTCTTACCAGGTTCTGTTACCCAGAATCCTTTGCAGACCTCAAAATTTGTCCAAAAACACTTTTTCCTCACATTGTGGTGACAGAAAGTTCTGGAAACTGAGAGGAGCCACAAACTTCCTTCCACCCAGCGTTCCCTCAAGTATCCCGATAAAAATAGTACCTCACTTGTGTGGGTAGGCCTAGCACCCGCAAAAGTAAATGCCCCAAAACACAACGCGGACACATCACATTTTCCCAAAGAAAACAGAGCTGTTTTTTTCAAAGTACTTAGCTGTGGATTTTGGCCTCTAGCTCAGCCGACACCTAGGGAAACCTACTCCTTTTTTGTCCATTATTTTTGTCCCATGACAGATCCCAAACGTTTCAGAAACTGCGCAATTTGAGAAACATAAGTGCGTTGTCAGTTTCAAGAAAAGTTACACTAGTATGCTACAGTTCTATACATTAGGGCATTCTTCTTGCACATTATTTAGCACTAAACTGAAATACAAATGTTAACACGGTACACAACAGTTTGTTCACACTTTACTATGTTTTGTTTTATTTAATTTGGACAAAGGTGGAGTATAAATGAAATGAAAGATAAAAGACCATTCTAAGGATAATTCAGCTTCAGCTGCTTTCCATTGCTCCTGGAAACGCAAAAATAAAACAATACAGAATATGTACAGAAAGAGGCACTGAATCAGACCTCTACGGTCATTTAATGGTTCTAAGTGTCAGTCAGATTTTGTCACATGCCACAGAAGACACATTTGGTGAGTGAAAGAATCAATCAGTGACATATGTAGTTGCGTTTATGGCAGCTGAGATAGACCAACAGTTATACGAGTTCCTGTGGAAAGGGTCTGAAGATAAAGTATTTGTATTTCTTTCTGTGGGCACTTAGGTTGGCTGTTCGATCCTCTTTAGTTATCATTCACGCTTGATATCATCCAGAGGAATAGCAAAGAATAAAATAAAGTTGTGATTCAGTGGCTGCATAGGGGAATATGTAGCATTGGACAGACCCTATGAGCATGGCAATGGTAAAGAAAGAACATTTGCCACTGAAATGGCCTGCCAGGCAAACCCCATTCGATTCTCAAGAGAATCCTCTCATCAAAGACGACTTAAACATGAAGAGATGTTGTGAACGCCATCTAAAATGAGTTGATTCCATTCACAATCGAAATGAGACTGTCAAAACCTTCATCATTCCTAGAATGGCTTTCCTGTATCCCGTTAAGAGGTTAACATATGTGAGGACATCTGCACTCTTCCAGCGTGGTTGCCGTTTTGTGGAAAGCTGTGTCCACTCTACTCTCTGTATTTGAATTTTATTGCAAGACCGGAGGCTCATATTCTGCTTTTCTTTTTTTGTTTAATTTCAATAGCAGCAATCAAGACAGAAAAGCTACAAATCCCAAAAGGCAAACTAACGTAGCCAAGGGGAAGAAATACGTAGTCCATAGAAATGCACCAATCATGGGCCAGAAGACCCCATAATACTCATCTTGACTGTGAACAGCCCTATTTTCTTGCTGCTCGCAGTCAAGATAAGTATATTGGCAGAATTCATTAATTACCTAATGTTCTTTTACCGTGTATTTCACTGTTTGTTTTGCTTATGTGCTTTTCCCTTGTTGCACTCTCTGCTCCTCGCGTCTTTCCAGCCGGCTTGTAGCAGCACTGTATAACGCGCCTGCCTTGCGCCCGCTTTGTTTTTTTTTCCCCTGAAGCTTCGACGTTCCTCTCATCGCGGTTGCCATATTTGGCGACGGTTGAGAGAAATGTCATGCTCCTCTGCTTCTTTTAACATTTACACTTATTGGATTGGCTTCGCTGCTTCTCCGCCTTCTGCTGCATCGTTCCTTATACGCTGTAAGGTTTCCTTTCATCTTCCTTTGCCTTCCCTTCTTTGGGTCCTCGCTTTTCTCTGCCCATAGGTGGAGTTAAGCTAGTTTCTGCCTCTGGTTGAGGAAATTTAACCCTTTCAAAGCCAGCCATTATTTATTATACTGTTTGACAAAACAATTATCATGGAAATCGATAGGACTCCTAGTTTACATGCCATGAATGAGGAGGAGGAGGTTATGAAAGAGAATTTGAGTGACTTTATTCAAAGTTATGTGGAGCTGGCAGTCTCTGCCTCAATAGACAAACTAAAAATATTTGGAAAATTCAGTTTTAAGCTTGGTGTCTAAGACAATTTTGGCCCAGTCTGCGGGGAATAGCAGAAAATGCCCTTTGTCTAAAAAAAATCCCAAGTTGGCTTTATTGGTTGGTGAGGGTTCCTCACAAAAGACAGAGGACGCGGCTCCTCATCGGCCTCCCTTAAGGGAGGAGATATTAAAGAATCAATAGTCTCTTAAATCTTCCTCAAAATCGAAGAACATTTCCTCTCCTATTGTTATTTAAAAAATTCTGGATACTGATGATGATATTCAAGATGCTGATTCGGACACAGGTAAATCCGATAATGATTATGGGGACTTATTTCCCCCTCCTCCTCCTCCTCCTCCTAAGAAGGCGAAAATTTCAGCTCAAGAGCCTTCAAAACCTCTAACAATTACTGATGCTGAAGGGGTTCCTATGTTTGACCCAAATGATATACGTCATCCACACTCCACAGAATGGTTTCCTGCGGACCATGTGGGAGAGTATGTGGCTTCAAGATTACGCACTCCCCTGGACTAACAGACCAGAGCAAAACTACGATCGGAGTGCCCTCGTCATTTCCTACAGTCAAATATAACTTACTCCATCCTTTGATCCTTCCCTCCTTACCTTTTTTACTATGGGGGTCATTACAACCTCGGCGGTCTTTTTTGAAGACCGCCGAGGTAGCGCCGTGTGGAAGACCGCCAGTGGTGGCGGTTTTCTGCTCAGCCTATTATGACCGTTGGCAGCTCTCCGTCCTTTTACAGACGGTGAGCCGCCAACAGCCATACTGGCGGGAGGCGGGGGAGTGGAGGTTGCTCCACCTCCACCGCTACGCCAACAGAACACCGCCCAGCGAATCACGTCCTGTGATTCGGCGCGGCGGTGTTCTGTTGGCGGTGTGGTGTCGGCGGAGCTGCCCCCATGGCTCCCGTCCCCTCCCGGAGGATCGACGGAACAGGTAAGTCGATCGTCCGTTAGGGGAGGGGGTGGGGGGTGTTGTGTGGGTGCATGGGGGTGTGTGTGTGTGTATGTAGAGGGGGTGTGTAAGTGCGTGTATGCTTGCGGGGGTGTTGTGTGTATGGGAATGAGTGCGTGTATGTCTGTGGGTATGTCTGTATGGATGTGTGCGTGTATGTCTGAATGTGGGTGTGCGTGTCTAACTGTGTGTGTGGATGTTGGCATGTATGTCGGCGTGTGTGCGTGTAAGGGTGTAGGTGGTGCCTGCGTGCGTGTCATGTGGGTATGGGTGATCTGATGTTGGTGGTCGGGTGGGGTGGCAGGGATGGTGGGGGGTTTAGGGGAGGGAGTCGGGGTGGGGGAGACCCCTATCAGTGGCAGGGAAGGAATTCCCTGGCACTGATAGTGCTTACCGCCATGGATTTCATGGCGGTTCAAACTGCTGGAAATCCACGACAGTAAGCTGGGTCCAAATACCGCCGGCAGTATAGTGACGGCCGCCGGGCTGGAGACCCAGGTCTCCAGCCCATCGGTCATCTCCGCCCTGGCGGGCGGAACGGAAAACCGGCGGATGACCTTGGCGGTAACCACCATGGTCATAATTCCCCAAAGTAACACCGCCAGCCTGTTGGCGGTCTTACTGCCGGTTTAACACCGATCGCCAGGGTTGTAATGACCCCCTAAGTTTGGTAAGGATCGCCGCAAAGTTGTGAATAAGGCATGATCCACATGCTAAGATAAACTCTTGGCCACTGTGGGGCCATTGACTCGTATTTTTGATTTGGCCGAAGCAGCTCGGTTGGATAAGTCTCTATGGGTGCAACTTACCTTATGTCGGTTGGGTAATGCCAACGCTGCAATCATGCACAAGCGCAGGAAAAGTCTCCTACTCAAGCTTGACCCCAAACTTGTAAATCTGGCTGTCTTGGATCCTGGCTTCAAGGCGGAAGGTCTCCTTTTTGGGGATTCCTTCATAAAGGAACTTAGTAAATATGTGGCATCTTTCGCTTCTTTGGATAAAGCCCAGCAATCTCTTAAGAAGATGTTCTCCAGTTGGGTTTTTGCCAGGGACGGCAGAGGCAGAAACCGCTTTACCAGCAGTTCATACAGCAACCATGGTTCCTGTGGTGCATACAACACCTCTGTAACAGGCGTGCCGTTACACCATTGCCGTCAGCGGAGCAGGTTGCAGGGGCAACCGCAGACTGCATCATCAGGAAGTGCCCCGGGGGCACTTCAAAGAGGATATCCAGCGATCTCAAGGAACTTCGGGGGTCAGGAGGAGGCGCGGAGGGGAGACAACACGGAAGGGCAAGAGGAGGACGCAAGTGTGGACAGAGGCAAGGAAGGGAGAAAAGACGCAGGGAGACCACAGCAGAGGGGGGATGCCCGAGCATGTCAGAGGATACGGAGGAGAGGAGCGAGGACGCAAGTGTGAAAAAACGAGGAGAAGCGTAAAGACGAGGAGGGTCAATAGCCGGAGGGGAGAGGAGACTTGAATAAAAAAAGAAGACGTGGAGGAGGTGAAGGGAGACACGGAGAGGCTGAGGCATGAAGGAAGAGACTACGTCAGAGGTGATAGAAGGAAGCAGAGCGGGACTCCAGGTGCAGCGAGAGGAGGACCTGTCACCAGAACACTCAGCCGCGTTCCTGGAGGGACTTGGCTGCACAAGGTATGATCCTACCTCTTTAAGGGAACTCCCTTTGAGACTAGGGAGACGAGGAGAGGGGAAAGGGAAGACTAGGGTAACTACTCATTTATGGAAAAGGTGACTGAGGTGGGGTAAGGGGAAATGCCTGATACACCAGCACCAATGCATGCCATGCATGTTTGGACATTTGAGTACTCCACACCTTACATTCCCACTCACTCCCTCCCCCTGGTGAACCTGGCATAGGATTTTGTTATAACAATATCACTTACCTGATATCTGGTTTCGTTATCTTCCTCCCGAAGCATTCCGGTCCACAGCAGGATTCGACTCCAGCGGAGTGGATAACCAATCTAGGAGAGAGAAGGAAGACACGTAACAAGGACATTAGGATGTCATACCCATCTTGTTTCTGAAAACTTACTCAAGAACAAAAGATCACATAGAAAACCTTAATCATAGTCCGTGTCTCATGTACTTTGGCCTTACCAAGAATGTAGACCAGAGTTCTCCCCCCAGAAAAGCAGTGGTTTCCGCAGCAAAGGCAACAGGGGTTCCAGATATTCCTCTCAACCCCGTAAGTCACCTTTCTGGTGGTCGACTTTTACTGTTTGTGCCAAAATGGCAGTCGAGTACTGTGGACCTATGGTTTTTAAACCATGTGCAAGGTAATGCTATTGAGCTTTATTCAAAGCCTGTTCAGTCAGTGCTTCCTCACCCTCCCCAGTTCTCTGTGGAAATGACAAACCTAAGTTCGGCAGAAATGCAGTCTCTTTTTCAAAAACACACAATTGTCCCTTGTCAACTCGATTTTTCAGGTTTCATCAGTTCAGTTTTTCTAGTTCAAAAGAAGAACACAAAGATGTGCCCAGTCACCCATTTGAAACATTTCAACCATTTTGTCGTTTATCGCCATTTCAAAATGGAGACCATATGACATCTCAGTGATTCTCTCCTTCAGTGCAACTGTATGGTTCGTTTGGACCTGCAGGATGCATATCTTACCATCCCCATGCATCCGGATTCCAAAAGATACTTACAATTCCAATTGCTAAACCAGACTTTTCATTTCTCCTCCCTTCCTTTTGGTCTCCCTTCTGCTCCCTGGTATTTCACAAAGCTGATGAAGCCAGTTGTGGCTTTTCTTAGAGCCCAAGGAGTCAGATTAATCATTTACTTGAACAATATCCTCATCATGAACCAGAACCTTTCTTCTCTTCAATCTCATGTCCAGTTAGCTTTTTCTGGTCTGTCAGATCTCAGCTTTATCATCAACGATGAAATGCCTTCTCTGGTCCGGCTTCAGCAAATAGAGTTTCTAGGTTTCCTAGTGGACTCCGCTACTCTACGTCTTCCCCCAGCAAAAATAAAATCCCTAAAATCCGAGATTCTTCAAACTTTACGCAAATTGCCTATATCCATCCGATCACTAGCAAGGATAGTAGGCCTTTTATCTTCCTCAGTTCTGGCCATTTTTCGAGGTCTGCTTCATTACAGAGCACTTCAAAGACTAAAGATACGTCATCTTCAAAAGGGTCTTGCCTACTCAGACAATATTTCCCTAGATCAAGAATCTTGCCCAGAATTACAATGGTGGTTAGACCATTTAGATACCTGGAACAGCAGGACTATCTTTACATCAGCCCCAGATCTTGTATTAGAATCACATACAAGCTGTTCCGGCTGGGGAGCCCGGTGTGGTCCAATCTCGACTGGGGATACATGGTCACTAGAGGAGTCAAAATTACACATCAGCTGTTTAGAGATGCTTGCCAGCTCCTTTCCGATAAAAAGCCTAGCAAAAGACAGAGTTTGTTGCTCTGTTCTTCTCAGGATGGACAACATATCAGCGGTCCGCTATATCAATCATTCAGGAGGCACAAAATCCAAACATTTCGTGGAATTAGCTAAAGGGTTTTGGGAGTTTTGCCTCCTAAACAAGATTTCGGTTCATGCAGAGTACTTGTCGGGCAATCTAAACGCAGTGGTAGTTTGGCATTCTCAATATCTTCAAGATTCAAGCGATTGGAGACTCCATCCCAAGATATTCAAGATTATTAATCAGAAATGGGGCCCTTTCCAGATAAATCTATTTGCGTCTCGTCTCAACGCTCAACAGCCCCAGTTCTTCAGTTGGCGACCAGGTCCCTTAGCATTAACCTCCGATGCCTTCTCTCAGGATTGGTCAATTTCTCTCAATTACGCTTTCCCTCTGTTTATCATGATAAACAGACTATTAGCTCAGGTAAGACGTCAATGAGCAGTAGTGGTTCTCATAACCCCCTTTTGGCAATCCCAAGTGGGGTTCCCTACCCTTCTGGAGCTGTCAGTAGATTTCCCTTTTCTGCTTCCATCTTTTCTAGACCTCCTTTCCAATCCCCTCGGCCTTCCTCACAGCTTCATTCTAGAGAATCTTCTTACCCTCTCAGTGTGCAAAATATCAGGGATTCCCAACCAGTCCCTTCTATTTTGGCAGAAGCTTCAAACTTCATCGAACATTCTTGGGCTCCAGGTACAAATAATGCATACAGATCAGCTTGGTCCTTAAGGCATAGCTGGTGCATAGGAAAAACATATCGATTCCCTTTCAGCGGATGTAACCTTTATTAATAATTTCCTTGCGGGGAAGCTAGCAAAGGTAAGACTTATCGCACTATCAATTTGTACAGGTCAGCCATTTCCTCTTCTTATTTTTACATCAATGGAAAACCGGTTGGTGAACATCCATTGTTTAACCGCCTGTTAAAGGGAGTAACATTTTCTAATCTTCCTCTACCAAAATACAGTTCCTTGTGGGATGTCAATGTTGTTTCAATCTATTCTTATCTTGGCCAGATAATACAATGCTTACTTTGAAAAGGTTATCTACTAAACTTTCCATGTTACTTTGCCTTGTTTCTTTCAAACGTCTTTCAGATGTTAGAGCCCTTGATATCACTCGCCATTTTACCCCAACAGATGTCTTATTTAATATTCATAGATGTACTAAGACTAATCTATCATCTGTATTCTATCCCTATTTTCCTGATCATCCTAAACTATGTGTAGGTCAATGTCTGAAGATATATGAACAAAAGACAGCCGATTTGAGATATTCCTCAGCATCCCAACTCCTTACTTCCTTCAAGAAACCTTTTAAACCGGTTTCCTCCCCAACTCTTGCTCGTTGGGTCAAGTGGGTTATGTCCTTGGTGGGCATCGACACCTCCTCCTTTGGGGCCCATCCTTCTAAGGGATCTATGGCTTCAAAAACTTTCTTGGCTGGTTCTCGGCTCGAGAACATTTTCAAATCGTCTGACTGGTCTAATGATAATGTTTTTAAAGTGTTGTATTGTAAATCAGTACAACATGCCTCTTTAACTGTGATTAATTTGCTTAAAACAAGCATAATATGAGCCTCCGGTCTTGCCATAAAATGTAGATTTTCCTAGTAAATTATGAAGGAAAGACTTAATTTTATTAAAGACACGGATGCGAGTACTATCCCACCTCAACAATTACTGATCAATTGTTTTTTTCTCCCTCCCTAACAGCATCATCTACTCCTTTGCAGGCTTCCTCAGGACCTTCTTCTGGTTCGTCACAATATGAGTTTTCCTGCAGCTCCAAGACTTTGGTGCAACTATCTGCAGCCAGACGTCCTCATTTTCTCCAAATTCACATCTGCGTTTGTGACCTTTATACAATAATTTTTGGCTGTTGTTATGGCAGTTTGCATTTTTGCTCCATTTTCATGTTATTTGTTACTTTCTAACTCTTGCATAAGAAAAGAGGTCTGTTCATAGCCAAGATGAGTATTATGGGGTCTTCTGGCCCATGATTGGTGCATTACTATGGACTACATATTTCTTCCCATTTGCCACGTTTATTTGCCTTTTGGGATTTGTAGTTTTTCTGTCTTGACTGCTGCTATTGAAATTAATCAAGAAAAGAAAAGCGTAATACTTGCCTCCGTGTCTTTAAGAAAATTAAGACTTTCCTTCATAATTTACTAGGAAAATCTACATTATTGAGTGCATTACCAGTCAGTAATTCAACTTTAGGTCCATTTTGTTGCTCTTCCGCACTCTCCTTCCTGCCTGCACAGTGCTCAAGTCCACCGCTCCTCAAAGCCTCCTACTCCAATAGCTTTTCTGAGGCCTGGCTGTTGCAACTCGCTTGCAGGAGAGGGCCTCATGAAGAAAAAGGCAACAGACAGAGCTAGAGACATTCACTTGAGCCATACCTACTGTGCTAGTGCCTTTGAAGTTGGCGCCAGAAAGCAGGGACATCAGTGATGACTTACTCTGAGCTGCACTGAAACCTATTGGACCCCAAACAACAGCAGTGGTAAGAGCTCTCACCAACATGGCCCATGGTAGATTTGGACTGGGGGTCCTAGGAGTTTCAAGATGTGGAGTGCTTTATAACTTTTGCATCTGCTTGCTACTGCTGGAACCAGACAGATGGCTAGGTCTAGGAGTATCAGTTGTTGTGCATGTATTTGTTACGGAGTTCCCTAAAGGGAATTCCCTGAGTATGGTGCTATAGTAGATCCATGCTCATCTCTGCTGTCTAGTTTTAATATGCAAGGACACTGACTACAAAACTGTCCCTATTGTTACCCTGTATTGTAGATCACTTGGTTATTACTGACTTATTATTTGTAATTATGACCAACAAGCCTGTATTGTAGATCACTTGGTTATTACTGACTCATTATGTGTAATTATGACCAACAAGCACTAACATTTCACACCTCTGGTACCGGTTTTAACTGTGAGGTATTTTGCATGCAATTCAGATATCTTTTACTCTTTGAACAATATTCCATTGACAATAACAGAAGAAACAGACTCAAAGTTGAACACATTTTGTATTGGGCATAGTCATTTTTTTCAGAATTCCCCTCATTGCATGGGAACAATCAGTGCATCCGCTGCTTTCATACTATTTACTGAGGAGGGAAGTGCCATTTCTTCTGCAATTAAAATTTCTGCAGAAACTGTTCTTATGAACATTTTACTGACGAGACCATTGTTCTGTGTGACTCGCTGTGAAAGTGAATGTAAAAGTGTTTTTGTGACTGTTTTTACACTAAGACTGAGTCACCTGCTTTCTACACTTTGTGGAGTTAATTTACATTTAGTGATAATTTAATCATGTGACAGTGATGGTGGGCCCAGGCAAGCCTGGTAATTACTACAAATGTTCTTATGCCAGTGAATTCCTGAGGTTGGCATTATCATTTACTAGGGCGGCCTAGGCCTCAGTGCTATGTGGAAGTGTTCCAAACCTTGTATGTATTTATTGCTGCTAATGTTGGCAAGCAGGGTGCACCCTGAACTTATGTGTTACACTGAGTTGAAGGACGAAATTTGACCGACAATGTTTGGCATCGCATGAGGGTATGGGGAAGGAAAGTTTTGTTTTTTCACTTGTACATACTGTCTTTTGTGTTACACACAGTTGGACCTAATATTATGAATTATTTTGCTAAAAGTGATTTATGCCCAGATTTACATGATATTCGTGCTGTGTTGACAATGTGTGTGTTAATTACAAATTTTTTATACCAACAAAGTGTGTGAAGTTTCATTTGTGCGGCTCAGCATGGTTGTGGTGAGGAAATGCTATGCCATTGCTTTACACATTGCCCCTGTGATAAGCCTGACCGCTCTATGCCAAGCTACCCATGGGTAAGCGCAGGTTATACAGCGAGTGTGATCACCCACCCCCGACAGGAGTGGCAGGTTCTCCCTGGCCAAGGCTGTGCCTCAGCCAACCAGAATGTGCCGCCTCCAACAGTGAGGGTCTCTTGAGACCCCGCCTCAGTAGATTGTCTGTTTGGGAGATAGCAGTAAGCACTATCCTGTTCTCTACTCTGCTAATTGTGGTCAAGAAGTAAAGAAAGGAGGGTCACCTTGAGTAGTAAATGGCACAGGAGAGCTGATGAGAAACCTTTAGAACATGTGCACCTAACAAAGAAGCAAATACCCCCCCCCCACTTCTATTGATCAGCTGCATGACAACCTGGAACAACATAATACCAGGTCTGGGATGATGGTGTCTGCCATTAAGGAGAAAATAATTGAGGCTAATACAAACCATGTGGTGCAAGTGAAACGAGCAACAGCAGTAACACAGAGGCTGGTTGAGTGACCTGACAGACACTAAAAATTGTGCAGTTAGAACTGTGGTGCGAATGAAGCAGCATCATAACGTGAGGAGCGGCTCTCAAATTAGCGTCGCTTAACAGCATATGTCGGTTGATGCAACCTATTGGTAGCACTTTTGGTAGCACTTTTGGGGAGTGCTGGGTGTGACCTGGTACACAAGGCGTAGAGGACGAGAGGTGGTGACTCTTCAGTGGGTGACAAAGCAATGATCTTGCAAGATTCGAGAAAGAAAGCAATTCAATTCGATTGCCCAAGTTAAGCATGCCTTCCCCTTTTCACAGTTTATGCCTGAACTCCTAGGAGGAAGGAGGAGCTAGGGTGACTAAGGAGGAAACTGCAGAAGCATCAGTGGGGTTTCCAGTCAAACTTAAAGTGTGCTACAAAACCAAGAGCGATGATTTTCTAAGAGTGACTCTGCCAACCATGGAAAGATGTGAGCCGTGACTGTGTGGGAGAGGATTTTTTGTTGATTCTCTATGTTCTCTGTTGTGGGAAAGCAGGTGATCCATTCTTGCGTTTTGCTCTGATGACCTTTCTGGGAGAGACTGAGTTGCAGGTCTTCTGGTGTGATTTTTTCCTCAGATATTTGTAGTTTTTTTTTTGGCCTTCTCCTTTCTTAACCTGCTCACCTTTTTGATTCTATTTAGTAGCTCACTGCTACATTTTGTTTCCAGCTATTTCCAACTTGGCACCTATACCAAGTGGGTGGTCCACGTCTTTGAAAGTTACTTCATAGATGTGCGAGTTTTGCTATTTTGTATGTGTATCTGTCAGGCCACTCGTTGCCCTGATATGTAAAAGTGAAAGCAGATATGAAACTTTTTTGATGAATCCACCTCTTTACTGCGGGGTTAAAAAAAAAGTTTGTTCATAAAACGTGCACAATTGCTAAAACTCTGTTGTTTTTACAATTACTATATACATTTTCAGACATCCACTTTGTTGGCAAAAAGTTGAGGTTTTGAGACGCGAGGTGTCTTGATTTGACTAGCTTTTATACTAAAATGTGAAAGGGCAAGACCAAAGTCATATAGAAAAAAAATTGTAAAAAAAAAAAATGCATTGTAAATAATGTTGACTGCAGGGCTGGGATTCAGCAGACAAAGCTTGCAAGCTTCCCAGATTATACAGTGTGTCAGTCACCTCATAGATGGATTTAATTGTTTCTTTCTCTGCGCTGGACATTGGGGAACACCAACATTCATAAAGCCCAAGCTGCTGACTGCCCAGTGCATATTTGGAATTATATGTGTAGCAGTGACCACCCGATGGTTTAGAATTACAGATGAACCCAAGCTGCTGAGAGTTACACAGATCCTTTCCTTTCCAGATATGTGTGGTATTTGTGAAGTGTTAAGATACTCAGACACAGCGATAGAGCTTTAGATTTGTGATCTCCTCTGTGCAATCCGAATTTGACATTGGGTTGAAAGGTGGATGAACTTACTGTCCAATTTTGCTTTGCTCTGCCATGTCAAGGCAGAAAAGGTCTGTCTCATGTTTTCGTTCAAGTTTGAGCATGTTTACTTAGTGAAATCAGTAGCAATGTGAATCACTGAGATTGCCATCTAGGGGATCCCACACAGCTCAGCAATGAAGCAGGGCTCCCAGACACAAGGCAGAGCTCAAAAACATACCCTACAACACACAGTTTCAGTAGCAATCACATTACAACGTTGCTACTAAGAGAACAAGCAGGTGGTTAGCTGAGGTTGTGAGAATTAGGAGATGTCCTTCATAAGTAACAACAATTTTAACAGTTTGGCTGTGTAAGGTGGTTTTTCAAAGGATTGTGTCTCATATGTCAGGATGCATTAAATCCGTTGCGAGATGAATATATCAAGAGATGCCAGTTCAACATGAGCAAGAAAACGTGGCAGACAGGTTACAGTTACATAGAACAAACAAACACATTTAAATTCTTGTGCAATCAGTGTTCCTTGCAAAATAGAATCATCATCTCATGTAAATTGACATGACTGGAGTGATGTGTTTTGATATAAAAAAAAAATTCTCATGGTGTGTTTGGAAGTTTTTATAGGCGATGAAGGAAAACGTTATGAAATAACCTTAAGTGGTTTCTCTGGAACCAGTAGTGAATATTCTGATGCAGTAGCTATCCAGATTCTCTACTATTTCCTATATTCACTCCAGCTCCTGTGGAAGCAAGATGCAGTAATGGCCTTCACATGTATGATCATGCCCAGTTTCCTGTTGATGATTTATTCCTAGGTTCCTGGTGTGGGTCCGAGTTCAACCAGACATCAGTTAGAGTCCCATGGTGGGGGGTTCTTCTGAAGATCACTATTCGCTTCTTGTCGGTGTTGAGCTTGAGGCAGTTCGCCTTCATCTAGTTAGCAACTTTGGTCATGCAGGTAGTGAACTAGTTTCTTGTGTTGGGGATCTTGTCCAAGAGGGAGAGTATGAGTTGTGTGTTGTCTGCATAGGAGAAGATGTTGATGATGTGCGCTCGGATGCATTAGCCAGAGGAATGACGTATGCATTGGAGAGGGTGGGGCTGAACGATGAATCTTGAGTCACTCTGCAGATGAGTTTGCGGGCTTCCGAAGAGTTAGGTGCCAGGCTGACCCCTCCGTTAAGAAGGAGCTGGTCCTTGGTTGCCAATCTCGTGCAGGCTCCTGATGAGGATGGGGTGTAAGACTGTGTCAAATGCTGCATAGAGGTCCGGTAGAGTAAGGACTGCCGTGTCTCCTCTGTTGAGTATCATGCAGATGTAATCCATGGCGTTGATGAGTGCTGTTTCTGTGCTGTGGTTGGGGCCTGAATCCGGACTGTATGACGTTGAGGAGTTGGTGGTTGCTGAGATGGTCAGTGTGGCATTGTTTGATTAATTTCTCCAAGACCCTAGCTGGGTATGGTAGGAGGGAGATGGGTCTGGTGTTGGAAAGCATGGCTAGGTCAGTTGATGGGTTCTTGAACAGGGGCATGACGTGACATGTTTCCAGGGGTCTGTAATTGTGACCGAGTCAATGGAGGCTTTCAGGATGGGTGTTAGTACTTTGCTGATCGGTAGGATTCCTTGGGTGAAGGCGTGGTGGGGCAAGGGTGAGATGGGGCCCCCAAGTGGATGTCATTCATGGTAGCAGCAATTTCGTCTGTGTTGACCTTGGACCACAAGGTCAGGGTTTGTTCTTCAGCTGTGGTTGGAAGTTGAGTTACAACGGCAGCAGGTACAGTGAAGGGTCGACGTTTCTGTATATGGAGCTGGTTTTGTTCATATGAATTCTGAGAGCTTGTTGCAAGGGTCTTGCGAGTGGGTGATGTTGCTGGCAGGGATAGGGGGCGCAGTGAAATCTCTGATGATGAAGATTTCCTTGCTGCTGTTAGTGCTGACGTTGATGCGATCTGGAAGTGATGTGTGCTTGGTGTGCTGTATCTGCTGGTGGTAGCATCTTAGGGCTGATTTGAAGATGTCTTTATCCGTGGTGTCTTGGCTTTTACCATTTATGCTCCATTTATTTATTTATTTATTGCAGAGGTGTTCGTCAGCTTAAGTTACACTATGTTCTTCCTGGCCTGTGGTCAGGTTCTTGCCGTTGGGTTATGCTTGAGGGGAGCACTGGTGTTGGCACATGCAGTGATCCAGCTGTTGAGGGTTTTGCTGACTTTCAGGAAGGCACTGGGTGTGCTCAAGACAGTACTTGATAAAAGCAGAAAAAATGTTCTTGCAGCGGCGGGCAGTTTTGGTGGTGGTATGTCTGTTGTGTGGGATGGACATACTGAAACTGACGAGTGTGGTCCGTGTAGTTGCAGGCTTGTAGACTGTGATGTTGTGGAATGAGGAAAAAATTGGGTGCAGTAGGTGTCCGGGGGTATTAGTGGGTTTGGTAACCTTGTGGGTGACGCCAAGATTTTTTAACAGATGAACACCCGCTTCATGCTTTAATCGTCCCTTCTGGGATCCGTTGACGTATATAGTTCTGTTTGTACTATTAAGGTAATTATTTGCTTATTGCATGATGCCTTTATTCTCAGTAGAACAAAATGCTTTGTGGTTAATTGGACTTCACATTTCCTCTTGCACCACTAGTGATGTACTTTTCTTACTTCTGTTCTCACGTTGTTGGCATTAAGGCGTTCGGTTATGATGTACGTTTGCAATATTCGTTTATACCTTCTGCACAGTCAAGCTGCGCTCCACAAATAAGACTTTTTAGCCTTATTACTTGGTTATAATAAGTTATTTTCTTATTCTTTTTGCAGCCCCGAGGAAGTCATGTTTAAAGACGGAACTGTCTGTTCATATGCTACTCTCGCTGTATACATATCATATTGAGATATCTATCATCATTTTACTATGCGTACTGTGTACATTATATAATTGTTTAATTCCTTTTATGTTAATAAATCGTTTTGAATATACAGCTAAAGACGGGAGATTTATAGAAATCCAAAATTTGCAGTTCATTTTGTGCCCCAGGCAAGTGCATAACGCCTCATTTAGTGTGCACTATGCTTCAGTGGCTTAAAAGAAAAGTAGCATGTGTTTCCTAATGAACAATTGAACCAAAGCGGCTTTGAGAATTTGGCTGCCAACCAGAAGCCAGGGCAACTTGTCGTTTTATTCAAACGTTCTATCTCTTTATCTCAGCAAAAAAATTGAGCACAAATACGGTTATGTAGTCACTGCCTTTTTGCCAAATCCTGTATTCGCGATATGTTTCATTATCAAGACAATTGTTTTGCTGTTCCAGTTCAGGTGACCCTGACAATCAATTTGTCATTTACGTGCGATGATAAAGTTTTTTTTTCTCTCAGGTGGTCTAGTGTCTGCTTTTTGAGTTGGGTAGTCCATATCTGCCGGATACTTTGAAAGCTCTGGGTGCTAATCCATTGCGTCATTCTAGTGCAGGGAGAAGTTAAATCATCCGATGTTTCAATCTGATCAAAACTGAGTTAGTGAAGCCCGAGCGCACAATGCCCCTCCCTGACAAGGTGTTTGTAACAAGTCTTTCATGGGCACGGTTTTCTGAGCTTTCTTTTTAACAGAAACCATCTTGTCCCCGGGCAACCCTGAAATAAAGTTGCTCTGATTGCTCCAGCTCTTGATTACTCTGATTATCTGAGCCCTGGCATGACCTTTGGCGACCAAACTGGCAGGGGGCCCCTCCGAGCACCACAGTCCCTAGCCCACAACTTGATGTTTCAGACCCTCTGCACAACAGCAATTGAAGATTAAAGCACTATAAAAGCTTCCCATGGACGGGGAGTGTCTCGGGCAACATGTGTATGATTATTGACCTTTAGAAGGTCCCTTGGTATTGATAACACGGTAGCAAAAAGCAATCCCTACTCCCCGCTACACCTTGTCTGAACGCTGGGCTAACATCATCATGGGTAAAGAAGTCGAGATGGGTTGGAGGATCCATAGCTTATCTTGGAGCTAAATTATGGAATTCTTTACCTCTTACCTCCGCCTCACTAGCCCTGAACTCTCTTTTCGGCGAGCATTAAAAACCTGGCTATTTAGAGTATAACCCTCAGACTTTCTTTCAGAAGCCGTTATCAGCGCTTGGAGGCATTTGGGTAGCCATGTGCTCTATAAAAGACATAACATAACAAGATGGCACACATACTTTGTTCAGCATCCTGTTGCCCCTCTGAATCAGGCCCAAAGAGTTCCTCTGCCCAGCTATAAGCCTTCATCAAACCACTTTGCGGGAATCAGCCCACTTCTGTCCTGCAGAGGCCCTTATGCTTCCCCTGGTTTTACATCAGATCTCTGCTGCCTAAGTCATGCCCTTTCACTGTCAGCAGGTCTGTGCACAGATTAAGTCAGCTAGTGCAAGATGCAATTCACCTCCTCCGGCCATCTTGGATTGTTGTAGGTTTGCTGCAGTGGCTGTGGTGTCTTCTCTCTGGCCTCTTAGCCGACGCTTTCTTGACGTAGTTTGTTATTTTACATATATGCATGCTGAATTGCTTCTTGATTATCTTTTTGATGTCTGAAGGTTTTGCTTGTGAGAAGGGGCACTCCTGTGAGGTCAACGGAGAGACACCTCCATGCGCTTTTGCCCTGGCCACGCCCCACAGTGTGATATTCTGAATTGCAGTTCTGCTTTCATGCAGTACAATTGTTTCACTTTCTTCTGTTTCCTAATCTGAACACATTGTAATACAGTGTAAACAATAAAACCACTACGATAGTGCCTAAGAAATATCTGGATTAAAATAATGTATTCATAATCTGCAACTGTCTATATGGCAGGTGTGCCCGTAGTCAATTACGCCTATCTCTGAGTAAAAATTATCTTGGTGCTTTTACCCACCGTAACAACACTAAACATATCAAACTCAGAAGAATGGCAGGCTGCGTTGATCCATTCAGAATTCAGATTTGTAACAGACATTCCGCAATTTGATTGCACAGAGCTCTTCGGTGCTCAGCCATCTCCCCGTCTTGTATGTTGTGGTCACTGGTAGACTCACAGGACACTGCTAACCGTATACGACGATTTGAATAAAGTTTTTTTTTCCTTACTTCTCAATTGCCTGCCCTAAGTCAGTAAGAGCCTTAGTGAGAAATGATCTCATCCATTGACCAAGGCACATTAGACAGTAGTTTGTCATTGGATCGCTTAAGAGTTGAAACAAAACTGGTGTAAATTCCTCACAGCTGTACACATATTTGCCATAGATATCTTATGCTAGTTTGGCCCTGCTTTATTTAATTATTTCAATAACATAGTTTATTTCTCTGAATGATATTCAGTTTTTATACTTGCGGTGTGCCCATCGAGCACAGATAGCATAGACAGAGCATAAACCCTCTTTTCTTATGCTTTCTGTGTCACTTTACAAAATATCCCAGTACTAAACGTGTAGGGTGGCCGACCTTCCAGTATTGATTGTCAGGGCACTTCATTCTTACAGAGACTCTTTGCGCACGCAGAGAAACTTAACGAGTATTGTGCCACCTGAATAGGTTTTTTAAGGGGGTAAGAGTTGTGAGCACATTTTAAGTCACAGTAGCCACCGGGGATACTGGCAAGTCGCTTCTGACTTTTCCAGACAGAGAATAAGCCTCGCATTCTCCTTTTATTCTCTTATTTGCAAATACCAACTGACTCAGTTCAGGAAGTGAATGCTACAGAAAAACATTGACAGGCCCCAGAACAAGGTGGGCGAATAACGTGGGCGGTGGTGCAGACGGCACAAACAGATTTACTAGATGTTGTCTGGTGGGCAGTAAGTTTTATCTATGGAACGAGGGCACTGGACCTCCAATCCCTGCGTTATACTTTACCAAAATAAGCTGCTTACAAGCAATGGATTAAAAAATCTCATCACTCTATCATTTTCCTGTGGTTGCAGTCCTCGTGTGTAGTCAACATGACCATCAAGTCCAGGGCGTAGCTTGGTCAGTACAACTGAACGGGGGGTGAGGGGGCTTTTGGTGAACTTCAGATTTTCTGACAGTCGGGCTGGCATACCGTGTTAAAATACATTACATGACAAGCAGGGTGCATGAGAGGGGCCCAAGGTGCAGTGGAAAGGGAGATGAATGCGGGCTTTTAGGATTACTAAGAGAAAACAGTATTTTTAAAGGTTATCAACATTTTTGTGCACTTTCAAAACAGAGAGGGAGAGTGTGTGTGAGTGTGTTTGTCTTTGAGTATGTAAAAAACTGTGGTGAAATACGACAAACATCACACCATACCCGACTGAAAGCACCGTACTCAGCTATTTATCACAAAATACATTTATTAGGGGGTTGTAACACCCCAAACACCCCCATGAAGCTACGCCCCTGATCAAGCCCCAGTCGTTATGAAGTAGTTAAGTCGAAACCATGAAAACGGGAGACCTGGTTTGTAATTCCAGCCTCCCCAGGCAAATTGCTGTTCCTCTTTCCCCCTACTTTAGAGGTGACTTACATTTAGTAAAAGGGAAGGTTTGGGCCTGTCAAGTAGGTGCAATTGCCTGGTCCAAATGGCCATTTAAAACTGCACGCACAGACACTGCAGTGGCAGAGACATACCTGCAGGGCCACTCGCGGGTGGCACAATCAGTGCTTCAGGCCCATTAGTAGCATTTGACCTACCGGCCCTGGGCACCCATAGTGTACTTAACTAGGGACTTACTAGTAAATCAAATATGCCGATCATGGACAATCCAATCACCAAAATTATTTAGACGGAGAGCACTTTAGCACTGGTCAGCAGTGGTAAAGTGCCCAGAGTCCTACGGTCAGCAAAAAAGAAATTAAGCACAGGATCCAGAACAGGAGGTTGGAATCCAAAGTTTAGTGATAATATTGCAAAAGCGGCAACAATTGTCTATTCACTGAAATATCTGTAGTGTGAATGATATGGGTGTTAAACAAACAATCCTGTATGTTGATCTTGGCTCTCTTACATCACCAAATTATTTGATATTGGATAAATTGTATTTTCTCTTCATCTCTGCCCCCTTATATGCCATTACACAGGAATTTAAAAACATGCTTCAGACACAAATTGAGCACTAAGGGATAGGTCATATTCCCCAGGGCCTCTGTGGTAGTTTTTATTTATGGATGATGATTTCATCATATTTTTGTGACTCAATGGGAGACGCCTAACAAGCAAAGACCACCTGACTCACAGTTATCAATTATTAAAATAACACAATAGGACATTATTTCTAATTTTGTTTTTCCTTTCTGTAAGATAAAGATGAGTGAAAATATGAATGTTGCAGCACATCCTAATGTGGTAAAAAACGGATTCCTTATAAACTTTTATTTTCGTAGGCTACAGGATTGGTTTAACTTGTTGGTGTAATATCAGCATTTATGTAGCACTTATGCAGTTTCCAGCGATGATTGAACATTAAATTAGTCTGGCTATATGTAAAGACTTATGGTAGTTGCTTGCAGGCTTCATTGCGCCAGGTGCTCACTCAGCTATTTTTTAGCGTACCCAGAGGTCAAAACAAATCAGTGGTGCTTTGGGCATTTACGGTGCTGCAACTTCTCCTTCCCAGTTACTGTGTAACCACATACCGTGCCATCACATGCTGGATTTCCTGCTGGGCTGCTTGAGTCTCCCTGGCTGCCTGTCTGTCCCACATCCCCTCAGTGACACCAAAAACGTGACATTTGGCGGCATTGTGAAAGTACCCGATGAAAAGGGATGGTTGGCCACACTATAAAGGAGAAGCAGAGGGTTGAACAGGTCCAGTAGGCGAGAAAACATATTGTCCTATGACCCCCTCACCAACTATAACCGTTAACGTGTTCCTTAACTTTCCCCTGTACTTTGCATATTTCAAATTTTGGCAATTCCATTTCTTTGTTGCTCACCACATTCAGTAGTGAGGATTTGGTGGTTGTTGTAATCTGCATTGCGGTGTATAGCAGCATCTCTTCCTTCCAACATATTGACATTACAACAAAAAACTCAATCACCTAAAATACCTGAGACTGTTGTGGTTGGGGAGCAACCATCTGGTGAACTGAGTGGACTTTGCACAGGAACAGAAATGACAGTTTGAGGACTACACATTTACTCACTGCTCCTCAGATGATGTTGTATAATTGAGCCAGCTCTAATTCCTCATTTGAGAATGAGGTAACAAGCCAAACCTTACCTCCCTCTCTGGAAACAATGCTACTGTCTCACAGCACTGGGAAGTTACACCCACTCTATCTCTATGGGATGTAGATTGTAGTTAAGATAGGCTCCTCCTGTGGACTTCCACTAGTTGAGTACCAGCGTTGCAAGACACACCCTTTCTGACTTTTCAACTTCCCTAGCAGTTAGGTCATACTCCTCTTTGGTACAACAAATAGCATGGTGAAGGCTGCCAAGCCAGCCTGCACCTCAAAAGAAGTGAAATAAGTATTTCCCAAGGTTGCAGTACACCTGACAAAAAAACATTACATATAATGGACAGGAATACATGTAGAGGCTTCAACTTAAGCTGAATCCTCCCCTCAAGCTATCCAGGTAACAAAGTCCCCACAGCCTGTTACTTTGTTTCGCAACCCACATTATAAAGTTCAGGCATACATAACTCAACCTTACATTGCCTTTTACTAAATCCTGGAAGATGAAGATGGAGTGTTAATTTCAACTTCCTTCTGCCATACAGCAAATATCTACCTCTATCTTCTTTGTAACAGTGGTGGGCCTCTACTATGCTTTATCTGTAGAAGGGTTCCCATTCGCTGGTATTCTGTAAGGAAAGCACGACTCCATTGAAGATGTCTCAGATTCCTCTTTTGGACCCTCTTTCTGAGCAAGAGCTTGATCCAAATATACAGGTCTATGTCAAAACCAATGAGCACTTTTCTAAATTCTCTTTGTCTGGGATTTCTTCACGAATATCATTTGTACCAATCTGTTGGCAAGAGACATATCACTGGTGCCCTTTTTCTTCAGTCTTGGTCTAGCCGTAACTGGGGCAAGCCACTGTACCACCTGAGCTATCAGTCTAGCCCTTTCCAGTTGTTTTGAGTTACTTGTTGTAGCAGATTCTGCTCCCGAGCTAGGAAGTTGGCCTTAATCCATTTTCCAATCCCATGAGTGCACTGTCAAGCCATCCTCTTAGCTACCTTTGAACCTGAGCTGCAATGATCGTAGTACTAGCACATTGATACTGCATGAAGATCTTTTTTGTTCCTATTCAAGGTGCTTAAAGCTTTGCTATTGAAACACCTGCTCTGCAGCTGAAGAATGAGGAAATATATTCCTTGGTGGCAGCTTTGTCCACCCCAATCCAACAATCATGATCCTCATAGCATCCCAACTTCTCAAGCATGCTGAGTATTTACGAATGGATGGATGTCTAAGGCAGGGCTGATGTTTCTTGGCGTTTCTTCTTCCAGTGAAGACAAGGGCATCTGTCATTTCCCATCAGGGCTTTTGCTGTAAAATAGCGTACATGATTGCCTGAAAGAAAGACAAAAGCAAACAGTTTTGCAAAAGAGCACAGAGAAAGCAAAAAACTCCTGAAGTTGACCTACTGAGGGGTGGTTGCTTGTGAGAGTTTGGTTCTAGGCCAGGATGAAGAGCTCAGAGAAGGGATCATTAAAAAGGACTATTCACAATGCTAAATGTCTCAAAAAAACAAACCAAGGTCCAATTCCAGGAGAGGTTCAGCAAAACCAAGATGATGGATTCATGCTAAAGGCCTATTGAAGAAGCAGTAGGGGACTAAGCCACAATAAGCAGTAAGTCTACTGAAGTTAAGTGGATGGCTGAAATTGAGTAGGCTTTAGTGCAGCTATTAACCCTAACCTTTCAGTATTAAGTAGCCATTTTGAAATGGGAAAAGCAAGTGGCATCACCCTGTGGTTGCTACCTTAGGTAGGAACAATGTGGTATAACTGCACCTTTGATAGGATAAAGATGATGGTAACTGTGAGACAACTGGGGCACTGAATCAGAGTACCATGTCTGCATGGCAATAGGCACAAGCAAGAAAGCTGGGAGTAATGTAAAGGAGTTCTGTAAATTCTGCTCAGGTACAAAGGGCAAACTAGAATCATAACTGGAGGGCCAAGCTGTATCCAGAAGTATGCGTTTTGCAGGGAACTGATGCTGGCTTAAGGGTAAGGCACATAAAATGCACAGTAGAGAGCAGTATATGTTCGGAATGGGGGTTAGTCATGCAGAATGCCTAGAACTAGTTTGCTCCTAGCAGATGTGACGGGTGTGGAAGAAATCTTCCTCCAAGTCCAAAATCTCCATTTCCCTGGACTGCAAGTACAGGGTGCCAAATGCCAATTCTGTTTTTGTCTCAGAAGCCTCTCCACCCCAGTCTAAAGAGTAAATTGTTTCTTCTCATGTTGATAGGGAGGCACCTTTATCTAAGGATAGAAAGTATAGCCTTTTTTATTTATTTATATATATATATATATATATATATATATATATACATTTATTTTAATTTTTTCTTATAACAGCACAGGAGGTACATTGTACACATCAAATAAGGAGTTTCTTACACCGAAGACATCCCTGTCAACCCCCTTAGATATCATCCTCCAGCTACCCTCCCTTATTCATATAGTATGCACATGTACTCCAGCTTGGACTACCACCTAGGATGCGCTGTCAGACTGATCCTCCATCTCAGTGTCTAACCTGTAGAAAGCCCTCCATTTCCTCCGGACTTCCCCAGATTTCCTGGGGCAACCCTTCCCTTGTAGACCATCCCTTCCATTTCTATGCATCTGTTCATGCCTTCTAGCCACACACATTTAGTCAGTGCTTGTCTCTAACAAGTCAGTGCATGTGATAGTAACCAATCTTGTGGTCCCTCATTGCAGCAGACTAATGCAAACTTTGGTAGCTAAAGTCTCTAGATATGGATATTCCTAAAGTATATAAAGCGCTTGACTTTCCAGCGCTAGCAAACAGAAGAAATCAGAAGGAATTTAGTGGTTTATGAACCTTGGAACAACCAGGCCTTCAAAGCTTTTCTGAATACTTTTTCATTGGAAGAATGACTGAGTGTATAGGGAGTGAATTCCATAACTTAGGAGCAAAGTAGACAAATGACCACCCTACTTTTCTTGGTTCATGGATCATGGGGTCTACAGCTATGTACAATTTAGAGGATGTTAGAGCTCAGGGTGGAGTGTAATGTCGAATAAGCTGTCTTAAGAATACTGGCCCTGAGTTAGTAAATGCACGAAAAGCAACACTCACTACTTTCAAGTGTACACGCTTCTCAATAGATAGCCAATGGAGCATTAAAACCGAAGAAGCCATCGACTCCCACCAATGAATAATGAGGCGGAGTCTGGCCACCACATTCTGAATTATCTAAAGCCTTTTTAGCACATCCTTAGTGGCTCCTAAATATAGCACTTTTCCATAGTGCAGGTGTTATGTGATCATAGTTATAACTACAGTTTTCTGGGTGGCATTCACAAGGGCTAGATTGGAAGAGGCAAAGGGTGATTTCAGTAGGTCAGGTTTATTGGACATTTTTTAATCAAAACATTGCACTGGGTCATCGTAGTATGCAGCAATGGCCTGTGGGATTTTCATAGAGCTACTAGGAGAGAGCAGTTTTCAGTAGATGCTGAAAATTTTTTTTTTTTGATTGGTTGAGTTGTTAATGCACTTAGTGATGTTGGCTTTTTTTGTCCTCTGGTTGGATTTTTGGTAATCTTTTCTGCTTATCTTTTGCAGTGTTTTGTTGTTTATCACTGTGATTTATATCATTGCCATTCACAGATTCTGCTTTCGCTTTTGAGAAGTGGCGGATTGTGGTTGCTTCTTTTGTTGGTTTATTTAAGGCCTTGTCATCATCTCTTCATCTTTTTTGTGCTGTTGTTAAAATCAGAGGTGATGTTGTGGTATATGCTTCCAGTTTGTTTGGACAATTTGTCAAGTTCTACCTCATTGACTTGATTAAGATTTTGATGGGTGTGGGTCTTTGCTGAGCGTGGATACCTGGGCCTGTATCTTAGTAAGACTAGGGCTGCACAGCCTTCCTCTGATGAGGGAGAGTTCAGCTGCTGACTTGCCTCATGTATTTTACTGTTTTAAAGGTATTCAGGTTTGGAACGAGGAATCCTAATTGTTTCTGTTCTGTATTGTTTAAATTCTTTAGCAGTGCTTCTGTGATGACCCCAGGCTGTTAATGGCTTCATTCTAAAACAGTATCTCTGCTATCCTAGCGATTCCCCCATTTTGCCCCAGTTCCCAATTGATGCATTACTACCAGTACCTCAATTGGAACAGGTGGACAATTGAGAATGTCACCTGTATCCTTTGGGGATCTGTTTCTTCGATCATATCCTAATCTGACCAGTGCTAAAGTGCATGTGCCCTCTCCCCTAAACATGATAACATTGGTTCCTACCCAACTGGATATTTAATTTACTTGTAAGTCCTCAGTAAAGTGCACTAGAAGTGCCCAGGGACTGTAAATTAAATGCTATGAGTGGCCCTGCAGCACTGGTTGTGCCACCCACATAAGTAGCTCTTTAACCCTCTCTCAAACCTGCCATTGCAAGGCCTGTGTGTGCAGTTTCACTGCCACCTCGACTTGGCATTTAAAACTACTTGCCAAGTCATAAACTTCTTTTTTCTGCATATGTCACCCCTAAGGTAGGCCCTAGGTAAGCCATAGAGGAGGGTGGTATGTAAGTAAAAGGCAGGACATGCACTTATGTGTTTTACATGTCCTGGTCAAGGGAAACTCACAAATTTGTTTTCCACTACTGTGAGGCCTGTGCCTCTCATAGGCCAGCATTATTACTGCCCTTTTATACTTTTAAGTTGTAGATTCTGACCTGAAAGGAGTAGCCCTGTCATGTTTAGTATGGCTAGAATAGTAATAGAACATCCTGCTTATCGGTGAAGCTGTATTTAGAAAGTGGGCATTTCTCTGCTCTTCACTGCCATCTGTGCCTTACAGCCTGTCTCCAGTCTACGTCTAGTCCATGCTGTTTGTCAGCTCTCCTTGTGCATTCCCTCAGACAACCATAAACACAGGACACTCAGTCACATCGGCATTCATCTGCATACTGAATGGGTCTCCCTGGGCAGGAAGGGTGAAGGGTGTCTTTCTTACAGTTCAAAGCCCAGTGGCGTGCCCTCACACAAAGTAGTGATAACCCCCCACAGGGATCCTGGCAGCCAGGACTGGGCTGAAAGGGGAGCTTGTGCACTTCAAAACTACTCTTTGAAGTTTCCCCCACTTCAAAGGCACTTTTGGGTAAGTATACTGGGTTTCTGACCCCACCAGATCTGACACTTCTGGATCTACACCTGGACTCTGTCAGACGGACTGCCCGCTGCCCAAAGGACTCATCTGGACTGCTTTGCTGAGAAGAACTGCTGCCCTGCTTGTTGCCCTGCTGTATGCTGGCCTCTGACTCTGCTGGAAGGACTCTGCCTTCCCCGCAGGTGGTCTCCAAGGTCTTGGATTGAGCTTGCCTCCTGTTCTGAAGTCTCAGGGCCAGCAAAGGACTTAATCCACTACCTACTTCACCGACTTCAGCGACTCCAGTCCTGACACCGTTGTCCGATGCCACACCACTACCTGCTCCAGCTCCGTGGTCCTCGCTGAACGCAACGACCACAGCCTGCAACGCAAGTCCGACATTGCTGCGATGCTGCTGACGTCCCTGTGTCTGATCGCAGCACTGCGAAGTCGACACATCACGTCTTGACCGACTGGATTCATCGACCCCCGCCGGGTCACAAGGAACTGACACCTCGCCACCAATGCTGCATCAGCTCCCCTACAACTGGACGGAACCGACGCCTCGCCTCCCTTTGCCTCACCTCCCCAGACGCCATAAGGGACTGGCGCCCCACCAGCTCCAGCGATGCCTTACCTCCCCGACTCTGTGCAACGTCTTTGTTTCTTCGTTTTCAAAGGTACTGTGCCCGGGGGAATCTGTGCGACTCAGTGACCGGCACTAGTGGCGTCGGACTATATGGAACGACTCGGTAAACAACGTTGTGATAGCCCCAGTTGGAGGTATTGCATTTCTAATCACTTTATTGGGATTTAATCTTTACAAATCCATATCTTGGCTTGGACATACTGGACATTTCTACCTTATTTTATTCAGAATAATAGTATCTATTTTTCCAAAATGGTGTGGAGTACTTTTGTGGTGTGTTCACTGTGTTATTTGTATGAGTTATTGCACAAGTACTTTCCACATTGCCTTCTAAGTTAAGTCTGCCTGTTCTGTGCCAAGCTACCAGAGGGTGAGCCCAGGGTAATTTGGATTGTGTTGCAACTTACCCTGACTAGAATTGTGCTCCCTACTTGGGCAAGGGTGTATACCTCTGCCAACTAGAGACCCTATTTCTAACAGAACCATTTTCTGAACATCCATTTCATAATTCCATTTTTTCCATCACTTCTTTCAACCCAGTGACTGAGAAATGTCCTTTTCGCCTAGCGCAGGTCAGTGTCTTTTCAAGCTCACCTGAGTACTGCTAGGGGCCACACTTCTAAGACCTATGAGTCAGGGCATGGTAGGATATATCTGACTTGTCCCTCCACTTAAAGATCTTAAAGATGTTGGAATTAAAGGTGGAATTCTTGTCATTTTTGGGAGGCTTGGTGGTTAAACCTGACAACACCACAGCCTGTTTTATATCAGTAACCAGTTTACTCTTTTAACTAGTCTGTAAGCTATGAGGTGACCTATGGTCATGCTCTTCTGCTGTTTAACATTATGACTTTCCAGTTACCACACAATTATAAGCAGAACCAAGTGTTTCTCAATGCACTGTTCAAGGCTTAGACCAGAACAGTGTCAAGTCTGTAGTTATTAGCAGTGGAATTAGCGGCGTTACTGTTATTGTTGTAATTGTGAAGGTTGGTGTTATTATTTTTTATGATTATTATAATCATAAGCATTATTTTACCTTTTGGGTGATTGGTATTTCAGTATCCCTGGGAAATAGGCTAATCCTGTACTGTCAAGACATTTCAAAGTATCCTTACTCAAGCTCCATTCCTTCAAAGAGTCCTACAAAACATCAAAGACCACCCCAGGTGTTCTGTCGCCTTGATGGCATCATCTGGGATTGTAGGCAATATTAGACTCTTTAGGTTTTAACTGCTTAAATGCAGTGGATGAACTGTTCATTTCCAGTATGTTACCTATGTAGGGAGGTGGAGGGAAATGGTTCATCCACCGCAGTTCCAAAGGAAATCCTCCTGGTGAGAGCACCAGACGAATTTATTTTTGAAAAATCATGTTGGGACGCAAGGGTAGAGCTTCCCTTGCTTCCCAACATGATTTTTATTCCCCAGTGACCGTGACGTACAGTGTACAGTGTGCTGACATCTCACTGATTGAAAGTGAAACCAGGGGGGTTCACTTTGATCTTTGCTTGGAGGACATAACTCTGTTCCCTGAGCAACGATTGAAGCAGGAGAGGTACTGCTTGAAAGGGACTATGCCCTCTTTCCAGCGATACGTTACTCTAGCGGAGAACAGGAGAATAATCCCCAAGCAGGGATCTACATACTAGGCATCAGGAATTTTCTTTGCGGGGGCATTCGTCGAGGGAAAGCGCAGCCTTTCCCCAAAAAATAAGTCTTTCTTACCCCCTTAAGTCTGCAAAGTGGGGGTTTAACCCTAGTCTGCCCCTTCACAGCGCCAGAAAACTAATTATGACACCAGGGATAGTTTAAATGGAGGGGTAAGGAATCTGATCCTGGCATTGGGCTATGCCCAACCCCAAAAATACACCAAACAGATTTTCACCCCATGGAATGGGGTGTAGGTTCAGAATGTTTACACCCAATCTGTCCTCACCAGGGTTGGACCGAAAGCCCACCCAACCTGCGGGGATTATGTGTTTGGGAAATAAAGAGAGACAGGGCAGCCATGCTCCCACCACATAACAGCCCCAACTTGGGTACATTTTGGGCGGTTTATCCTAAACTTTACAGAGGGGGGGACAACAGGGATTTTATATTTTTTTAAATATGGGGTGGCTTGCCCAGGCATCAGACCTAACCTCACCCCTAAAAGACATTCTGCCCCTCCTGGGGGCAGTTTGATTAAATGATTTTGAATTTCATGTGCTAGACTTTGTCAGTATGTAAAATATCTCTTCTGCTTTCTTACTGTGAAATCAGACCATTAATAGATAGGATTATGCTTTGTGCCTGTGAAATTATTTAGTTCACCACAGACGCTTGTTGATTAGCACTGACACCAAGTGATTACATTAAAACAAACATTTGTGAACTGCACAACTGTGAAGTCGTTGTGGTGTGTGCAGAGGATTCTGGGAGTATGTATACAAATTATTTTGCTGCTACATATATCTGGCTTTTAGAAGTTCACATTTTACTCTAATTTACCCTTGCTTCGTTTAAAATATCAGAGGAAACTGCTTGGGCATGCAAGTAAATGTTGAACGGAGTTGGTTGGATCTTTTCCTATATCTGTGTCTTTTTACATTTTGTTATTGCTGCTTTATCCACCATTCGATGTATTTATTTTTCATTTTGTTTAACTTTATATTTCACTTTCTTTTTTGCTGTGCCTATTTCTCTTTCTTGAGTGTCACCTTTCTTTTACCTTGACAATGTTGAAATTGTTGTACTTTAACCATTTCATCTCATAGTATTTAGTTTTCTCATTCATTTGATGTTTCAGAATTGTGCTTCTTTCCCCCACATTTTTTTCTGTTTTTTGTCTCCGTGCTCAGCTTTTTCCCTCTGACTCAATTCTGGCATGAATCCCGTTTTGTCTGTTTGTGACGAATACCTTTGTCTTTTTATTTTGTACTCTTTTTCTTCCTTTATTGTCTTGTCTATAATTTATCCATCAATCTTTCTCCAATAGTCACTCATCCCCATTTTGTATTTATTACTTTATGTGTTGTAAATAGTACAAATATAATTCCCCCTGTCCCTACTCCTTTGTCCTATCTTCCCCTGTCCCAGAGCCACTCCACTCAAAATGTCAATTTGAGCAAGGAGGGTTGTGTTAATCAAGACATTGAGTTAAGTGCAAGGTATATGATAATCTGTAGTTGGATTGCACTATCTAGCAATGGCAGCTGTTTTGGGCTAAATATAAAACCATGTTTCTCCCTTTAGCTAATCACGGAAAGTGGGCTTTTGAGGGTTTACCTCAAGTTGCTGCCTGCTCCTAAAAAACGTATTAACGCTAGCATTCAGTAATCATCCACATTTGAGGGTTTCACCCCTTAGGTTAGCGGACTAAAACTGCATGTGCATTGACTGGTCTGCCTTAGTCAGCCAACACCCTCTCAGGGTTAGCGCCACCACCCCCTTTTAGGCTTTGGGCTCTGAGAAGGCATGATTTTTCCTTTACTGTACTGAGGATGACAGAAGTTATTTCAGAAGGTTCTTACCAGCCATACTAACCGTCAGATGAGGAGAAAACATTTCACACTGCAGTTCCCCTTTAAGTCATGAGGCTTGTTTTCATTAAGACCTTGTTCAAGAATGTGCAGCATGTACCCAAGTGTTACACAACTTCAGTTTGCAGTTCCTTACTTATTGTGCAATTACGAAGCCTTGCAAAAAAGCAGGTGTATATATGTAGCAATTGAGTTGGCTATAGTTTGTAATGTATTTTTCCTGCCCCACTAAAACCGTATGTGTGTATTAAATGCTCTGCTCCATAAATATTAGGAAAGTTTGCTTCAATACACTGTTTCAGTTCAGTTTAAAAATGAATTTATTTGGTCTTTCCTTCCATAAAGTGCATTAATCAGGCATTAAATTACATACAATAAAAATATCTAAATAACTCAAGTACCAACCTAAGATGCAATATTTCATCATAAAATATAAAAACCGCGCTGCTGCACAGACTTGGTTGCCGACAACCCTAAAGTGCATTACTCAAACATTTATAAAATCTCAAACACTTTTTATAATTCAATTTACAGTGCATATGCTAGAAAGCTAAAACAAACTTAAAATCACCTTTTCATTAAAATCACAATACTATCAGACAAAAAGTCAATAAAATGTGGCTGAGTACGTCGAGGGCTGCATTAGCAGTTAAAACAGGTCCGCTACACCTGGCTCTTGATCTGAAGGAGCTTTATGCAGGAGATTAGTTATAATGATAACACATTTAGTCCCTGTGCACGCTAAAGGAATTGATGTGTCAGCTAGCCAGGTGATAACAGCTTGCCAGAAGAACGTATGTTCAACTCCTGAAAGATTGGTTTTAATAACTGCTTTAAGCAAGCCAAAACTCTTGGACATGTGCACATTAAGTGGCAAAGTGATTCAAATTTGTAGCCACATAAGCTGCAGTTTTGGTCCGTCCTCCCTCCCTTCCATGCAGGAGAGAGATATTTAGACTCAAATATGCCTAATGGAAAAAGCATAAATCAATGTTTAAGGACGGGATGGAAATGCATGCTAATATATGTTTGAGGTTTCCTGCTGGTATAGGAGTTCAGCACAGCCAAAGTGTGTTGTCGCTTTGCCAAGATGTTCCTATCTAAAATTTATGACTTAATTTTCGTGGAATAATTGCTACTCTTGCCAAAAGCAGCACAACCCATGCTACTGGCCCAGACCTGAAGATCTAATTCTATCACAACTTGGTTGAGATAGGCGCCCCAAAAATTGGCTTGTTTTCCCTCCATTTTGGCCTTTATCTCTAGCCAGCACAGACTATACGGAGATCCACCTTCTGTGGCACAAAGCCTCCAACATAACACAAAAGAGTTCAACCGCTGAAGTTTGTGATGTTGAAGGCTGAATTCCAGTCGCACCTGAGCCGGAGAAGGTTCTTTGGGAAGGCAAAAAACTGCTTTATAGGCCTTTGTTGGAAACTTGTATAAGATGTCGGTTTCTTTGCCATGCCAAAGTTCGACGTCATATGACAAGAAAGGTAGGAATTGGGCTGCCATCACTTTTAATATCTTACTATAAGAAGAGCCTCACAGTTTTTTTTTCAAGAGTTTAAAGGCACATATTAGAGACTGAGTTTTTGCGAAAAGAAAAGAAAGGGGTGGTGGTAGACAAGCGACAAATTACAGCCCACGATGACCCCGATATTTTTAGCGAATGTGCCGACTCAACCTGCTACCCTTTTATTAACCACCTGTGTGCCTTGTATTTAAAGTCAGCTAGCCTCACTAGTTGTGTTTTCTGCAAGTTCAGCTCTAATCCTTGCTGCTCTATGTAACTTACAAGAGCGTTGATCAATCTTTGGAGAACGATTGGCTTTTGACTTAAAATAACTAAGTTGTCTTAATATTGCAGAAACACTATCTTTCCCTTTGCCAATACAGGAGGATGGCTGTCTACTTCTGTCAGTTGGTGGTTCAAATCGGCTACGTATAAATTGAATAGGCATGGAGCCAAGATGCACCCTTGTTTCAGGCCTGTCGTGGTGCATATTTTTGAGGTAAGTGTACTACCATCCCCGATTTTCACCTGGGCCCACGTGTCACGGCCAATGATTGTATTGAGCATTTTCGCTGGCATACCCCATGCCTTAAGTTTCCTCCACAGGCAGTCATGCGGCACTCAATTGAATGCTGATTTAAGATCGATTAAGCAGGCAAACAACCTAGTTTTCCTCAAGGCCTTTTCCGCCAATAAGCCCAAAGTTACCAAGTTAGTTATTGTTCCCATGCAGGCCCTAAAGCCTGTTTGGGTTTTTGGTATGAGACATTTCAACTCTGACTAGGCTGAAAGTTCTTCTAAAATGCATGACGCATACATTTTTACCTCAACATCTGTTAATGCTATAAGCCTGTAATTACTTCACTGGGTGTGACTTCCATTTTTATATATCTGGTGGAAACTGCTCCCATTCTAGGACGTTGGAACACTGTTCTGAGAGTAAATATAGTTGAAGAGCGGTGCTGAGTACTTTCCTAAAACTACTCTTTATGATTAAACATTTTGTTGGGAAGGCCACTGGGTCCTGCTGCTCTGCCTGTCGTCAATTTTTTTACTATCCTTTCTATCTGAGTTATATCTGTCAGACTCTCTATAGGTGCTGGTTTGTGTGCGCCTAAGATATCCTTGATCTGTTGGTGCCCAATTTCTCCAATAACCTCTCTGTTGCCATACGAGGCGTACAAGTCTCTCACCTCTATCTGAGTTGTATCTATTGGTCTTTCTGTGGGTACTGATTCTTGAGCAATAACATTTTCCTGGTCGTGCATCTCTCTCACGTACACTGACCAAGTCTCCCCTGCCATCCCTGCATTGTGGTGCCTTCCAGGACCCTTTATTATGTTGTTTACTATTCCCCAGAAACTTTTGCTGTTGGGCTGCTTGCTAGACCATAGCAATTTTGCCCACATCCCCTCGATGTATCTGCTTTTTGCCCATCTGCACTATTTTTTGTATTCTTTCCTTATGGCTGTCAGGTAGATGGTATCTATTTTGTTGCCTTTCTTTGACTCTTTTGTCAACCTTCTCATCTCCTTGGCGATCATTTGTTTTCTCTTGTGCAATTCCCTGTTGAACCATGGTTCACTACCTCTCATCTCCTTATTGTGAGCTTTGGCTGCCTGTACTCGGCCCCATGGGTGGTGGGCAGGGACATGTGACAAGGGGCTCCAGCGCTATGGCCTCTTCGCCATAGCGCTGGAGCCACTGGCCATCCAGATTCGACAAGATTGTGGTATTAGGGTGGGGGCAGTTAACCATCTAGTGTCCCTCTATCCAGATGACACTCTTTATTTATTGGCCCCACAAAGATCCCTTACCCTTCTATTGGATTACCGGGATACCTTTGGGGAACTCTTTGGTCTAGGATCAACCACATCATTCGTCTTCCTTCTGAGGGCATTGACAACTAAGGCACCAAACCCTCTTCTGGAGCTACCCATACACTGGGAAACTGACCAGTTCTGCTACTTAAGAGTCATAGTGGCACGCACACCAAAAACACGCATGCAGAATAACATTGAGAGGGTTACGGAGGGCTTGCGTTCTTACGTCCGCTTCTGGACTGCTCTTCCATTATCCCTTATAGAGGGAGTGGCTATAGCCAAGATAGTCTCTCTGTCATGTTTCCTCTACATGATGTAATGCTCATTTGACACTGTACCCCATTTGGTTTTTCGGAGATTACACTCCCTCCTTACTTCCTTGATATGAGCAGGAGGTAGAAGCAGAGTAGCGTGAAATTTCCCCATCCTTCCGTTAGCAGAGGCGGGACTGGGAGCCCCCAACCTGGAATGGTACTACTTGGCCTCACAAATTAAGCACACGCACATTGGGTCGCAGAGGGGAGTAATTGGGAGAAATCACTCCTGAAGGACGACACAAGTGTTCCATCACTTTTGCAACTCTTGATGGCAGATGGTCCTGACGCATCGACTATCCCATACCTTATAAAGCACACAACCTCACGGTCAGAAAGGACTGTTAAGATAATACTGGAGAGGGTGCCCTTTGCCAGGGAGTTTAGTTTTTGGAACCTGCCAGCATTTTGAGTTCTTGCAGAATCTATGGATGTGACTGTCTGGAGAGAGGGGAGTTGACGGACTCTCAGTGATTTGTACCCTAACGAGGATTTCTTATTCTTTGAGATGGCACAGGATTCCTGGCAGCTCCATCCACGTTGCTCACTTTTCGGGGATTGTTGGAGGTGGGCAGGAATCTCCATTTAGTTTCTCATTGCTACAAAGCCAGGACAGCTGACTGTGTGTGTGTTCCATATTCCACTCATGTGGCCTGGGATAATGACCTTGGGACCCAACTGGAAGATGTACAGTGGAGTAGGATATGATCATTGGTCCAGTCCGTCACCATCAATGGCAGGTTTAAACTTGCTCACTTTCATTTTCTGCATCACATATATGGTACACCCCTATTCCTACACAAAAATGACCCTAGCAAACGCGCCTGTACAAGATGATTGGCCCCCATCGCCTTCTTTCACTTGGCTTGGGATTGCCGCTTTACCATGCTTTCTGGTAGACTCTGCGAGTGGTTACTGTGATGAGGGTGCTGATCTCGTTGGGCCCAGTTACGTGTTTGTTGGGAGACATTCAATGACAAAAGGGCCGGAAGATGGAATTTAGGTTTTTGTAGTTATTGCTACTTCTGGCCAAACGGATGGTTGCCATTACTTGAATGGCTCAGGCTACCCCCAATTTAAACAGGTGGGTGTCTAATGTGGCTGAATGGGCTGTGGCAGAGGTGGCACGACTACGAAAATATAGACAGGATGATAAGGTGGAGGAAGGCTTGGGGGTGTGGGCGACCCTCCTGGCCAAATTTATGAACCCAGGGAGCTCGCAGGAGAGCTTCCTTCAACTATTGATGATGACCCCACAGGCAATGATTCTTGAAGTCTTATCTCCGTGGAGGTGGAGGAGTTTTACAGTTGGGGGTAATAATCCTGCATCATTTTATCTTACAAACTGTATTTACTGCCCCTCCATGTCCTATTATTAAAGATGGCTTCTTGTGTTTTGTACCTGTTACCTTTGAATTACAAAATCGATAAACGACGTATTTAAAAAAAAAAAAAAAAAAAGTTTGCTTTAATTGCAAAAATCAGGGCCGGCTCTAGGCATGCACTGTGTGGGCAGTTGCCCAGGGCCCCACACTCAGCCCACCTACTTGGGGCCCCACGCCCGTGCAGACACAGCTAGGCCACTGTATGAAAGCTGTCTGGTGGTGTTTGGGCCCACGGGAAGGGGCCCCCTTCCATGCCCTTGCTGCGGAGTTGTAGCCAGGCCCACCCCAATTTCAAGAAGACACATTCCTCAAATGGCAGCTGCAATCCCCCCTCAACCCTGCCCAGTAACAACCCGCACCCCCCCCCCCACACACACACACACATACACAGGAGTCTCAGGTGACTATTGTGTAGTTTAGTTTCCTGCCAGTTTTAAACCTCTCTTGTGATAAGCAATCATCACACCTTCAGCCATATATGAGCTGTTAACGGGTGCTTGTAGGTGGCTGAGGGGGCGGGTTGCAGCCCAGGAGGGGTATTCATAAAGCAGCTTTAGGAGCAGGGGGCATCTATTGAGATGCAAACAGCCCCGAATATGTATGCAAATTAGAAAGGCCTCGCACAATTCTTTTCCGCCCAAGGCCCCAAAAATCCTAAAAGATGCCGTCGTGCACTGCCCTTTATCTCACGTTCCTTCTACTTGTGTGAACACAGCTGTGGAAAGGTACGCGTGAGAAAATGTTACCCTAAACAGTCCTGTTCAAGTTTAATTTTAAACATTGAAGGACTACAAAGAAAAGATAAGGTCTAGAGTGTTCAACAACTTTCCTAATTAATCATGACTAACGAATTAATTGGATTCCAGTGGGAGAGTGCAATAGGAAAATATGCACGGCGGCATGCAGTTGATTCCAAAATGCACCCTGTATCTGAAGGTTAACCTAATATAACAATCTCTTATATGACCATTGCAGAAGACTGCCTTGTGGCTATATTGGGCTAAAAGAAAGTGAAGGGCTAGAAGGGACAAACTGTTTTAAATTCCTTGCTTATCACCAAAAGTCACGAATAACAATTCAGAAAAGTTACAAGAATTTGATGCGACTTTAAGTGCTTCGGCAATAACGGAGCACCATACTAAACGCTTTGAGCTATTGTTGATGTGTGATTTATATAAGATCAGCGTCCATTGTCGTAAGACAATCCTTACTCGCTGTCCCCTCACAGACCGTGTTTTATTAAACAGTATGATTAATTGGGCAGTGACCTCACTGCGTTTTCAGTGTATTGCTCCGAAATTATTTATTGCTGTCTAATAATTTCAATACAGTAGACGCTGGCAGTTACGTGCACTTAAGTTTCGTATGTTCCTGAGGTCATCCTAACTCTTCCAGAAATATCTAATTTCATGAAACATCCCTTAGCAGCAATATGCCGCCATGATATGCCTCTCTGCCAGGATCCGTTTTTGAAAGATTCATTATAAGTCCCAAGACAATTCTGATTTTTGTTGTGAACTGTTTCTCTTTTCTGAGGGGCAGTGAAAACCTAGCGCTTTGGAGCCCCTAAGCCAATCTGCTCATAGTACCCCTTTGAGTAGGATCACTGGCCACAGGAACAAAGATACAAATTGAAAGATATTGTTTGAAAGCAAGAAGAGGCATATGGTGTTAAAGCTTTAGAATATGTAAAGAACAGGCATCAAATGCTTGATCCAGGATGGAGTAAGGGCATATGTTCCCTTGTGGAAAGGGGTTCCATATGGGGTGTTATAAGTACAGTATGGTAATTGACATCACATAGTATTGCTATACACTAATGAGGTGGGCTTTTCATGAGTGAATGTTTTATACAAAACAATAATGGAGCTTCACAGTCCGTTTTAAAATCTCAGCTTTATAAAAGTTAAAAACGTGGGTATTCTCTTTGAATCTTTTATTTTTTTGCAGTTTTACGGAGTGTGAACTCAAAGGGTATTGTAGTGCTTTACATGAGCACACATTTAAAAAAATATATTTATAATCAGGGGAACATTACATGATTTACCCAGAATCACAGAATGTTGAGCCAACAGTGAAACTCGAACGTGGTTTCTCAGTTTCAAAGTCCATAGCTCTGGCCATTTAGCCACATCCTCATTTGGAATAAAATACTTTAGTTAAAAACATTAACTGTCAGTCCTTATCCACATATTACATCTCCACTCATAGTTATCTTTTCATTTTATTTTATATCCAGTTAGTGTTTTGTAGCTGTTAATGTTTTTGGGTTTATGTTCCGTAGTTTAGCCGGGGAACTGGAAACTAGTAACTAGTCTCCAGAATAAGACTCACTACTCATTTTGTAGTTTCTGAGGCTGATGAAAGACTGCCATTTTTATATTCACCTTGAACACATTATATGCACTACTCTGTTGAAATCTTATGTCAGCTCATACAGATAAAACACTTGATGGTGCAATTCCTAGCTAATACCTCCCCTTCTTGGACTGCTAGAAAAAAAAACCCACTATATTGACACTAGTATAGTAGGACCGAAAGAACTCCGCCTTCAAGGCTCAACTCCTCTGGACTAGCCTGTTACCCGCCCCTGTTCTTTACATTGTATTCATGTGGAAAAGTCAGATGCTTCCTCCGGGCACGATGTAGAATAAAGCTAACATGATTAAAACCACAGACAACATATGCAATTAAGGATGTCTGACTGGCAGCCACTCTTTCATGCAGATGTTGAATGAATCATGTTGAAATGCTGGTTTCACTTGTCATGAGTGACTCCATGAATGCTGTGTATGGGTTTAGCTGCCTTTTAGGAGTAACAGTCTGCTGGTAAACTTTCCTTGTATGGGTTGGCTAGAAAGCCTCTTCTTGGAAGATGGGGTCTACCAACTACATTGGTGGATGCTGCCTAATCTTAGAAAGTACCTGAAGTCTATTACTAAGCACTTTTATATGTCTGTCTCCTTGACTTCTTCCTTCATCTTCAACATGGAGGGATGCTTCTTCATGTCCATCAGCACACAGTACAATGAAACGGACAGTCAAGTACATGGAAGGATGGCTCCACATAAAAAAGAACCTTTTTAACACTACATACTACCCATTTAAAACATTTGAATGAACTCTACAAGGAAAATTGTATATTGTGTTTCTAAAAGAGTAAGTCAAATTCCCCCTTTGGACCTTTATTGGATATGTGTTCAGATGAGTGTGGCTAAGCTAGATAGTTCCAAAATACAACTGAGAAAAGAGAGACATGCATCTTTCAGTAAGAATATGTAACTGGCTAATTGAGCTTCATTTACTTATTCCATCAGCTTCTGTGGTGCAGTGGTGGAGAGCTTTGTATAACACAGAATAATGGTCAGTAAAAGTAGAACTGATTTTCATCTGTGAATGACTTATTGTATGCAAATTTTTCACCAGAACACCTGAAGAGGTTTTAGGATAATCCACACGAGATGGATAGGCCAATGTATGTCTCATCTTGTCCCCCTCAGTGTGCCTTTTAGCAATATAGTCTTTATAATCATACAGGTGTAAGTAATTCAGTTGGTTTCTATAGCTGGTCTTAGACCCTCATTATGAACTTGGCGGGAAACACAGCCGACTGCCGTGCTGCCGGTCAACAGAAGACCGCCAGTGACAGTGGATGACATACAGCTGTATAAAGATGGCAAAAATGAAAATCAGCAAAATAATTTCAACCTCCAACCACTGCCAGGGCCAACGATGGCAGAAACGCAGGCCACTTCACCTTGCCACGCATACAAACCCCTCCTGCCCCCCACCAAATAATCATGCACAAATCAGCTTGGCCAACAGTGAAAGCAGAACGACCATTGGCGGTACTGAACGCCGTGGTCAGCAATGGGAACCACCAACAACAAATGCACACATTGGCCGATTTGAAAAGCACACACCTGACACAGATCCACACCAATATAAAACACACACATACACACCCCACAATCCTCTTTAACGCCAATAGCACAACACATATTGACACCACGACACGCATATATTGAAAACAAACCATCACACAAGTCACACACACAAAATCACTACTAAAACACAAACAGTGCACAGCCACCATCACAAACCACACAACAGCACCGTCACCAACTCACCTACAACACACCACCCACAACACACACCATGGCACCCCCTGAGTACCCCTGCTTCACCGACAGGGAGCTAAGGACCATAGTGAACGAGATACTCAGGGTCGAGCCACAGCTATTCGGGGCACAGGTGCAGCAGACGCCCTTGGCCAGGAAGATGGAGCTATGGCGGAGGATCGTGAACAAGGTCAATGCAGTGGTAACCCATCCACGCACAAGGGATGACATCAGGAAGAGATGGAACGACCTGCGGGGACGGTGCGCTCCATGGCATTACGACACAGCATCGCAGTACAGAAGACTGGATCTGGTCACCCACCTCCTTCCCCCAAATACACTGATTGGGAGGAGAACGTCTTGGCTATCCTGCACCTCGAGGGCCTCACTGGACTCCCGGAGGACTGGACTCGAGTAAGTCAACGACAATATCCTGACCGTCACCACACCCGTAATGCATGTATTACCTCATCCCTCTCATTACCTCCATGCCCCCATCCCCTACCCAGCCCAAAACACCCAGAGACTCCTATCCATGTTTCCAGCATACCCACAACTCCCCATACAAATCACTATCCAGTCCCCTGTGCCCATCACCAACCCATGCATGTAATGTCAGGAGCACTACAACACCCAGAATACACCACCACCCCCTCACTAAATGCATCAAAAAGAACACAAAGGGACCCTGCATGCTACTACATGGGAATGTAACCACCAATTACTGCTGACCAGTGCTGCAAGGGACAAGAAAGTGCAGGACACCCACATCTCTATTCTCTCACACACAGGTACTACCACCCATTCCCCCCGGATGGGGACATCAAGGAGTGCCAGTCTCCCACCTGAAGACAAAGGCCCCACTCAAGAGAGTGCAGAGGGAAGTCTGGACACAAAGAAAGTACCTGGCCCATCCCACAGTCCTGCACAGTCACCTTCCAGAAGCCCCACCCAGTACACCATTGACACCCCTACCACTCAGCCACTACTAACCGCTCTGGACCAACGCCCCCACATCAGTGTCTCCAGGCCACAGACTTGCTGCTCACATGTACAGAGGCCCGAGTCTCCACCCTCCACCAGACAGTATGATGAAGGGCCCAGTGCAAGTAGGACTGCCAAACCTGTGCAGGGGACACAGACACAGAAGGCTAGGGCCAGTGGGAGTGTTTCAGTGGCCCAGGGGGGTGGCCAAAGGAAGGATGCTGCTGCCCAGGAGGTCATTTCTGAGGCCCTGGGTGCATACCACCATTCCCATGACAGGATGGGCCAGATCCTGGCCACGTTGGAACAGAATCGGAGGCTGCAGGTAGCACACCACCAGGAGGCCACAGAGCAATAGAAACATCTCAATGCCACCATTGCCTCCATTGCAGGGGTGCTGAAGCTCCAGACCAACATCCAGCCTGAGTCCTCCGCCCACCTGCAGGCCCCCTCCACTAGCCAGGACACTGCCCTGCCTTCAACATCTGCAGCAACTATTGGAGTGGTGGCACTGCCAAACGACTCACAGGACACCAGCGCCCCTTCCCCTACAGTCCAGGTACCCCCTCGCAAATGTGGCCTCTGACCCAGACATCCCAGTGAAACACCAGCCAAGACCAAGCCCACTGCCAGGAAGTGACTCTGCCCTGAACTGTCTCCCTTGTGTGCCACTGAGCTACCTTGTTGACATGCCACTGCCATTTCACCATCTTCCAGTGGCCCCATGGACTTTGCCCCTGTGCTACCAACAGCTGTGGAAATGTACCTGAGGATATTGTTCACCTTGTGCCCACTCCCTTCCACTGCCCTATCACCCTCCTATTGCGACCATGTGCTTCATTATAATGGAGTTCAGCATCTGTCCTGGGATTTCTCACAGGTGTCAGTAGCCATTGCATGTTTGGGTAGCCAGAATCACGTGGAAAAGTGGGTGAAAGAGGGTTAATACACACACTTGCTACTTGCATGCTAGCCTGTCAGGTATGTCACTAGTACAGTGTCATACACACTCACCTATGAGCCAAGCGCTGTCCCCCTGTAGTTGTACCATCATGTGTGGCACACTGCTGTTTCTCAAGACATAGGAATCATGGTCTGATCCTGGGAACCCTGTATTTACATGAGAAATGTACTGATCAGCAGAACACACCAATTGGACATTCATGGAGTGAATGTTTTTATGATTTCTGAACACCCTTTCATTTACTCTTGGGGGTATGAGGGCTACGTGGGTACCATCAATTGCACCTATCACATGGGAGATATTTGCAAAAGCATAGAATCCTGGTTTGATGGTGGTGAGGTCAACCCTTTGGAGGAACTGGACATAACTTTGCAGGTGTTGCACGAATGCATTCAAAAATTTGGACAGGATGTGGCTAAACATTGGTTGAGAAACACCGGCTGCCATGCCCACTGTCACTTGATATGAGCCTGTGGCCTATAAATGCAGCACAGATAGTACCTACACAGTTGTAGGTATGGCATGGGGATTCCAATTCGCTGACATCAGAACAGGTTCAATTTGTGTACAGAGTTTCAGGATTGTGGATCGATTCAAACGGTAAGTGATGATGATGTGACTTTCCTCCATGGTGGCCAGATCTACCAGGGGTCTGTAAACAGATGGAGCCCTCCCTCGCCACATGGGTCTGTACCTATGGGGGAGGAAGAGAGACACATTGAGTTGGGACATACACTTCCATAACAAGGGCCCACTGTTCATGTTGTACATGCGACACAATTGTCCCTCACACAGATAAAAAGAAGTTTTAATCCTGTTAGGACAATGTGTGGTGAGGTGTCTATGTTTTATTGTATCACAGTGCAGGCACAATTCCCAGCATGATTCCATGAGGAGGACCAGTCATCATAACCGTTCTCAACGAAGGGGAGGTGGAATGGAGCTATGTCCTAGGACCCCGGGCAGACTATGAAGGCATGGTGGATGCAAAATGGCAGCACCTTGTCCTACAGGTAGTGTAGTGTATGAAGTGACCTCATTCCGCTGGCGTTGGTCATCATGGCGGTAGGCGGTGTTCACAGCCGTTCACCTGATCATTGGATAACATTGTTGTCAATGGGGAAGCAGAGCCAGTCATGATCACTGGCGGCGGCGACGATACACACCGCCGAGGTATATACCGCCATTTTGCCATGCCCTTGCCACTTGACTCCTGCACCTCGAGTACGGAAGAACTCCACTGCATGTGCTGCTGTGTCCTGACTCTGGTCCTTAAGATGGCACGTGCTACAGGGGAACGGGCCTCAGCCTTCATCACGGAGGAGCTGGAGAAGGTGGTGGATGGGGTCCTACCCCTGCATGCAAACCTGTGTGGGCGACCAGAGGAACAGGTAAGTTACTATGTGTCCTCCTTGAATGTGTGTGAATGCGGCGGATGCTTGTAGGTGTTTTTGTTGGCTATGTGAATGCTTACCTGTTGTATGTCTGGCAGTTTTGGGCTTGGCTATTGTCTATATGTATGTCTCCATGGGCTATGTCAAGTTGGACTGGCATGGCATTTGTGTATGGGACACCCACATTGACATCTGTTTCTTTAGTCTGTGTGTCCCATGCATGTCAGCGCCCATCAGAAGAAAGTATTGTGGCAAGCCACAACCAGCAGAGTACCCACTGCAGGAAGCGATGGGAGGACCTGCAGCGCTGGGCCTGGAAGACCGCAGAGGCCCAGCTGGGGACAGCCTCCCAACGTGGGAGAGGTGCCCGTCAGAACCCGACCCCACTAATGGCCCGCATATTGACAGTGGCCTATCCGGATTTGGATGGGCACTTGCAGACAGCACAGCAGGCGCAAAGGGGTGAGTACCAACACTGTTGTGATGCTACTATGATGAGTGTAGTTAGGTGCTATGGGGTGCATGCATTGTAGTGCCAGGCCCATAGACAGGTGTGTCCCTGTGGTCCTGCCCCACCTACGTCTGTGGGAGAGTGTCCGTTGGTAGATATGGCTGGGAATCTAGGCCTGTGAGGGGTCCCCTGTTTGGGCTATTGGTTTAATGTGGCCTCATGGATTTGCAGATTTGTTGTCTTGGCATAGTCTCTCATTGTTTCCCATTGCAAAGTGTAGAAGAATAAAGGGCCAGGATGGTAATGTAGTGTACTGTGGGTTCATGCATACCAGTCAAGGGCACATTCCTATCACATATTGTGTCTGCTGAGGGTTGGTGCCTGAGATGGGTGGGAATGTATGTGCTCCAACATGAATATTTTTCCTGGAATTTACATACTTCTTTCTTTTTTTGTCACCCCCCCTTGTGCTCTGTGTCCTTGTGTGTTTTAGCATCATCTGGCGAGGGAGCTGAGGCACCGGCGAGTGGGGATACTGCAGCCCCACGGGACCCAGGTGGCAGAATCCACTGACTCAAAGAGGACCCGTGGGTTGGAGGGCGAGGCGAGTACCACAGGGGAGGCGACTATCACTGAAGGTAGAGACTCCAACACCTCCTCCGATGGCAGCTCCCTGGTGGAGGCGGACCCGACTAGGCCCACGGATTCTTTGCCATCACCGCCCTCCCAGTAGCTCCTCACTGAGTTGCCTGTGCCCGCTCACCAAGGAGGGTGGGTGTCTCCTTTGCCCCAGGCACCTCTTCTCCAGCCTCAGTCAGCCCTGCTGCCCTCACTAAGGAGGCTATTGACCTTGTGAGAACCATCTCTGTAGGGCAGACAACCATTGTGAATGCCATCCAGGGGATGACATCCCAGATACAGCAACACAATGTATTCCTGGAAGGCATTCACGGTGCCATGTCTGGCCCACAGAGATCTTTTCAGGCTCTGGCCTCCTCTTTGACGGCAGCCAGTGTCCCTGGTCTTTCCGTCCCCCCTTCCACCACCTCTACCCCTTCCATCACCCCACTGCCTTCATCCATCCCAAGCACACATACAGATAGCCATGCACCCAAATCAACACACATGAAACACTAGCACTACACGTCCCACCACATGCAGCCACACACCAAACATACCAAAGCAGACACACCATCATCCACCTCCCCCATTGTGTCCACCCACCCTCCTTCCAAAACACACAAACGCTCACACTCATCCACTCCACATTCATCCACCACACATAAGCATACTAAACAGGCACCTGCATCCACGTCCAGCACACCTCATTACCACCACTCCCTCTACCTCCACTCCCAAACCTGTCTCCAAAACCCCTCCTGCTGCACCTAGAAAGCTTTTCCTCTCCCTGTTGACCTGTTTGAACCCACTGGCCCACCCCATCTTATCCCTAAACGTTCCTTGGCCTCACCAAGTCTACTCCTTCATCTTCAAAGTCCTCCCTAGTCCGCCCTTCCCAGTCCTGTGCCCCTTCCCCCAGGGAGGAAGAAGCCCCATGTTGCCCCGTTCCCTCTGACATCCCCCTGTCCAAGTCCACTCCTCCTACTTCCAAGGGCAAGCCCAAACACTCTCCACCTCCAGAATCTACGCCAAAGACCCTCCCTTCCAAACCTGAATCCCCACCCCACTACCCCCTGCCCCTGATCCCTGAGGTGCCTGACTCCCCCATTAATGCCCCTTTCTCAGTGGAGGATTTTTCCATCGTAGGAGTCAAGTGTGGCCTATAATTGCCCTTCCGGGACTTGAATTTGGACTGGCCTATGGCCTTGTTTGGACAGATATTTTTGTTTCTATACAATACATTTTAGTGCCCTGCAGACCTGTTGGTGCAATATTGTCTTGTTGTGCAGCGTCACTGTGAGGAGAGTGAGGTGTACAGTTGTGTGCACTGGTTCTGATATATGTTTGCATGTGTCTGGTAAGTACATTTTGGTAGAGTATGTATGGCTTGGGGTGGTGGGAGGGGGTGGGAGTGCGTTGCGTTTTGGGGTGGGTGTGTAATTGTGCGCTTTCCTCCCATGTGTGCTAGGCCGCAGAACTTACCGTCGCCGTCTTCGTGGGCGGTCATGGTCCTGGAGAAATATGGCAAGGAGAAGCACTGGCATTATTTCCAACTCTCGCTCCATGTCGTGTTGGCATGTTCTGTGGGCCTCCGGTGAGCGTTTCCCTTTATAAGGGTTGTTTCCGCCAGGCTTTGCGTGGCGGTAGTTCCCACCCTGGAACTGATGGTGGTGTGGTGGTTCATAATATGATGATCGTGTGCTCCCAAAATGGCGGTGGAGTGGATGGGCCACTGGCTGTTTCTCATGTGCTTCATTATGTGGCGATCTGGACCGCCAGCCTGTTGGTGGTAGATACCGTGACCACCAGCGTTGCGGTCTTTACCGCCAGGTTCAAAATGACGATCTTAGTCTGTATGAGAGTGGTTTCCATTAATGGGCCAACTATTACTTTATTTTCTAAGAACTTGTGGTCATCTTTTGTTTCAGCACTTCTTTTGTCAGCAGCCTCCTGATCCCACGTGTAGTTTCACTACAGATGCCTATTAAGAAAACTTTAAAGCTCCGCATTCACTGTACAGACCAGCATTTTTTTCCTCATTGTCCAAAATAATCAGTCACAGCTTGCTTTTAAATGCCCTATCTTGAGTGAGAGTTGCAATCATCAAATTGGGATACAGGTGTGTAGGTGCCCGTATTTCATAGGCAATAAATAGGAAGTGATTATGATCTGAGAGCATTTCACACAGGTAGTTACATTTCACTATCAATGTGTTCTGAATTGTACTGTGTAGGAAGATTCTTGGTCTACTATGTAGGTCTTGGTTTGTTAAATTAAACAAGTATTCCCTATCCAGTGACTGAGTGCATCTGTATGTGTCAGACACTCCACATCCAAACCTAGGTACTCAGTCCAAACTTTTGCAGTTAAAATTAGAAAAGCTGTGCTAGGCACTGGTGGTAATTGTCCACCTTTATCTACTTTATCCACACAGTTACCGTCTGCTCCAACAGCATTATTTATGGCAGTGGCGTGTCAGCTGATTACCTATTGTTCCAAAACATGGCACTTTTAAGATGTTGGGGACATATACAAAAATGAAGGGAAATCTCCATCAAGCCCGACTCTCCAAAATGATAGCTTGCCTATCCCTATCAATCTGATTATTGACTACCATGAATGGGACATCAGGGCAAATCCATCTAAGGACTCCTCTTGTGTACATACAGTATGATGTAAAGAACAATTCCCCCTCTCCATTTTTTTCTGTAATTTGATGCCCTCAAACTCAGTTAAATTAATATTATTGTAATAGAGTTATATATACACTGTGTCCCCCCAAGTATGTGTGTATTTTATGGAGCTTGGTTGGATACGCTGTACCATTCCATGGAAGATTTGTAAAATTAGACTATCCTGTCATCCAACAGTTTTGCCTTATATACTTACCATGTGCAGTAAAGAAAAAGCTTGGTAAAGGCTGTTATGCCGTCTGGTAGTATGGCATACCACCCTTTAAAAAAATACCTTTATCACTTCTTTCCACTACCCACTCATAAATCCTAAAATTACCTTTACCACCATTTATCACTACCCACCTCTAAACCCTTAAATTACCTTTACAAACCTTTACCACTAGACTAGCTGTCTATAAACCGCGAAATAACCCTTAGCACTGCCCACTCCAAAACCCTAAGTTTATTCTTACACTTTATGTATTCATATACACACGCATGCGCGCACACACACACACATTCAAATTCAGTTCCCAATAAGATATTATATAATCACGCACAGAGTCAAGTTACATAATTAATTATTATTTCTTCAGCCATCATGGGGGCGACTTGTGGGCATTTTTTCGGTTTGGTCCAGCAAGACAATCCCTGTCACTTATACTTTTGCATTTGTGTCTATAATCGGGCATGGTATCAGATTTCCATTGTGATTTTGCCACATCTATCCCAGCCAATCTGTACTCAGCAGTTTGATTTTCAGACCGTCTGCAATCCTGTTTGGGTTGATTTCTTTTTGTTTTTTGGATATTAGAAGTCCTAATGGATGTTGTTCTAGGTGATCCTGTAAAGCAGTGAAATTTGCCATCCTCCACAGTTTAAATTTTCCTTCATGCATTCCCAAGGGACAGGGCTGCTATTACAGATAGCAGAATACAATATAACCAGGCTATCAAGTTAAGAAAGGAAAATCTACAAGATATAGCCTGATGCAAGCAGCTGACACCAAGGGCAATAACCTCTTTTGGAGGACCATTAATACCCTGCTTCCTATTTGATAACAACGGTCCAAACCTAGAAAATTCTATAATAGCAGATGCCTGGGATGGATTATTTTACCTCAATCTTTGCACCCCCTTTTAAGTTAAATCAGGAGGACGACCCTCTACCTAGCACTACCCACTTTGAAAATGCATTTACTATGGAGGACGCCCAGAGAGCACTAGCTAAATCAGTGCATGGTAATGCCTCTGGCCCAGACAGAGTACCCATAGATTGTATACAAGCACCTCCCGGACCTATAGGGTGCCCCTGCTCTCACAGGTTTGCATTGCGGCCGGAAAGGAATGTGGGCCATCTACCTGTTCTGAGTCTATAATAATTCCTATACTTAAAAAAGGCTCAAAACAGGATCCCAAATGTTAAAGACCCATATCACTGCTAGATTCCTCAGCAAACTTATTGGGTAGAGTCCTATTAAACAGATTAGAGGAATGGGCAGAGGTTAATAACATACTCTCAGGGGCACAGTATGGCTTCATAAGGGGTTTAAGAACCGTTAACCCCATTTCTTAATTTAAATCTCTTAATTGGTAAATACCTCAAAGCCAGGTCCTGTAATTTGTATAGGTGTTTCATAGATCTATGCAGCGTGTTTGCCCTGGTGAACCTTAATAAACTATGGCCCTGTATGTTCGTTTTGGGGGTCTGAAAGACATTGTTGCACTACTTGCCCATTTGTATAGTAACCTTATTGCTTAGGTACAGTTTGGACCACAAAGGGAAGTCACTGACTCCTTTAACATACGCAGGGGGTAAGGCTTGGGTGTGTACTGACCCTCTTCCATTTTTCAATCTACATTAACAGCATTGATAACCTACTCAGTCACTTGCCACAGACTCACCCAAAGTAGCAGCAAGATCAGTACCCATTCTGTTATATGCTGACATGACGTCTTACTAGCTCTACCTCCAGCTAGTCTACAGGCGTTTGATAACTTTAAGAAAATCCATGGAAGCATAGATCTTAAGATAAATCTGGGCAAAGACTTTCACCATGTCTTGCATTAGCAAAAAAGGAAGATCTTATCCTCTTTACATAAGGGAGTAAAGATTGCAAGCACAAAGCACTTTAGCTATCTGGGCCTTAGATTATCAGAAAATGGGGAATGGAAAACACACATGGAATTTCATGCTACCAACGTGGCCATGAATAACGAGGCAGTTTTTAGATTTGCTGCCAAGCTTGGGACTAAATGCGTACCAGCTATGTTAAAATTGTATAAAGCCAAGACAGTCTCTGCTGCAAAATACAGTGCTGGTATATGGGGTCTAGGGAATAATAAAATATTACAAAATCAAAAAGATAAATTCCTAAGAAGAATGCTAGCAGTCTCAAATTCAGCTTCCAGCTCCGTTGTCCATCTTGAACTTGACCTACAGTCCATAGCATTGACCATTGCAGCAAGACCTTTATTGATTTGGCAGGCAATCTGGTAAAAAAATGGAGGCAAATTTACCCAGGATATAATTAGGAACTTCATGATGTTAGATCAATTACACAAGATACCCTGGCTCTCAGAGATCAAAACGTCCCTGCAAGTCATTGGAGACAATTATATGAATTTGTGGGAGAACCCTGGCAACATAATACGGTACCCCAAACATGTTCTGAAGCAACTGATCATGGAAACATTTGGGGAAGCAACTAAAAATTAGGAGGTGACTCCATCCACAGTTGCGCTACATCCATCTTATTTTAGCCACAAGAGACTTTAGAACTACTTGGGTTGGGTCCACAATTCATATCACAGGTTGTTATTGGCAAGATTTCATTTTTATGATTTTTCATCACCTGGTAGCTTTTCCTATGGGCGTCAAGTGGGCACACAAGGACTTCAGATGTCCCTGTGATAATTTAACATCCCAATCCACACTGCACGTAACTATCTTCTGCAAATTCTATCAACAAGGTAGGGAAAAAGTACCTAAGGCCCTGTTCTTAAATGAAGGCCTACATACATACAAAATAGAGTAACAATACCTGATGGATATGCATGATATAAAGACTAGCTTTGTTATATCGTCCTTCCGTGCATATGTAATAAAAACAAGGAAAGCATTATTGCTCATAGGTTAACTGGTGGCAGTCACTAGTCGAATGTGTAGCTTAGGCTTATTTTCCACTGGTTATTTCCAAGACCATTAAAGTAATTTTAAAGAATATTTTTATCTGCATTTGTTGTTTTTTATTATCAATTTTGTACGGGTTTTCTTTCCTATCTGCACATTTTGTCCATTGCTATTTCGAATTGAATAAGTTTTGGGTGGAAATAGTAACTTAAACGTCAACCCAAGAGACCTTAATCCAAGTTTCACTTCAAGAAATGAGAGATATCTGTGTTGCACAGCTTTTGTATAATGGTGAAACAGGAGACTTTAACTATCACCTCAGTAAGAACTCTTTACTGGGAAAACTGAAGCTTATAAGTGACATGGCAGACAGTCTCCCAGAAACAACTCCATGCTGGGTCCTTCTCTGGTATACCAATAATAAGGACATAGGCCCTCATTGCAACCCTGGCGGTCGGTGGAGAAGTGGCGGTAATACCGCGAACAAGCCGGCGGTAAAAAATTGGAATTACAAGCATGGCGGTAACCGCCATGCAAAACAGCCATTTCTCCACTCCGACCACCAGGGTGGTAAAGACCGCTGGGCTGGAGACTCTGGCATCACGACCCCGCATACTGCCAAGGGGTTCTGTACCGCCACAAAATCCATGGCGGTAGGCACTATCAGTGCCAGGGAATTTGTTCCTTGGCACTGATAGGGTTCTCCCCCACCCCTGTCCCCCTCCCCAGAGTCCTCCGCCCAAACCCACGACCCCCCTACCACCCCCCAAAGGGGTAGGACCCCGCCCCCCACCCCACCAACATTGACACACACACACATCCCTACACACACATCCCTACACACACACTTACACTACACGCACACATACACACAGACATACACACAGACATACACACAGACAGACACGCACACACAACACACCCCATGCATGCATACATGCACTCACACACCCCTCTTCACACTCACACGCACACCCCCATGCACGCACACAACACACAATACACCCCCTCCCCTAACGGACGATCACCTTATCTGGTCCAGTGATCCTCCGGGAGGGAACGGGATCCATAGGGGCTGCTCCGCCGCCAGCTCCCCTTCACCAGAACACCGCCACACCGAATCATGGGATGTGATTCAGTGGGCGGTGTTCTGATGACGTGGCAGGGGAGGTGGAGCAGCCTCCACTTCACCGGGGACCCCTTCCCTTTTTCGAATGGGTTACCACCAGTGTGACACTGGTGGTAACTGCGAATTGCTTTGCGACCGCGTTCGCGGTCACAAAGCAATTTAGCATTGCGGTGCGAGTCGCAAATAGGAAGGGGACACCCCTTCCTATTTGCGAGTTGCATTCCCATTTTGTGAGTCGGTACCGACTCGCAAAATGGGAATGAGCATCGCAATGCGCATTTTGCATGGCACAAACTGTGATTTTCGCAGTTTGCGCCATGCAAAATGCTACCTACATCTGGCCCAAACTTCTTTACCATTCTATTTTAGTTTCTGGGGCTTTTCTGTGGGCATTTCAGTGGGGTGATGCTCCTCCACTCTAATGGAGTAGCTGCCCCTGTATTCATCTTGAGCATACCTATATCCAGTGCTACCTTATCAATTTTCTCATATAGAGCTGTGCCTATGTTATTAATAACCTTAAGAATAAGGTCTAGTGTTTCTGGGGAAGGCACCTGGGACGCAATGTATGGTGTCTCCTGCAAGAGTTTGAGGGCTTTTTCTGCATCCAGGGCACTGGTGGGCTGCTGAAATGGTGAGTATGCACTCTGCGTTGTTTGCTTTGGTTTTCCCATTATGGAGTTTTAGCTGATTGGATTTTGTGTGGGGTAACTCTTTGTGGGGTTACGTATCAGAATACTGGGTCAACACAGGATATAACAGTGCAAGGTTCCAGGTATCATTCAAGTTCCCTCTTTATAGTTTGGGTATCCCTTTTACCTCCTTCCACTCACAGGAGGGTGCCTTATGGAAGGGTACAGCAGCAGATTAAGGTGATGTTGGTAATCTGGTATAGAGTGCAAGTAAACAAGGACCAGATTGATGTGGAGTATGAGACTGTCAGTAAATGTTTAGGAACTGCACTCCTTTCACAAGTGCACTTTGTCTCTAAGCCTAATATTAGTATTAGCCCCACAATAGCAGAGTCAAACTCTGTTGGGCATGTTAATCATGCCAAAGAATGTAGGTTCTCACCTCGTTCTAGCACCAGCATAGGCATTTATGTCCATATTTCGTCCCTGGCAGTGGGACAGTGTGTTGCTTTACTTCTTTTTTTACTCCTCTGTAAATGAGGATTGTGCATATCACATTTTCCAGGATCAACATAGCAGAGCACCATGGCCTTAACAACAGTGCTATACAAGCTGGGAAAAGTCAGGCTTTTTCTCCAGTCTTGTGTATCGGAAGTGTAGGTGCTGTCCAACGCAGTTTTACTTCGTGCCTCCACACTGAGGACTCCACAGCGCAGGACGCACTCAGTTCCATTGTCTCTCCCATCTGGCCAATCGGTTTCCAGTTGCATATACTGCTGCTCCCAGGTCTGCTGCTGTATCTGCAGTGACCAAAACATTTCCATCCACCTCTCAGGGAAGCCACAATGCCCTGTAGCTTCTCCCAGTTCACCATCTGAGTGTTGCTTTTCGAGTTCACTGTTCAGGTTCTGTTGTAGTGCATTCTGGGTTCAGTTCAAGAAGCAGAGGGTAATTAATATCATAGTTTTCAGCAGGGAATATGGCCTATTAAAGTGCACAATTCCATAGGATGGACATCAGGGCAAAAACAATGAGCTGTTTTCCATCTTGTCTGCTTTCTATGTTATAGCTTGCTTCCGCTGGCGATGTTTTTTTTTCCATTAGTGACCCTTTTTCTCCTGTTCTCCTGTTGTCTAGGTAGAAAAAGCCTGCATTGTCTTACTTCTACTTTCAGTAGGGTGTCAGTGACCCGAACAGAAGTTCCATGGGGCTCCTCTGACTTTAAACAATATAGCAAGTCATTAGTGTGAGCTTCTCAACCCGCTTTCCACTCATCTCTTGGTCGTGAGGATTATTCAAAACATCTAAAATGTTGTCAGGGAACTTATTTCATAATCAAAAAAATGTTGCTGACAAGAAAAATAAGGTTTTATCAGCATTCAGCAGCAATAACACGTGATCCATCATAGTAGTATTTATTTAGATTTTGTTGTGTCTAAAAAGTCAAGGAAACTAAGCCACAAGGTCTTGAGTTGTAACAAACAAGGGCACATGAGTAGATTAGCAGTTTTAATTTGATTCAGACATTCCACTTGCCCTGCGCTACCTCTTTCGTGTGCATCTGTTATCATATATCAAGTAACAGCACTGTAGGTGTCTGTAGGAAAGATGCATAATGTATGATTTGTGTTTGCTAATAAAAATATTCATTTTGTTGTGAAAAACAATAGGAAGATCAGCTTAAACTTGGAGGTGGTGCATCTTTATTAAGATTGAAGTTCTTGTCGATTTATGTGTCAGTAATGAAACCCTTACAAATCATTGCCTACGTTAATGGTAGAAGTACACACGTTTCAATATGGTATTGTAGTCGCTTAGTCCTCCATGCATGATACCCAATGTCATGCCTGTCCTGTATTGGGGTTATCTCTTTGTCCTTCACCCACCAGATGGGGCATTGCCATCTCTCTTTGAGCTGTGAAGTGTTCTTAGTCCCTTTCCTAGTGAGCAAGATAGAGAAGCAAGTGATGTAAAAGAGAGTTGTGTGCCAATATTTGGGCTAAATCATTTATTTCTCTAATGGGTCAACTGGGATTCACCTATAACTACACTCTCTATTGTGGAAAAAAAGGTGGCATGGTCACTAGCTCCGTGCAAGTTTTGCATTTCTCCAGTTCGTGGACAAGGGTACAGAATCTGTTTAATTATACTCATTCTTGCCCACCTCAGTTTGAATACCTACAGCGGAGAGCCCCATTCGTCATACACTTACTTGCTGCAAGATCTCAGCTGTTCTCCATTCCCAGCCACACTCTTGCCTGATGAGATGCCGCAAGGCTGGGGAGCACCTGACATTCTGCCTGCTTGTGGTTTGAGCCAGCATACTACTGGTCCATTCTTTTAGTCTTCTGAAAAGGTCCTTTCCAGTCTAAAATCCTCCAGGAGAAGTATTGCTGAGGTGCACAAAGCCTAAAGCCAGATCAGACTATGCCTACTCAAAACCTGTCACCTGCTTGTTCTTCCCCTTCTAATAGAACTTGCTGATTAAAAGCCACGGACTTTCCTTCTGTGGTGCTCCACCTGTAAATAATGCAAAAGCAAGACCTGCCTAGTTCAATACCTGAATACAAATAGGTCCCTTGCATGGTTTGGTATAACGTGCGACCCCTGCCCTGACCTCACCCATATCAGGACACACTTTTTTTGCACCACAGTGCATATGAATAGCATACATGTACACAGAGCGCCCTGGTAAACTGAATTGCAATCCAGAGCTGGGATCCATGGTTCTGAGGGACACACCATGTGCATCTTTTTTAATGAGTGACCTTCAGCTTATCGGCTGTGGAGGATTGACAGTGGTGGTAGCAGAAAGATTGTAATAGCAGAGCAGGTCTTTTTAGCTGTGCTATACATGGGAAGAACTTATTGACCTCTACTTTTTAAAGTGGTCTGCCATTCCCTTGCAGCTGAGTCATTTGCTTCATCCATAAGGTACATGGATGTCACATAAATGCATGATTCACCTACATTAGGATAACCGTGAAGCATGTATGGTTTTTGACTGTTGACATTCTGGGCTCCAGTTTGATTTCAAGTGTACAAGTGATACATTTATTTATTTATGTTTTTTTGTAGTGTTATATAGCCTGTACTAGACCTGAGGGTGTCAGAGCGTTTTACAGCGAAAAGAGTAACTATTGGAGAATATATACCAAAAATGCTTGTGAGTCACAAGAGAAAACAAAATCCAAATACTCTTTACATGAAAAAAGAACAAGCCAAACAATAGACTGTGGTAAATGATAAAACTATTTCTGTTAACAAGGGAATAATGGCTACTATTTATCATAGAGAAAAAGAGGGTTTGGTAACAGCATGTCCAGAAAAGGATCCAAGAAAGAGAGACTTAAGAGGGAGGTGATGTCCGAGACAAACTCAGGTGGAGAGAAGGAGAGGTTACAGATTGGGGGTTCAGGTGAGTGTAAAGGGCATTAATACATTTAACATTTGAGATATCTTGTTATAGTGTCAAACCTTGGTTTACTCTTATTGCATGTAGAATCTTAATGGGGTTAGAATCCGAATGGAGTTAAAAGAGAAGGTATTTCTGGATTAAGCCTTTTGAAGCTTCGAAGGACAGGTTGAAATAGATCGCTGATTGGATTGAGTTCTGATTCCTTGGGGCATTTTCTGAGGTCGATCTGGTGTTTGTTTTCTGTTTTTTAACCTAGCAGGTTTGCATAGTAAGGATTTGTTACGCCTTAGAGAGCGAAAGCTATACATTTTGGGATGCCACTGTGTATGGCTGTGTGTGATGCAGTTTGTTTTGAATATGCATGCCACTTTAATACATAGCCAATTGGGGACGGAGAGGACTAAAGCATTTCGAGTCTTGTGGCAGCATTAAAGGTTGCTGTTCAGCAATTGATCATTGAGGAACCATGTGAGATTTGGGTCAGCATGTGAGAAGAATGTTTCCAAACTCCAGCCTGGATGAGACAAGGAATTTGACCTCCTGTTAAAAGTCACCATCAGGATTGAAGGGTTTGACATTCTGAAGCATCATGAGATGAAGTTGTGTTGTTTTAATGGTGGTGTTTGTGTGGTTGTAGATTAAGACTTTTCGTAAAGACTTATGATTTGGTGATTTTGGTTTGGCTGCTTAAGTTGTTTAGTGAGACACAAGGTGGAGGATAGGAGGGAGCCTGTCAGAGTAGGTGTAGATTAAAGGCTCGCCCATGCATTACTGAGGCTGATGAGGTGCATCAGACTCTAGAGGGTTGCAGACAAAATATTCTATTTGAAACTTATAGAAACTTATAGAAGCAGCTTTCCTTTCCTATTTTGTTTCCCTCAGACTATGAGGGAGGCTGTGATAGTTCTACTTCCTAAACCTGGCAGGGATCCAGACTGGCTTGGCTTGTATCATTCATTATAAATGTTGACATGAAAATTATTTCTAAGGAATGGCTAATAGATTGCAAGGAGTATTCAGATAGCTAGTATACGAAGATCAATGCAGGTTTATACCACTGTGAAGCACCCTTATGAAAAGCCAAAGATTCACATGTAATGCACCCAGTGCAAGAAGCTTTCAACATGGTTGGCTGGGAATACCTATGGGATGTCTTGAAGTACATGGGCTTTGGTCTATTATACCCGAGACCTTCGGCCAGAGTCAAGTATGGAAAATATGTCTCTGTCAGCCGGGATAAACAGAGGGACTAAACAGGGTTGCCCTCTGGCACCTCTCCTGTTCACGCTGGCCATGGAGCCGCTAGCAGCATGTTTGAGGGCCACGCTAAAGGACCTGGGGAGAAGGGTGGGAAACACTGAGCATATAGTATCCCTGTATGCAAATGATGATCTGGTGCATGTCAGTAGACGACATGTGCAATACACTCCTGCTGAATGTGTGGAGTGTATTTGAGAGGTTGTCTGACCACCAGGTGAATGTGACTAAGGGCCATATGTACAAACACATTTGCCCATAGACATTGAATGGGTAAAACCCTTTGATACATCTGGCCCTAAGTCCCTAATATTCCCTATCGTGGGGTGGGCAGGAGATGTTGCAGGGCCCCTTCCTGACCTGGGCCTGTGCTGGGAACTGGATAGCTTTTTGTACCTGGGACTATAGATGACACGCACGGCTGAAAATCAATTTGCATATAGCATGGGGGAAGAGATGTGGAGGCTTCAGTAGCCTTTTGGAGCAAACTGCCACTGTTGGTTGCTGACAAAGTGGTGGCCGCCGAGATGGTATTCCTACTGCGATTTCTACATGTTTTGCAGAATAGACTGTGTCCTCTAGGTCATTCCACCTTCCTCCTGATAGCTCTGGTCTGTGTGGGTAAGCGTAGCAGAATGGGACTTTGGGTCCTCAAGCTGGACATGGGGCAAAGAGGATTGAGCCTGCCAGATCTGGAATTGTATTATATAGTGGTGCAGTTACAGCATGTTGCTCAGTGGTGCTCGGAAGGCTGTAATGGTGAAAAGAGGTTGTTAAACGGTATGAGGAGTGCAAATCAGCTGCCCATTTGTCGGATGCAGGGGGCTAGATTACACCCAAGATTGCCCATATATTGTGCTGCAGACAGCATGGATGAGATGGCCACACGACTGGTGCTATGCCGGTCTCCATATCCCCTGAGTATTCCCTGAAGCTGCTGTTGTGGTGGTTGAAGGCCTTTTTGCAGATTAAACGGGTTATGTCACTGAAGGTATTGGTTGCGTAACTTGGGGTGATCTGTATCCCGTGGAGCAGTGTATAACATTCAAGGAGGCCCCAGAGGCTTTCAGAGTGGGCCTTGGCCAATTTTTACATTTTGCCAAAATTACCTAGACAGTTGGTGACATCTGGACAGGTTTCCCAAAGACCGGAGAGGTGTCACAAACGCTGTAGGATGAGGGCCTGGTTGGGGACTGGTGTCACGACTGTATGGTACAGTAAAATGGGATATACAAGGCGGCTCACGGTAACAAGACGAGGTCGGGGTGGTGACTTGGAAGAGCCCCTGATGGACCGGGCAAAAGTTTGCTCTCTTGTGCGGGGAGTTTCCAGCAATGCACAATGTAAATTAGCACACTTCTGTGTCTTACATTACACTTTTCTTCTGCTAAAATGATTTCAGGGTGTATAAAAAGGGGACAGGTCAGGCGCCTGCCCTAGGTATGCGGCGGATGAGGAAGATTTCCTACACATGGCCTAAGATGCCCAGAACTGGTGGAGTACTGGCATGTGGTTATGTGCAGACTCCGGAAGGTGAGCAACATACATATAGATAATGCATTTCTCTATTGCCAGTTACGTCTCATACTTAACCTGAATGGGAGTAAAGTGTATTATAAATTTGGCTTGTGCTGTCAGATTCTAAAACAGCCATGAGATGAGTTTCTCCGAGGGCACCTACATATGAGCAGTGAGATAGGAATATAGGTGAGTGGGCCTTGGCTGAGGAGCCCCCCATGTGTGAGGTCCAGATGGATGATAAGGTAGAAGAGGACTGTTTTGAATGAGCAGGCATGCTGCAGGAACTGATGGCTATCCAAGCTTGGACGAAGACTTGGATAGCGGTCCGCAGGATGGGTGGACTAGCTGGACCTCTGTCCTTTGAGTATTCTTTATCATTGAGTAGGGGATGCCAGTTGGGAGCCCCTGTGAAAAGAGGCACAGAACTGGGAATGTCTCCTGTTTGTATTGGGTCTGGGACACAGTATTATATTTCTTTACATTTTGCTTCCCAGTCAGCAGCGTTGATGCACATTTTGTTGTACAAACCGTGAAATAAAGATTTTTTTAAAAAGATGATTTCAATGGTGCTTGGAGACACCCAGAAACATTCTTAGAAATCTGATAGGTGAGTTGAAGGGAGAAAGAAAGAGAAATCTTGAAGCAAATAAGCCACCACAAAAAAGTGGAACGCTGGACTCCATCAATTGTCAGAGGAGAATGCTAATTTATCTGGAGTCACCACAGGCACACACAGCCCAGAGTCCTTGGGGCTTTGCAGCGAAGGCGAACAAGGAGTTTTGCTGCAGAAGGAGGAGCAGCACATGATATTAACACAAGTGGGATCAGACTGTGCGCTCACAGCAGTGTGGTTCTCAATCATGATGATGGAGAAACACACTCAACAGGATGAACATTTTTGTTCACTCACAAATCAGAAGGCAAAATGATGGGAGTGAAATTAGTTAGGCATAAGCATTGGTTGCTAATATGATGGTTGAGGAGAGAGGTAGGATCAATGGATTGGAAGTAAACCTGTAACTGGACAACATAGTAATTTGAGAAACAGTAGTTGAATTGCCATTAACAAAGGCATAAGCCTCCACGAACAATGTGACAAATAGAAGGCAGTGTGAATAAGGTGGAGGAGGAGCAGAAGGAGCTACTGGATTTCTGTGGCTGAATGTCAGGGGCATTGTTGACACTGCACCCTAAGATGGAGGCTGTGTAGAACACAAACCACCCCTAGCATATCCGAGTGCTTGGTTTTTCATTGCTTGTGTTTGGGTCGGATGTGATGAGGTGGATTCTTTGTGGGCACTATCCTTCTTTCTGATTCATCTTATGCAGGATTATGGGTTACCATTATTGTGACTTGTAGAGGCCCCTAATTAATGGGATCCTGTTTTTAAAAAAGCACCTCCTCTGAAGCGAAATTCACAAGTGGATCCTCTTTTTCTCTGATCTCTGCCCAACAATACATTCAGGTTCGGAGAAAAAGGTATGATTGGTGCAACAACAACTATTGGGACACTATTGCTGGAAGCAGAGGGTTCAGGAGTACGTGGCACAGAAGCCCCAATGAAGGGAGTAAGAGATTGCCAGAGGCTGGATTCCTGAAAAAGGGGTGCTCTTCCCCGTGCCGTGGGACGCTGTTGCTGGAAGGAGGGGCCTTAAGGACTATGGTGCCCAGAAGCCCCAGTGAGGGAGGGAGAGATTGCCAGAGCACCCCCCCACCTCCCAGTCCCAGGAAGGAAACATTCAAAACCCATCTAAGCCCGTATTAGGTTTGAGAGCACAACCCAAACAGTCCCTGTTGTAATCTCTCTTTGGGCTTTTAACCACGCCCATGTTATGCCCACCACTTTCAATGGTTCGTGGGCTTGCCTTTTAAAATCCGCTTGATTTGATTAGTGAAAGGCATGCATACATCATGCCTTTTCCGGTGTTTATTCCTTCTCGAGCGCACCAGCCAACTACTGAAAGCATGTGAGGCTCCTGCTGGGTTTTACATAGCGCAGTTGCACTCAGTTTTTTGGTTTTCAAATTCAGCCCAATCGCGCTGGGTTTTGTACTCGTTGTTTTCCTTTCAATTTATGTGGCAAGAAAAGTTAGGTTAGGAGTTTACAACGCTAACAGTTCTAACTCGAGCAAATGCAAGACCTGTTGCATTGCAAATGCTTATTACAACTGCCACCAAAGAAAACACTGTATGTGCTTATTCTAATTGAGACTCCCAGACTCAGGTCAGAAAAGCAAGAGGGGTGGAGCAAGTTAATGAACAAAGTTGGGTACTGGCAGAGTAGAGAAGTGGGAAGGGAACACCAGTTATTAAATGGAATTAAAAGTGGTACCTCGTGTACCTTGGATTGGGCCGGGCCCTAAAACGTGTAAAGAGGATGGTGTAGTGGTAAATTTTTGCTTTAAATATTTTGCTGAAAGAGCCGTCGCCCCTTTCCCCACAAGAATGGTGGATTTTGTTGGTCTCATTAGGTTTTGTTTATTGACAGTTGAAGCATACGACAAGGATATGACCCTTGGGGTAGACGGGGGGAGACTATTTGCCCACAAAGGGGCACTTATTCCTCTCCCATTGGCTCACCGTTTAAAGTGAGCACATACAATCTATTTACCCCCCTCATGGGTGACCCCTTTCAGGGATCAAAGATGGTAGAGGAAAGCCAGGTTGTAGTTTCAGATAACCTTGCCTCACCCTGCACAGAAGAGATGGACGCAAAGTTTGACCTGGATGTCGATGGGGAATATCCTTTAGATGTACATGGCAGTATGCCAGAAGTATTTAAAGATAGGGTCAAGTTTCTGTACAGGAACGTCCGGGAGTCCGGTCCAGATTGGAGAATCTGCACTAGTAAAGTTTTATTTGTAAGTACTTGATTTTATGCTTGCAAGAAACCTGGGTGATTGACCCTTTTTCTAGAAGGATACTGGTCCTTTTGTTCCTCAGCTACTAGATCAAATCATGGCAGGGCAAAAGGAGGACTGTCCTGCTATCCGTGTCTTTTCAAGGTAATGTAACTAAGAAAGTAGTACACTCGCCACAATACCAGATCATTAAGATTAAATTCAAGGGCACTGGGGATATTGTGTTAATCAACTACTATGCCAACATCTTTGACAGCTCCATGGACAAGGTGGTTTGTTCCCGAAAAAATGACCTGAAGAATGTTTTAGACGAAACAAGGCAGTGAGACTTTCATCAAATGGCTCGGTGTTATCAGTGCACATACATGTGCACAGTATGCGAAAGTAGTTTGTGGCATGATAAACAACGCAGGTGAAGGGACGATGCACTTTATTCATGGAAATGTCTTGAACACGTTTACAATGAAAATTAATTTGTGTTTTGTTAATGACCCGTGCACTTTATCAGAAGACCACCTGCCAACTTTTGTAAGGACGAGCTGCGCTGGGCAAAAGACTTTGGGCTCGTATCAGAGAATACTAAACCTTTTATTGAAGATTTTTAAATAGTTCACTCGTGTTTTAGCAATTACAAACCCCTCTCCTTGGTCACTGATTGGATTTAGCTGAGTGCAATGCAGAGTCTGCCAGGACATAAAAAACTGGTGGGAGGAAGGAATGGCATTGCCCTCAAGTGGGTTACAGCTGGTTCAGGAAAGTTTCTGCAAAACGTAATTAAGAACAAACGGAAACAGGTGGATATTTGTCTTGATGATACTGACGAGGGAGGCACTATTGTCACAGCCCTTATGAGTCTAGGCACCTATATAAGGGAGAGCCTATTGCAGCGCTCAAGAAAAGGCCCAGGGAAAGTGCTTAGGTGGTTTGACTCATATTGCACAAAAGCCCATAAGATGTTAAAGATGGCATTAAAGGTTAGCCCAAGAGACACATGTAAGGTTAAAGAGTGTAGGAGACTCTATAAAGAGGCACTGAACAAGCGCAGGACTGTCATAAAGGAGGAGGCTTGGGAGACACTTCAGAAGCTGAGCAAGGAAGCGGATTGGAGGTCTTTCTGGAGGCTGGTTAATGGACCATAATTTATGGATTTTTAAACTTCGCTGGTGGACACAGTTATCCCCCGGGGGATTGGGTGAAGCATTTTGCAGCTAGATAAGCAGGGAAGAATGAGGGTGGAGGTTCTAACGTGAAGATGGCCCAGGTAGGTAACCTACCTACTTGTCATGCTCCCATGGAGCCGAGTTTAGACGTGGGTATAAGTGCAATTAAAGGAGGAAGAAGGGGGAAAGTACTAGGGCCAGATGGCTTACCCCCGATATGTTTGTTGAAAACATCAAGTTTTGGGCACTACTTGTCACAAAAGTTTTAAATGCCAGGATAGCGCATGGCCTGCCTCCTGCATGGCGCCAGTCCGTGCTAGTGGCCATCTTCAAATGGGCAACAAGATGGACCCAGGCTGCAATAGGGCAATTTCCTCGCTGGATTCCACCATTAAGATGATGGGTAGGATCCTATTGTGGGTGGAAGAAAATAACATTATATGTGATATTCAGTATGGTTTTTGGAAGGATCTAGGCACAATAGAGCAAGATCTGAATTTACACCTTTTAATCAGTAAGTACACTTTTCCAAAAAATAGCTCATTATATTTGGCATTTATGGACCTGTCATGTGCCTTTGACAGTGTCAACCACAGTAAACTGTGGGACTTTTTAACAAGCATGGGCCTAGAGGAGACAGTCAAACTGTCCCTCAGTCAATTGCTCTCCGTGATTACGGCATGCGTAAAATACAGAAGTAAAGGAGAGTGCACTGAGCTTTTTAATGTGGAAGAAGTGGACAGGCAGGGCTGTGTTGTGGCCCGGTTCCTATTCTGTTTATATGTAAATAATATAGGGGATTACTTGTTTGAAAGAATGACTACTTTATTGCGAGATGAATTAAAATAATTGCGAATTTCCAACCAGTAAAATCATAGCCTAATTTATCACAGCGCACAGCTGTAAGTCAATAATTCATTTCTTCTTATAAAAACAATCCTTCTTTTAAACATCAACCGTTAACAACCTTTTACCAAAAACAACTTGTGGAATAAGCTGCATAAAGTACCGGACTTTCCACTATGATTTCCCCATGTCCTAATGTGTGAGACTTGTGCAAAAAAGCAGAATAAAGTGCTAAACCTTCATATAGAATTTTCATGGTTAAAGCACAAAACACAGCAAAGTTTAAAAATAAACCATTACCGCCCAATGTATTTACTAAAAATAATCCTGCGCAAAAAGCTGCTTAGAGTGCCTGACTTTCCCCTCCGATTCATCCCTGTTCTGATGCTTGAAGCATGCACAAGTTTAAAAATCGAAAGCTATCACCCTATTTACCAAACATACCTTTCTTTTCCCTACAATTTGCCCTCGTCCTGATGCTTAAAACATGTGCAAAACAGCAAACTAAAGTCCTACATTTTCCATGTAGATGATCATATTTCTGTTTTTTGCCCTTATTGGGTCTTTGCAGATTGGCTTCCTTCAAACAGGTTCTGGCCGCCAAAATGAATTTACCAAATTTGGCCGAATCTGAGAGTGTGGTGCTAATAAAAAGAGCTGTTACAGCTTCTACGCAGGTCCATACCTCCTTAAACAAAAAAATATGTTTTATATTTTTCGTCCGGACTTTTGCAAAGTTCGACAGCAGCATATAAGATGCAGTAATGTTTATTTTCTATAGTTACTTAGTCTACATCCTATGTTATGGGAAGGGATTTCCATGTCGTATTTAATTCTTTTATCGGGAGGGAACCCTTCCTAGCCCACTGGATCTCTTTGAGACATTTCTTTCCCAGGGCTTGACTCAGGTATGGCTGTATTTTGTGGTTCTCGTACGATTTTATAAGTGCTATATACCCTTGTTTTCCATGAGTCGAGCAATTTTGGCTTCCCGTGAGAGCTGGTGTGCTTGTTTATTTATTGAGGCATTTAGGGTCGTATACCTTATGCCTATGGCCCTCGAATTGACAGTGGGCAGATTTAAGGTCTTAACTGCTGTCTTTAGACAGGGGCTCCAGAGAGTGTTCTTTGCCGTGTATATTGGCTGTAATACCTCCTTCATGGAGTCTGCTGGGGAAATTCACGACCAGATGGTAGTATTTTGCATGTGTGCCCATGCATTTTTATTTTTGCTGGGTAAGACCGTATAAAACGATTATAGGTGGATAAAGCACATGATTTACCCCAAGTTGGGTCTCAGTCCCTGCCGATTTTGTGATATGCGGATGACGCATTCTTAATGGCGTATACTGGAAATGCCCTTCAGTCACTGCTTGATCACTTTGTGCTTTTCATGTAGGACCTGGGTCTGAGTGTTAATCAAAGCAAATCTTTTAGAATGGTCACAGAGGTTACCAAGACAAAGTCAGGCTCGCACTGCCTCAAAGGAATTAAGATGGCTAAAACTAATGCCTTTTCCTATATACGCTTCCTATTTAATTGTCATAACAACTGGAATTCATTACTGGGTGCAACAAGTATATAGTTTTTAGATAGGCTCAAAACCACTGATTCTTGTATCCTCTGTATGCAACTGCAAATGTGTAGCGTGTGCAATTTATGTGGCAGAATTATGAGGTTGGACTGATGTGAAAACTAGCATATAGAAAATAAATGCTTAAGGCGGGTGCCTGAAAAGGCAGTGAACTTACTCTAAATTGCGCTCACTTTATTTGCCATGAAGAACCTAGGCACTTTTGTGGCGAGCATTGTGGAATAAGCCAGCAGCCGCTCTGAATAGGTCAGTCATCAAGGATTGCCTGACCCTAGATGGGGTGGGCCCTATCCCCTGGTTAAATTATATTAGAAATACTTTAGGGCGGGTAGGCACGAGCAACTGTTTTTTTTTTTCTCAACCATTTCTATTGATTTTTGGCAATGAACACCAAGAGGCATGGAACATGTTATGTCAGAAAACATCTAAAATGTATACATATAATCATACTTTATAGTAAGGCCGTTCGGCTGGAGCCAATGGTTCTATAACAAGATACAAAGAAGAGATAAAAACTATTTCAATCTGCAGATCACAGTATGGGTACTGCAGGGTAAATGGTGTTGTTGCGTTGAAGATGTCATGATGAGGAATTGTGTGATGTTTGTTCCTAAATAAGGTCTCCCCCTGTGCAGCCCCACCCAGCAGCCCTTGGTTTCCTCCCAATGAGCACAAAGTCGTGTAGAAGAAGAGCAGCTGTTTGGTTCATCCTGATGCGATAGTTGGTATGAGTAGAAAGGAGCTGAAAACAGATGTCCTTGATCTAACTGAGAGGGATAGGGAGAGTGACAGTATTCAACCATACATCACAATGGTCACAAACACAGATCATAGGTTTTGATTAACACATTTTCATGTGAACAACGTACATCGTTTATTTGCATTTACCGATTTAGATGAAATGAGCTGGTCTCTTCCATCCTGTCCTTGTAACAACTTTCAGAACAAAGCACTTCACGCTCATGCTTTTTTGTAGCTTGTACATGAAACCTAGTGGGGAGCTGATTATCCCTGTAGTTAAAGATCTACATTTTGTGTAATCTAGCGTTGGTATTTCTTCTGTAATTACATACAAGTGTTTATCTTGGGAGTTAACTCTTTTACAAGTTAGGAAGATCAGAAATGGTTTTAGAGGGATATAGGTATTCATCTTTTTACTTTACTCTTAAATATGTGTCTTTTTAAAATAGGTACTAGAAAAAAGATTTGTGTGTGTGTATATGTGTATATATATATATATATATATGTGTGTGTGTGTGTGTGTGCATATAGACATATGCATACACCCTAGTGGCAGTTGCCACTAGATATAGTTAGGACCTAGTTTCTATAGAAAAAGCATTTTTTACTTGCCTGTATCTTTGGCGCCGGTTGATGAATCTTTACAAACTTTTCCAAAAACATTTGCCAGTCACGTCAGCTGATGTCTGGTAAGTTTCAGGGTGATCCATCAAGCGGGGGCTGAGAAGAAGGGGGGGGGCCCAAATGTGTTTTTCTCATTCATTTTTCCATAAGGATTTTGAACAGCGTTAGTGCTGAAACCACTAGCCGGAATTACACCAGATTTGGCAGAAAGGTAGCTCTTGGTCCGGAAAGGGGCCTTTTTGTTATTTGGTGTAAATCCGTTCAGTAGTTTTAGAGAAATTCCAAATTTGCATACATATGGAATCAAAAGATTTGCCTCCTTCCTGATCTTGTGCTGAAATTTAATTGGCAGCCAACACTTCAGCCGAGTCCCAAAAAAGAAAAGGGGTCAGGGTACAGACACCCTAACCTCTTACCTCTGGTACTGGGGTCCCAGAATCCTCCCCCACCCCCAAGAGCAAAAAAAGCATTTTTTTAAAAACAAATTTCGGCGAGTTGCAGCGGATCCACGGCTTGGGCAAAAATAACTTGAAAAAAAGAAGGGTGGGCTTCGCCCTTCGTCATTTATAAGCCCCCAGGTGGGCCATGTCCCGAGGCAAACAGCTGTCCCTTCATCGGAGCAGAGGTTTCCTCTTTCTTCCTGCCTGCGGAGATGCGGGCAGGCACACAGAAGAAACTCCTCTCACAGAGAGTGAGCAATGCTGGCTCCCGCAGGAGGCAGGCAGCCAGCTGGCACCCTGGGGACTTTCAGGCTCCCCCATGGTCTCCAACAACGAGACTGGGTGCCCTGGGGGCACCCATGTCACATGGCCAGTCCCTGGGGGATGGTGTCCCCAGAGCACAGATTAGCTCTGGTTGGGGCCCTCCCCCCAAAAAAGTAATTAGGCTGGGCCCCTGGGGATGGGGGCCCAGGGCTAAGATCAGCCTATGGAAGGGGGCACATAGCCCCCCCTTCCTCCCAAAAAACATTAGGCCAGGCCTCTGGGGATTGGGTACCCGGGGCTGAAATCGACCTGGGGCGAGGAGCAGCGCCTCCGTCCCCTACCCCCAAAATTAAATGTTTAAGCCGGGCTCTGGGAGATCGAATCCCCGGGGCAGAGATCAGCCTGGTGAGGGGGGCCAAGAAGACTCTCCCCATAAAAATCTAATATTTACGCTGGTCCCCAGGGGCTGTGGTCCCTGTGGCCGATATTGGCCTGAGGAGGAGTGGGCCATGCAGGTTTGGGTTTGTTACAGGGGTTGGCCGCCGGGACTAACCACAGGCCATGCCCTGCGGCTGTGCACAGCCTTCGGCCCTGAGCGGTACTGGTTGGATTAACATATAGTAATAAAAATTTCTATACATATAAAATGAAGGTTACAGGGACGTTATAGTTAGGAAATAGAATTAAAAAAATAGAAATTAATTCAACAAGAAAGGTTACAGGGACGTTATAGTTAGGCTCCCATTTTGAACGAACAAAACCATAGAAAGCCTCCTGTTTATAGTTATCTCAAGTAACTGTAAGTCGTGCCCTAAGATAACTGTAACTTGCACCCTCCTTAGCACTGCTAATTACCCTCTCATGACATATTTGATAACATCATTGATAATATCTATGTAATATTTGCAGTAAAATTTCTGACAAAAAACTTTGCATGGTGGGGCACAATTTATAGTTATCTTAGGGCACGAGTTATAGTTACTTGAGATAACTCTAACTATAACAGGTGAATTTCTATGGTTTTATACATTTAAAATGGGAGCCTAAGTATAACGTCCCTGTAACCTTTGTTTTTTTAAGAGTATGTATATCTTATTACTATGTGAGGCATGTGAACTTTCCTTTTTAACTGATTTTGATTTGATAGCGACCTCAGTTGTGCTGGGATTGTAGCGAACCATAGTTTGTGGAAAGCATCAGAAACAGCAATCAAATGTTTAAAGGTTAGGATGAATTGTTTCACACATCTCTTTATGGTTTATGATTGTATGATGTGAATTTTATGACATATTTTTATTGTTGTTATAGCTTACGCACTTTTATAGTTTTACTGAAACCAAATAAAGTATTTTTAATTGAATTGAATTATTGGCTCTTTCAGTTAGTTTAGTATCCAGTGCTGCTAGGATTGCTCAAAGAGGGGAAACGTTTGTCTTCACACAGATGAAAGTAGTACGAGATTTTGTATAGGAAATTGAAAAGGCTGTACCTTACGTTTGGTATACAAAATGGTGTAGATATAGACAGGAGGCAATACTGAACTTACTTGTGCAATTACTTTTGGTGATCTTGACATTGTAGATACGTAGCACTCCTGTGAAGAACCTCCTGCATTCCCTTGAATCATACTATTCCCTTTTCTCATTTCCCTGGCTAATTGGTCTCCAATGTATATTTCTTGCATTCCCTGTTCTTCCACTGGCGGACTTTGATACAGTGGCTATGTTCTGAAAGTTGCAAGTTGTTCAGTTAGTTTAGGACTTGACTACTGATTGAATTATTTGGAGTGGGTGGGCTAGTTCTTCTCATGATTTTTATTTCGTGGGTGACCCACTGTAGTTTTTGTTTTTGCTGGAAATGCTGATGTTAACAAAAATGATTTAAGCAAAAAATAAAACTAGGCCTCCATGGGCCTTGTCTCTGTGTTTAAGTCCTTTACCCTTGCATTGTGTCTTCCTCCGTCAACCTGGACATCATGTTATTATTTTACGTTTTCTGCTTTATTTTGTTTTCTGTAGCATGTTCTGGATCCCTGGGAATGGTAGAGCAAAGTGAATGAGTTGAGAGGACAATTTTTCATCATGCATACATAAAGTGCAAATGTCACAAAATAAATCAGAGCCATAAGGAATGAGAGAGGTATGCTAACCATGTATATAGTTAAAGACTTGTAATTTGGGGTCCACATAATTATTATTTTTTGTAAACCTTTTATTTTCATTTTCAAAAGTAAAACAAACATCAGCAGTAACAATGGCATACATATCTCTTTGCATAGCATGGCTATAGCCTCATTAACAATGCATCATCCCTTAGAAGCGTATTCAGTTGACTTCATATGTCAGAGAAAAAAAATTCACGCTACATTTTTATCTGGAACATCCCCCTTACATCAGGGCCACAGTCCTAGTCCCTCTTTAGTGTATTTCACTCCACGGATATTCAGAATCGTTATCACTCTCGGAAGACTCCGCGTCTGCACATGGTCTTTAGAAGGATTTGCACATTGCCCTCCAGGCCCCCACATCATCTGTCAATCGTTCATCCCTCCTCCTTTTCTTCATAGGAGTTTCCGAAGCTAACGCCCATTCCCCCACCTCCCAGCGTGGATGTGCGAGCGCAGGCACGCTGTGCCCCATCCAAGTAATGCCCACTCTGCGCCTTGCCAATACTAGCGGCAGTTGGACGAATTTGTAGTTTATTTTGTGGCATTTTGGTCTTTTTTCCTGCCCCAAGAGGCATTGTGGCAATGTGCGTTCTACACGGATGCTTGTGGTCCCCTGGAGGTCTGCAAATACCTGTACCCTGAAGTCGTATACAAACCAGCACTCTCATGCTAAATACCTGAAGTCTGCCCCTCCCTCCCCGCAGCGGCGACGTGTGTCAGGTCTTTGTTTAGAGATGCAGGCGTCCACATAATTATTAATAGGTTGGGCAGTCAAGAGGAAAATAATATATTGAAATCTAGCAGAGGTAAGATCAGTGGTGGCTGGTGACTGAAAGCAGTGGTGGGGCACAAATACAAGACGGAATTGCACCTTGTGAGAGAGCCTCACTACCCACGTATTTCCATTCACCTACTCACCCTCTGCCTTTGGTCACCTACCCATTTACTCATCCACATTGTCATCCACTGCCATTCACACAACTCTTATACACAGAGACCCACATTTTCTCAGCCACTCTGTCAAGCCCTGCACACACATTCAAACAAGCACACATTGCCTCACCCATCCAGTATCCAGCAGTTTCAGTGATAAAAGGTACACATTTATTTGAGCTGCAGATTACATGTTTAATATGACATATCACGTCATTAGTCTGCAGAAGAAATAAAACAATAACTAGCCATGATAAATTACTGGAGCCTTTACTGCCTTTGCGGGACGAAATCACCTACAGAGGCAGTGAAAGGAGAGGAGAGCTGAGAGAACAGATTCTTTTCTTATTGTCTGTAAAAAAGATGGAGCTCCAACTTACTTGTGTGCAGGGTTGTCTTGGCATATTTATGACTTGATGTCTTCAGGTCACACTCCTGTCTCTCAGAGAGCCCTGGATGGAGTTATTTATTGTATTTATTCCATTTCTCTGCCACAGACTGGGGATTTTCTTTGCGCAATGCCACATTCTTTTAATAAAATGTGACCTCTGGTACGTAGACCCTTCTGATCACACCCCACCATTTGAGTAAATAGGAAAGGGTGGAGAATAATATCCTAGTGACATGAAATTTTCAGAAACCCGGGCTGAAAAAAAAACGCTCCAGGGTGTTTACTATCAGGGCTTCTGGTGGAGGAGGAGATAAGCCAGGGACGTCACTGCGTTCTGAGAAAACATAAGGGTTTTGCGTGGGAAAGCCCTGTCAGCCCTACTGTGCAGCTTTCAGCCACATACTTACGCAGGTGCAGTGGGGCTTTTCAAAGTGCACAACTTTCACTCCGAAAATGTTGTGCAGAAAATGTTTTACTTTCATCATGTAATTAAATTTATGCTTCACTAGAGAGGCCAGAAAAGGCTAGGGGCGCAGCCCCTTAGCCCTTGAACACCAGCCGCCACTGGGTAAGATATACAGGAGATTAAGACAATTTAGGACAAGCAAAACAATTTCACAAATCCCAGTCTAGGTATTCATTGATCTGGGGATATTATATTTTAGAGGTACAGCATAATGAGAGGAAGAGATCAGAAAATAAAATATTTTGAAAGGGTCACTTTTAACTTTTATTATTGGAGGTATCATTCTCGAATTAGTTGAAGCTGAGAGAAGTAGGATCGGAGGGGCGTGAAGTCTATATTGCTGGTACTTCAGTAGTAGTTGCTTTTCTGGCCTCTTTAAAGGTGAGCAGATTGATATGTGTCTGATATTAGCTGAGGTGTTCTTCAATGAAAGAATAGAACAAGAGTGGCTAAATTGAATTTGTGTGGCAGTGGGGGGTGGTGGGATGGCTTCTATTTGGTTTTATGCGTTATAGTGTTCTACGGTAACCATTAATTTCAAAACACATTCTGCCCACAATCAGATACTTTTATGTTAATGTTTTATCTCTTTGTAGTGATTCGTGGCTGAACCTAGATTCTGATTTGTAAATCTTTTTATGTTGCTAAAATGTACTAAAGTTTGCACTTGGAAAGCTTCTGTAAATAAAGAGACGTTTTCATTAAAGATTGCTCGTGTTCTTAAAAAAGCTCAGAATGACTGTATCAAACATACTGTTGTTCGCTTTGTTGCCTGGATATGTAGCATTCTTTCAAGCATTATCCGGAGAAATGCATTAATTTCTCATAAAACAAAGAGATTTTTCAGAGCAGGTTTTGGCTGGCATTGCCAGGAATTTAAGCATTATTCTACATTGGTCACTGAACAGTGAACCTCTTGTGCTCAGCTGAATTTCTAGAATGCATTCAACGTCCCCTTCTTTAATGTCTGACTTGAGGAAAGAGGGCGGGAGATAAGAAGTCCCTTGTAAGGTACTTCATGTTTAAAGTTTTGGATCCTCAAATAAAACGCGCCGTGGATGCAGTTAGTATGCGTGGCATATTCAGTATAACTTTTAAACGGTTTCTAGAAAAATGCAGTACGTTTAGCAGCAAATTAAGTGAACGAATTATCAACACATTATACTTCTGTTGCAATCCTGAAATAAAAAATTGAACTGACTGTAAAATCGTGCTTTTTAAGTTTTTTAATTGTGATTATACATGTCTTTGAGCACAAAATATCGGAGGCTTTTTCAGCACAGCATAGTATAACATGTTCTGCTAAACAATATGAAAAATTTAATATTTTCTTTGAGCAGACATCGACCCCAATGATTATGGACACATACAAATGGCAGCTAAAAACAGAGGCGCTGCTAAAACGTTTGTATGGTGAAACATAATTGAATAAACACTTGCATCTCTCTGATCATATGTTTGGGAATTTTATTTATACTATTAATATATTTGCTAACCCGCTTTTTTCTGAGATGTTTCCTTAGCACCCAAAACTGAAAAGGTTTCGTCTTGGTACTTATAGTGCTGTTGAACTGCCATTGATTCTCAGTACCTATACATTTTAAGGAAAATATTTGTATTTGTTTTTGAAGAACATGATAGGAAGTCGCACAAACAATTGCCCACACAAAACAAACAAACAGTGCAGAAGGACGTCAATACAGCAGTAATCTCCGTATATATCAACAATATCGATTTCAGAGAAATTAAGCGTTCAGTAGCAAGTAGACGATAGAGGTGATCGACCCGTGTAGACAAATAGGATTGGGTTGACAAAACTTCATTTCCATATTCAGGAGATTTCAAATCATAGTATTTAATCCACCCACCCCAGATCTTATAGAATGCATGTGGGCAACCTCTGCTCGTATAGATGACTCTTTCTGCTGTCATATATAAATCCATCCCCACTTTCCATTCCAGCATACTCAGTGTTTCATAGCCCCACCACCCAGTGTTTAGCCACATCCCTCTTTGCCACTACCAGCCCTAAATTGCAGAAAAGTAATTTCGCTTATGGGAGGTCCACATCAGTGGGTATACCCAAGAGGATACACTTGGATTCAACAGGAAGGGTTGCCCTACTGTCTTACCTAGGTCTATTGCCAGTACAATTGTGTGGCAGGGGACGACCAAAAAGTGTGAAAGAAGTCCTCTTGTTGCCTCCTACACCTCAGACAGTCCGGAGACATTGCTCTTCCCATTTTATACTGTATAGGGGGGCCCTGTAGTAAGAGGTCCAATGAAAGGTTTTGAACTGGATGAGTCTTGGCCTAGAATTAATAGCTACTTCTCTTAGATGCATTAGTGCAGCCTCCCACTCCAAGTCATTTAATTTCCCCAACATAATTTTCCCACCTATCTCTCAAGTTATTCCTGGTATCTGGTACATTCTTATTTATTGCTTTATACACAAAGGAGCCTGCCTCTTCTACTATTTCTCCCATTAGGAGCGCGTACTGAGGAAGACCCTTGTCTATGTTCCCTGCTTCCCAAGCATGTCTGAGCTGTAAGTATTTGAAATAATGGGTGTTGTGGAGTTGGAAAAAAGGATATGACTTTCCCCCTCAAGCAGCTCACCCTTCTTGGACATACCAATACAATCCCAGGCATCTAAACCCATCAGCTTTCCTAGTTCTCTCAAGCCCACCCCCACCGATAGCAGGGTCTTGAGGGTAATTTTGTGTGCCCATCTTATATATTTGTTGATCTTAAACCATGCCTTAAACATTACTTGGGTTGCCGGTAGGAAGCGCCCTGTCCCTTCCCCCCATAGAGATAGTGTTGGTTCGGATGTTTATGGATTTTAGCCTTTTCTAATGCGTAGTTGGCATGGTCGTCATCTGAATAGACCCACTTGTTTACTGCAATCAAATGGTAGTCCCAATAGTAGGCTCTTAAGTCCGGAGGGCAATACCTCCATTGTACTGATTTTGTTGTAAAGTCCTAAGACCCACTCTAGGGTGTTTGTTGTTCCATAGTAGCTTCCTCATTGTCATCAATTTTGACAACCACCTAATTGCTGATCCTATTTGAGGTATTTTGAGGGACATATAAACATTTCAGGAGGTTGACCATCTTAAACATTGCTGCCCCCACACAATATTGTTGGGGGCAGTGCCCTCCAGCTGTCTGCATCTATATGAAATTCTGCCAGTATCTTCCTTAGATTCTGTTCTAGGCACCTCTCTGGATTTCATGTTACGTAGATTCTTAGGTACTGTAATCCCCCATAATCAATTCATAGTCTCACAGGGAGATCTGACAGGTCAAAGAATACTCCAGTAGGAAAGAAAACTATTTTTTCCAGTTAATGATAAAGCCAGAATGGCCACCATAGGTTTCAAAAACCTGGAACACCGTACGGTTCAACTCCTTCAGTTGAGTAAGCTATAAGAGGATGTCATCTGCATAAAGATTTTTTTTTCCTCTCCTATCGGGGATCCAGTGGCACTAAAGCCCTTGATGTTGGGATGGTCCCTGACTATACATGCCAGAGGTTCTAATATGAGGGCAAATAGGAGAGGGGATAAAGGGCATTCCTGTCGGGTTCCCCTCTTGATGGGGGAGTTCTTCAGACTGAACTCCATTAGCCCTCACCGCAACCGTGGTTGTCTTGTAGAGCAATTCTATCCATTTAAAAAATTGCGAACCGAAGCCCATCTTTTTAAAAGTTTGGAACATAAAACCAATGTATTGCATCAAATGCTTTTTCAGCATCTAGGGATATAAATACGTGGGGGAGTCTCTCCTGGAATGGACTTCCACTAACTGGTTACGTAGTCTGTGAAGGTTTTATCTGGTGGAGTGCCTAAGAATGGAGCCAGACTAATATGTATGAACAGGGGTGGGGGAAAATAACACCTACAAGTCCATTGGCCAGAACTGCAGCTTGGATTTTGGTATCTATATTAAGTATCAATATCAGCCGGTAGGATCCACAGCTTGGGACCGGCTTCCCCAGTTTGTGTATCACCACTATTATGGCTTTGCGCAAGTCTGACAGAAGCACTCCCTGCTTTCAGGCCCCTTAGTATTTTAAGCAGATGAGGAGCCAAAATGTCCACCTGTTTCTTAAACAATTCTTCTGGGCGACCAATGGGACCCAGGGTTCTGTCTGAGTTGATTTTAGCTACTGCAGCCTGTACCTCACCAAGTGATATTTCCTCCTTCAAGGCTAGTCTGTGTAGGGAGGGTCTGGACATCAACTGTGGTCAAATATTCCTCAGTTTATCGCTGATCAGCCAGTGGGCAATCTTTATAAAGGGCCTCATCAGTACCTGTATACTTGTACATTTTGTAGACATCAAGCAATTACTCCAAGATCTTTTATTCTTGCACATTGAATGGTTTTATATCCATTGCAGCTCCTTTTCCCTGTAGCCAATATGTAAAAGTTATGAACTAATTGTAGCTTGTGACAGTCCCCTTTTTTTATCAAGCACTCTACGGTGCACTCGTAAAGTACGGATACATGTTTCGTAAGCATTTAACACTCTCAGCTACCACTGTCTCCCCACCTGAGATCCCATTTCATTAAATAAATGAATTAATGAATCAGCAATATAAAAGTCATCACATGTCTAATGGTTTTGGTGCTACAGTAGCATAAGTCCCTTGTTAGACCAGCCTTAAGATGTTCATCCCTTTTGGACAAAAAAAGGCCTTTTTTGACATGCTGTCTGAGAGTGAATACCTAGTATGAATAAGCACCCCTGCACTTCTCCAACTGATGTTATCTATGGGCACCCCAGCATTTGATATATTCTTGCCATCAACATCTCCAGCAAGTTCAGTTAATTATCCCATGTCTTGTGATTTCATTACTGATTAGGGCTTCATATATGCCTGCAATCAAGCTCCCTATACTCAACCATCTAGACCTAGAATTTTGTTGACTATTGTGAAGAAAATATATTTGTTGAACGGTGAGAAAAGTGTTCTATTTTTAGTACACACTCGTTTAAAGTACTGCTCAAATTATTTTACCCGTTTTATAAAACCCTTTTTTGTGATTGAAGTCTGAAATTCTTTGCATCACTTACATCCCAGATATCGTAGCACAATCCTATGCTTAATGGAAAGTAAGTTGGATACTTAAGAAAGAGAAAGGAGTTAAAATCCTTTCCATCTACAGCCCAAAAAAAGATTTCTGATGGTGTCTTAGTTTTAGGTCTTGTTTATAAAAATTGCCCTAGTTTTAGGACTCAAGTATTATTATTTTAGATCTTAGTTCTGTGGCAGCCATATTACATGCACTATTGACTGCCCTGTCTGTGTGGTGACATAATATTTTTGTGATCTTGCAAGTTCTTCAAATTACCTCCTTTAAATAGGTACGCAGGTCAGGGCAAGGAATTCCCCTTCCCTTCTTCAAGTTGATTGATATTTATTGGCATATGCCCCAAAAAATCCTCATCTGCTATTTGTTGTGACCTTAATGGTTTCATGATCTGGGAGATCAGTTGAGTGTAAAGCATGAATACAGACTTTGGTCTATGTGTTATGCTTGCAGTAAATGCCCAGATTAACAGCTGTGAAGAGACTAGATAAAGGCATATTTAGTCCACTTGTTATACAGAATGTATAATTTAGTGCCTTTGTATTTTGGTACTATGATTGATTACTCAATTATTGGGCCGTCCTTTTGTCTCTCACTCCTTCTGGCAAAATAGGCGCCTGTGTTTAGCAAACATGTATTGGCTGTCAGCCAATTCAATATTTCCTTAAGGTCAGCCTAAATTCCAGAGAACGTCCTGAGTTATTCACATATGCTGTATTTTTGGTCAAAATACTAAATCAGTAATGTATCTTTAGTGCTATGCACTAACCTCTTCTTATGCTCGTATAGCAGGAGTGAGAAAATACCAACTTGCCTTCCTGAATACACAACAGTCCACAAATAGTAACTGAGGCCTGATAAAACACTTTAAAAGAGAACAGGATTTGGGAGGAAAGAGAACAAGATGGCTGCTGGATTGTCTGCACTCCATGATTTGTCTAGTTTACTGTATATTCTAGCATTTCTGGATGCTGACACGTACAAACAAAGATTACCCTCTAGCAAGTTGAACTTAAGAGTTACTCAACACCCAGCACTACATAGGATGTTGGACCATCGATCATACCTAATGATTCATACATGGCCTCCTTTGTTTCTCCTAGTTCTGTGCTACATATTGATATTTAGCGAATCACCTTCCTGGAATTATGCAATAACTGTTAACCACTTACCCTTATGCACAATATATTTGTTCTCTCACCAACTGTTCATTCACAATTTCTGCATAGTCTCTTTTGTGTTGCAATTTCAGTCTGATCCCTATCAACAGTTCCTTCACAGCTGGCTCATGGTTACTAAATATAATCAAACTTAAACTCTTATGGATTTTAACTTATGGCTAGCTTCCTGTTGGAGCCATGCTGTATGTTTCACTGTGTCACTCTTTGTCACGCATAAGCATAATTGCTACGTTGATGTGTCCTGTCTGTTTTCCTTAACACATTCCTTTTTTTCATACACACACAATCTGGCTGACATTAACCTTGCGCTCTCAAGAATCTTGATTTCTTTTAGGGTTGTGGTCCAACATGACTTTTAGGAGGAAATTACCATCTGGGATGTTAGCGGGGAGCGAATCATCAGGAACAACCAGTTCACTTCAGATCCTCCATAGTCTAGCAAAAGCTGTGAGGGTCAGGTGTGACCTTTAGACTCATGGAGAATATGCTGGGACTTGGGAAGTCTCACAAGACTTTGGCAGAAAACATATGAGACCCCCAAGCCCCATACACCATATATAACCAAATGCCCATATATAACCAAGTGCCAAGCCCCTATGTTTTTGTGTTTGGTCTGTTTTGACCCTAGACAAGGCCCAAGATGAGTCCATTTCTCAACACTCAGTAAAGTGTTGCTCCATGCCCACACTCCTTGTTACCAGGAAGATAAGATGGGATTTGATATCCTGTCTTCAGCCATACTTGTGCTCTGTAGTAACCCCTTGAGAACCAACAACCCTGGGGCCTCAAGTATCATGATACTTGAGGTCAGTAACTGTGTTGTGACTTTGTTTCTTTTTGGGTTTGATCTCGAGAGGATGTGGGGCCTGGTACCCCAAAGTAGATTTTGCTCCTCAATGTCTACTTGTTGTGATAATCCCAGACATTTGTGTCAGGTAACTCATCACGTTTTGTGTACACAGGATCTTAACAGGAATAGTCACTGGTAATAATTGAAAAGACATGACCAAGCTCACAAGTTTAGAGGTTTATATATTTCCTCTCTCACCCATACAGGATGCTCAGGAATCGCACCTTTTCCTTAAATACTCTTACTGCTGCACAAGACTTCTAACATGATTCAGACCCGTTTAGTCACCTCTGTGGTGAAGTTTTATAGTTTTTTCTAAGCTCACATTATGTCATACTCCAGTGGTATAAACGTTATTAATCAATGCCCTTGTTTCAGGTCCTTCAGCAGTAGAAATTATCCCACTCTTTAATATACAAATAAACTCTCAATAAAGAACTAACAAAAACAGTTTCAAGCACCTGCAGAGAATAAAATATTGTGCAAGAACTATGAAAAGTTCAAACCCTACTATGCCCAAATGTGGCATCCATCACTTTCAAATAAATATCTGCGCATTGTCGACATGTGTCTTTGGAGTATAATGTGATTCCGTCCTCTCCTTTTCAGGATTCTTTGTAAACCTTTACTTCGAGTCACATGTTTGAAATTGTCATTCTTTTATTACTAGTTGGATAAAAGATTAAGGGGGTTATTACAACTTTGGAGGAGGTGTTAATCCGTCCCAAAAGTGACGGTAAAGTGACGGATATACCACGAGCCGTATTACAAGTTCCATAGGATATAATGGACTCGTAATACGGCTGGTGGTATATCCGTCACGTTACCGTCACTTTTGGGACAGATTAACACCTCCTCCAAAGTTGTAATAACCCCCTTAATCTCTAGTCAAGTTTCTATGTGTTATATTGCGACGTAGGTTCAAAAAGTCTCATCCAAAATTCTTCTCTTTGTAAAAGTATGCTATTATGACTACCACCGTCCTCAGTTTACAAATGAAGTCAAGTTTTTGAACCCATAGTTTTTTCATCTTTGTATTTGTGAACTGCAGTATCTCTCAGTGGTATGGCGTTACATTGTAATCAGTTTAAACAAGGTATTTGTCTATTTCTTCTATCTACTGGAATTCCTTATTGCCCCTACTGTTGATTTTAGTAATCTGTCTTTTAGATTTTGACAACGTAGATGAACAAACATGGGTTGCTATGTTTCAGCTCTGCATCTATCCCAATCAAATCCCAGTATGTGCTAATAACCTGTATTAGTTCTGAATTTGAAAGTTGAAAATCTTTTGTTTTCAAACATTCTTCATTATCTTCTCATACTGGTCAATAAGTAAACCCAATATATTTGAGTTAAAAATTATGATCCAAAAACATGACTTTGAGCTTTACTTTATGACCTTTTTGACCATACTTTTCTGTCAATTTCGTGAATTGTTACTACTTCTTTACCCAACACTGACTGCATGTATCCATGTGCCCTAAACCTTGTTCACATTTCTCTTTCAGCTGCTTCATATTGTTTCAGGTTTGATGTTATTCGTTATCTCAAGAGTTAAGAGAATGGGAAGTAACTAGAAAAATTTTGCAAATTATTTCGATTTGTAATCTTCTTGGTTAGGTTTGTGACATTTTTCCATTGGAATAGTCCTCTTAAAGATCTAAGAATTTAATGGTGCATTTGCAGACTTTTGACATGAACTTAATCTAGTCATGTCTTTTCTTGAGTTGATCTCTGTTGATTCAGTGCTATTCTTCTGTGCCTATACATATTGAAAAAATATTGTTTATAAAACCTGATAAGCTTCCAAACCTTTCTTCCGTGATTGCAATTGAAAAGCTCATGTGTGCGTGTATGCGAGTGAATATGTGTGTGCGTGTATATGGGTGTCTGTGGGGATGATTGTGATTGAATGAGGGACTCTGTGTGGATGAATGCGAGTGAGGTCGGGTGTTTGTGGATGAATGCGACTAAGTGGGGGTGTCTGAGTGCATGTATGCACATGCTGAATGGGTGAGTATGTGAATGCGTGGGCCAGGCGGGGTTGTGAAGGCTTGGCGTCTGCCTAGCCCCACAACCCTTAATGTGATGGTCCTTCGCGGTAGAAGGACAGCCACGGCGAAGCTGGCGGTCTTATGACCACCAGCCTCGTAATGAGGGCCTATCTTATGAAAATAAATCTAACACTGTATTACCTTGGGAGGATAATATTTTTGTGGGGTTCCAGATCAAATAAGAAAGGAAGTCTATGTACATTTAGTCCACTTGTTGTACAGAATGTATAATTTAGTGCCTTTGTAACAATCAGGCACCCTGCAAGCCGATAATGACGGTAGGCAGATGAGCTGATGAGGTGAGCAGACGGAGGAGGCAAATGACTAAAAGGAGTTCAAGGGGAAAGCAAGCAGCTAGTCAAGCAGGATAAACAACGACAAAAAGCCCAGTTCACCATAGAGTGAGCTCTGTGCTCTCTGCTTTCTCTAGCCCCCTTGCCTCGCCCTCGCCTCTTGTGTCCTGGTACACACCTTTGCTGCCCCCTCTGAAGGGCATTCTCTGAAACACTTTGAAGTCCCCTCAAAGCTCCAAACACCTCACCTGTTCTCCTCCACAATTCAGGCACGTGAATTTTGGATGACTAAGAGCATCTGCTTCCTAGGCGTCTCTTTGTGGGTGAAGTGGGGTGGCTGTACTCAGCCATTGCTAAGTGTGTGCCCCAGAGTCCCTGCAGAAGCAGCCTCCCGAGTATATGTTAGGGCATGTAGGTCTAGGCATCCCAACATAGGTGGTGTCCCCATAGGTGCACTGCTGAGGTGCCCAGTGTCATTTTATAGGCAGGCCTGCCTTGCTGGGTGCTTTTAAATTAAAGTTACATGCAAATTTGACTTTGGAATTAAAGTCTTAAACTATCTTATTTTTAAATATACGTCACCCCTGAGGTGTGCCCCTGAGTTGTGCCCTATGTGCCCCTAGGGATGGGTGCCATGTAACTATAAGCAGGGGCCTTATAAAAATATTTTTATAAGCCCTGGTGAGGTAAAACAGTCAAATTAGTTTTTTCCTCACTGTATGTGAATGGCCTCCATAGGCTAGAATGGGGAGACTTTATTTTAATTTTAAAAGTCCCCTTAAGTAAAAAATACCTCAAGGTTGGTATCAAATTAATTGTTAGAATAAATCACACAACTTCCAGTTGTTGGATTTAATATAACTTGTTCAGGTAAAGAGTTTTAAACTTTACCTGACATGTTGCCAACTTCAGCCCTGCAGTGTTTTTTCTGCTTTGCTCTGAGTGGCCATCCTTTGGCAGTCTGGCCAGGCTGCCTTGATGAGGTGTGAAGTGGCCCGGCTCAACACAAAGAGATGTCCCTGGGGGAGGAGATCTTCCCTCAGAAGATGGAGAGGCAGGAAGGAGGGAGGGCTGCCAAACTGGTCTTCAAAGGCAGGGAAGGACATTTGGAGCAACCCAGCAATACCCTCACATCCTGCAAACCCAGACAATTAGGTGCCTCCTTGATTAGATTAGGAGAGGGCACGAGTGGGGTGTGTTTAGGATTTTAGCCACGCCAGTGGGTGGGCTCAGCCAGATGTAACCTCCAAAAATAATTTTCAGCCATGATGGATCTTTGAGAAATGTTGCTCCCTGGGATTGCCACACTTCCCAGGAAGTGGTCATCACAGGGGGAAGGACCCTGCACCTGATTGGAGAATCGGCACCCCCCTGCTTTTCACTCAGTAGCAAAGATAAAACTGTCAGACCTGCACCCACACCTCAGATCCCTACCAGATTCCAACAAGGAAGAACTACAGAAGAAAAGGGACTGCCCTGCTGGACCCCTGACCGGCTCTTGGACACTGCACTCTAGAGGACTGCACCAGCTGCACACTTGGGCTTCACCACAAGAAGGACTTTGCCTGTCTTCAACTGGTTTTAGGAAGGACTCCCTGTTTGCTACAGGTAAAAAATTGCTAACCAGAGTCCCCTCCACCAACTTCTGAAGAAGCTGACCACTGTCCTGTGGCCAAAAAGGAGTTTGTGCCAGGTGCATTCTGGGAGTTGTAGTCCGCACCCTCAAGGAGCATCTCAGAGCTCCTGGAACCTTGAAGTGAGCTTCCGACCTCAAAAGAACCTCAAAGGAACATCTGGAAGAAGATCCAGAGGCTTGGAGAACTTTTGGAGAAAAGCTCCATAAAGGGACCGACCCGCAGTGGCAACTCTAGCCAGTTTGCCTCAACCCCGACCCAGCCTGACTTGCAGGTTCGTCCCCGTGAAGAAAATCTCTGAAAAAGTGACTTAGGGCCAGATGTAGCAAACAAAAAATTTGCGACTCGCATTTTGCGAGTTGATGCGACTCGCAAAATGCGAGTCGCAAATTGGAGTGCAGGCAAAAAAAAGGGCCGAAATAGCGACTCGCACCCGGACTCGCAACACAGTGTGCGAGTCCGCCGATTGCGAGGTCGCTTTTTGCGAGTGTGCAAAAAACAAACTCGCAATTAGCAAGTAGATGTCGCAAATTGCGATTAACTTGTAAATTGATTACAGGTGCAGCAGAACACTCCAGAAACCACTCCAGAACACTCTGGAAACACTTCCTGGCACATGATGATGACATCACAGCCAGGAAGTTTACTAATACACCTGGGAGGAGGGAGGACCACACCCTTTTATAACTGCCGAACTACACACAGGTCAAACAGCAGCTGCCATGGAGGGAACACCAAGGAAGAGGAAGATGAAATTCTCTGAGAGGGAGCTGGAGGTGCTGACAGACGAATGCTGTCAGCACTATGATGACTTGTTTGGTAAATCAGCCCTCAATGTTCCTGAAGCCACCAAGAAACAGCTGTGGCAGGACATACAGGACAAGATAAATTCCCTGGGGGTGAGCCATAGGACAATAGACGACATAAAGAAAAGGTGGTATGACCTCCGCTCCCGGACCAAGGAGAGGGTGGCTGAAAGGCTCCGGGAGATGAGAGGCACAGGAGGGGGACCATAGTCTGTGCCACCACCCACACCCCTGGAAGAAAGGGTGGAGGAAACCTTGGAGCAGGAGGCAGTGTCTGGATTTGAGGAGCTGGACACCTCAGAGCCCAGCACATCAACCGGTGAGTACCATGTGATATGCCTGTACCCCTATCAATGCCATACCCCCACCCACCATGTACACAGGGGCATGCACAACCAAGATAGCTCCATTTCAGGGTAGCAAATGTCAGAATGATGCATTATGGGAAATGTAGTCAAGTAGGCAGTTCACAGGCAAATGTTTATTATGAAGTGTGCAATAGATAGTAGACACTGACAGTCTGTTCCCCATGTCCCACAGGTCTCCAAAAAGACACCACCACTACTCCAAGCAGCCAGCCCCATGAGGACACCTCAGGACCCGCCAGCACCCCCACCTGCACGGTCAACAGCATCCCTGCAGTAGCCACACCTGCTGCAACAATATCACAAGAGGCTGCCCCAGCAACAGGCAGGGATGAGACAGGTGAAAGCACAGGGCAGCCACCGCTGCGCAGGCGTCGCAGGTCCATTACATCAGGGCTGCAGTCTGCATCCGGGCTACTTCCTCCCAGCACCAGTGAGGCACATCTGCTGCATGGTCAGCGCCTACAAAATCGAATTTTAGGGAGGATTAGTGGTGTGCTGCACCCCTTCGTGCGCAATAACCATGCCAGCATGCAGCACCTGAACTCAAGGATGGACATGATCTGCAATAACACTGGGGACCTTGCCCTTGCCATGAGGGAACTGGCGGGAGGACTACTGGCCCAGGCCGAGGGTGGGCGGCGCAGGGACCGTCGGCTCCTGCACAGACTGGACAGGATGGCCACATCCATCGGCAGGCTCGCCATGAACACCACAGGCCTGTCGAGGAGGACAGTTGGGCTGCAGGTGGAAATGGGCCATTTTGCTGGGGATGTGGCAAGGGGCCTGGGACGTCTGACCCACATCATAGACATGATGGAGACACGGAATATGTTGAGGGGCACAGTGGAAACACTCCAGGACAGTGAGGAGGGCTCGACAGTGAGCAGTGTCTCTGTCACTGACAGCAGGGTGCTCAGGAGTAGCAGGCAGAGCACCACAGAAGCACCAGGGAGCAGCCAGGCTGGCAGGAGGGGCAGAAGGTCTTAGAGATCACCCTGGACCATAAGAAGTGGCACATGACGTCAATGTGCCACATGCCTGGTTTGCATTTTCATGCCCATGGACATTCAGTACTTGTAAATAGTTTCATTAATGCACTAATAAAACAGTGATTTTTGTTCCACTTAACAAATTGAGTTTTTGGTCAATAGGTGAGTATGGTTGGAGTTGGCACGTACCTTCCAAAATATTGTGTTGCGATGTTTTCCCGTCTCAGTCTGCCTTGATTAGCTATACTCCTATCCCCATGATGGCGATGTGGTTGTTCTTGCTCTTCATCAGGATCTGGGTCTGCGGGGGTGAGAGGTAGCCCACGTCGGGTGGCTATGTTGTGGAGGATGGCGCATGCGACCACAATTTTGAATGCGGTAATGGGGGTATATTGGAGGGCACCTCCACTGCGGTGGAGGCATCTGAATCTTGCTTTCAGGAGTCCGAAGGTGCGCTCTATGAGGTTCCTGGTCCTCTTATGTGCATTGTTGTATTGCCTCTCTGAATCATTGCTGGGTGATAAAAACGGAGTCATGATCCAAGGCCTAAGAGCATATGCACTGTCACCTGTTGGGCACAAAAAGAACACTGTTAGGAAGTCCTGATTGTCGTGCACAGTGACCTGTGTGTATGTCTGCAAGTGTCTGTAGCTCTACCTAGGAGGTAACCGTCTCCAAATTCCCCACGTTCCAGGCGTTGATGTATCCCACTATGCCTAAACATGTATGAGTCATGGGTACTGCCTGGAAACTTAGCTACAATGTCCGTGATGACATAATGGGCGTCACAAACAACCTGAATATTGAGTGAGTGGGTACACTTTCTGTTGCGGAAAAGGTGTTCCAGATTTGCAGGGGGGCATATTTGAACGTGTGTCCCATCTACACACCCTATGACATGGGGAAAGTGGGCAATGCGGTAAAAGTCCAGCTTGGTGCTGTTCATTTCTGCCTCATTCCTTGGTAGGTATATGAAGTGAGACGTGTGTGAGCGAGGCATCTAGGAAGGCCCTGAGGAACCTTGACACTGCACTTTGGGATACCCCACCTGCCACAGCAATGACCCCCTGATAGCTCCCTGAGGCGAAGAGGTGCAGTGAGCATAGCACTTGCACATGCGTAGGGATGGCGCGGCCACGCAGGGTCTGGTGTTCTAGCTGTGGTTTGAGTAAATCAATAAATTCTAGGATGGCTGCGCTGCTAAGGCGATATTTATCGTATATCTCATCCTCAATTTGCTGAAAAAAAGTCTGCCTTGTTCTATATATCTTCTCCTGTCTGTGGCCCCTCCTCCTCCTCTGCTCGGCTGCGTGGACTCTCCTTCTCACTTCTATCAGATGCCTTCTGGGGCTCCTTTTATACTTTGGTAATGGTTACCACCTGCTCTGAGTTAGTGGTAAATGGGACGTGCAAACTGGGCTTTTTGCGACTGGTCGCAATTTGCGAGTTGCAATTGCATAAGGTTTGCGACTCGCAAATTGCGACTTGCTATTTGCGGGTCGCAAAATGGGGTCGCAACTGATGCGACTCGCAAACAGGTCCCATCGCTTTTTGCAAGTCGGAAATGGGCTTTTTGCATCCCATTTCCGATTTTGCACTGTCGCAAATAGCGAATCAGCCCATTTGCGACTCGCAAACCTTTGCTACATCTGGCCCTTAGTCTGAACGTAAAAAGTTGACCGGGACCTCCCCCAGACAGGGATCAAGGGAAGTCAGATCAAGATTCAGGTTTGCCCCGGTCGAAGGATTTTCATCTTGAAAAAACGACTAAGTCCGAAGGTAAAAATCTCCACCAAGGGCTACCACAATGCGTATCTGAGGAAGAGTTCCAGGAGGTCGGATTGGACTGGTGACTTGGTCCCGCTGAAGAAAATCTTCAAGAAAACTACTAAGTCCAAAGGTAAACTTTTGACGAGGCCTCCCGCGAACTGTAGCCGAGCTGGGCTCCATCGCGGTCGGCCTCCAACTTTGACTTTGCCCCGGTCGAAGTGCGACCAGATTAGTGCTATTTGTTTCTAAGTGCTAAAAAGCATTAATTCTTTCTAAATTCATATCTCTATATATACTCTTTTTTTAAATTGGTGTTGGATTTTTATTGTATTTTGTGTTTTACTTATTTACTGATTTGTGATTTTTAAATGCTTTACACATGTCTCCTAAGTTAAGCCTTGTCGCTCGTTGACAGTCTACCAAGAGTTGAGCTGGGTTTTGTTTATTGAGTCCTAACTGGATCTAAGTGGAGGTTAGTGGCCTATTGCTAAGTGTAGGTACTTAACTGCCCTTACCAATAACCAATTTTCAACAACTTCTATTCTTCGATGCCTGCTACAGCATCCCAACAGATGCCCATTGTGACATCCCAGTTTACCCGGTCCATCCGTGGCCTAATCTCTAGTGTGCCAACAGCCCTAACAGCTATTAACATTTCTAAAAATCAGTCAGGAAAGCTATTCTATGCATTAAATATTGCAAACATTTGATACCCCGAGTACCAGAGTGGTGGATGCTCCATTTATGCTCTCTGCACTGAGGACTCATGCTAATGATGAGAAGGAGAGAGTTCCTTGTCAGCAAGTGGCGACCAAACGATAAAGCTAATGTCATTGCTGTAAAAACTGAGGGTGGGTATAGAGGGGCAAACTATCAAAGCCCACAGAATCTTGCATGGCTCGGAGTCTCAGGGCAGCTGGCCTAGCCCATGTTGGGTGCAAAGGTACCAATTGTGCACTGGATCAAGCTCCTGCGCAGATTCTCGCAACAGCCTACAAAAATAAACACAGAAATCCTCGGAAAAGCTTTACATAAAAAAAAAGTTGTTCACCTTAACTCTAAAAATACAGCGTTAGCTTCAACATCAATATTGGACTTCTTTAAAAAAAAAGTCATTTGCCCTTGACATTTTGGACACAACCTGCTTGCCCTTCAGCTACCTCAAGTAACTCAAAGGTCACCAACTTCCCATGGAGGCTCCTGGACCAAATAAACAACAGGTCATACAGCCGGAAGATAACACAATAATAGAGCTATCATCTGCAACCAGCTTGGAGAGTATGGCAGTCGATCCTCTGGCTGAATCTGTATCAAATTCTGAGGAAAGGCAATTTATGGTTTGAGATGCTAGCAGTAGAACGGATATCCCCAGTCTCCTCTCCTCTTATACTGATCCACATTCGCAAGGGAAATGGACACCCCTTGCAGTCACCGGTGATTCACGCAACTCATGGGCTTGGTCCTATAGAACCAGGGAACAAGGGGGCGGCCTCCCTTGGGAGGGTGTTATCACTCGTTGCTCTTCACTGGCGTAACAAATGGATCCAACTGGCCCTGTTGGTGGCGAACCAGGGTGAAAACACAGGACAAAACTACTGACGCCCTATGGAATGGCGAGTGTCAGAGGTTCAAATAGCATAGTCTCCTTCCAGGAGCATGCCCACTCATATTCTGCCCAAGATCTCAGTTATACGCCCCCAATGATTCGCCAGTCGAGGACAGAGTCGCCACTCCCCCAATCTATCTGCGGTCAGAGTAATCTACTGGTGTCTAATAATGTGACATTGGTCACCACGACAAATGCTCTCACCTGTCAATCAGATACGTTAGAGGCACAACTGGACTTGAAACGAGCTCTAGCTAGCTCCATTACCCGAATCGTATCTCTCTGGAACACAGAGGCCTTACCACTTGCACCAGCACAGCTAGCCCTGGCAACTTGACATGCATCTGTCTCCCGATAGTGTATAAACTTTCAACCTTGCAGAAAGTACTGACTTTCATGATATCTGGCTGGAAGCTGTGTTTCCCGCAGCAGTCCCTGCCAAGCAGCATCAGTCCAACCTTTCACCAGCAGTTCCACCAAATGTGTATTCAGAGTCTACTACCAATGCTTTTTTGGAGGGCGAGGCCCCAGTAATGCCAACCTTGCGGACCTTGCCGCAGCAGGTTGCAACATTCAATTACTCTAACTCTTCTGGGGCTAAACCCCCGTTGAGGCTTCAGTCACAATCCAACAAGCTAAAATTGAGCTCAGACAGAGTAAGGGCGCACAGCCTAACCCCAACCCGGAATCTCAATGGTCGTGAGTACTTTCAAGAAGAGGTCAAAAGAAATTATAAAAGGTAAAAAATATCTACTCTCTCCTGCGCAGGTGTAATCAGGTAGACACGTGGAAGTTTATTAAAAACAAGATGAGCCAAGAGGCCTTCCGAATCAATGCTATTAATGAAGAAAGCTGGATATAACATGTAAATAAGCTATATGTAATCAACACTGCTGCCCCCGTATCTTTGTGGAATCAAGCCTGCATGCAAGAAATACAACAAGTATATGAGCTCGCTCCCACAGCCAGGGATGGATCGATTGTTTTGTGAAACATCCTGTACCTAATGGTATACTGGCCCAAGTGTTAAAGGGTGACATCAAATTGCGGTCATCCACACTTTCAACACTGTATAGCACCTACCTGCTGACTCAAGCGATCCCGAACAGCTGGAGGGGCTTTATTTTACACCTGATTTGTAAGAAAGGGGACAGCCAAGATCTGGCCAACTATCATCTCAACGCCCTCCTTGATATTGAGGCTAAAGTTTTTGCTTCTGCTTTGTTAAAAGAGCTGGAAAGCCGGGTGGAAACCAACAGTATATGTTAGAAATGGGGTTTTGGTTGGCAGTCAGGTTACCCCCTGTCCAATCAACGACCCTCACTCTAGTCAGGCAAAGAAGAAACACACCTGGTTTACCCCCATTCACCCCCTTGGTAGCGTGGCATGAGCAGGCAGGCTTAACTCAGAAGCAATGTGCAAAGTATTTGTATCAACACTCTCAGTAATACAGTGAACACACTACAAAATGGACACCCACAACAGTTTAGAAAAATAGGCTATATTTATCGAAATCAAACAGGACCAAAACAACAAAAATCCAACATACACAAGTCCAGATATGAATTTTCCACATTATAAGAGTCTTACTATATTGAAATCAGTGGAAACGTTGATTTTGCACAAAGTACCTGGTTAGCGTAAAAAATAAAGCAGCACGGATGAGCGTGCATCGGACAAGGCAGCGATGCGCTGATTTCTTCCTCGCAAGGAGGCCATGAATTGTTGTTTCTTGTCCAGTCGGGTCGGCGATGTGTCGTTTTTCTCCCTCGCAAGAGAATGAGGTTGATTTTTGGATGGGGCACCTCGAATCCCCGCAGTCGGGATGACTTTGACACCGAGGAACAATGGGTGGAAAATACGGTTGCATGGTGTTAGAAAACCGCACTGCATGGGGTTTGCGCCATTATCAGCAGCTGCAAGAGGTGTTACGTGTCGTTTCTCCAGCTGCAATGCATCGATGTGTCGATCTCCCAGCCGCTATGCAGGTGGAGCATCGATTTCAGCCGCAAAGACGGTGGCGCGTTGTTTATCAGTTGCGCTGCTGATGGTGCGTCAAATATTTACCGGCATGGTGATTTTCAGCTCTTGTTCTGCCAACTTCACCTTTCAAGGGCCCAGGGACTGGATAGGGCACCACTTGGCAGGGCAGGAGTCTCAGTAGAGAGTCCAGGTGCTGGCAGAGGAAGTCTTTGATGGCCCTGAGACTTCAAAACAGGAGGCAAGCTCAGTTCAAGCCCTTGGAGATTCTTCACTACTGGGAATATACCACAAAATCCAGTATTTGCCCCCTTTCACAGGCAAAAGCAGCAACTGCAGGATAGCCCAACAAAGCACAATCACAGGCAGGGGCAGCACTTCTTCTCAGCTCTTCTCCTTGGCAGAGGTTCCTCTTGAACCCAGAAGTGATCTTGAAGAAATCTGAAGTATTGGGTTTTGGGTTCACTACTTACTCCTCCTTTTTGCCTTTGAAGCAAGCAAACTTCAAAGGAAAGTCTCTGTTGCTCACAAGATCCTGCCTTGCCCAGGCCGGGCCCCAGACACACACCAGGGGGTTGGAGACTAGATTGTGTGAGGTCAGGCACTGCCCATTCAGGTGTAAGTGAGCACTCCTCCCTGCACTATACCACATATGGCTCATCAGGCTATGCAGCCTACACCCCAGCACCCTTTGTATCACTGTCTAGAGGGGATTCCCAAACAGCCCAACTGTCAAATTGACCCAGACATGGAATCCACAAACAGGCAGAGTCACAGAATGGTTTAAGCAAGAAAATGTCTACTTTCTAAAAGTAGTATTTTCAAACTAACAACCTAAAAACCAACTTCACTAAACATTTTTTTAATTGTAAGTTCAGAGACACCATACCCCATATTTCTTTCTTCTCCCAAAGGAAAACTGCACCTTAAAGTTATTTAAAGGCAGCCCCCATGTTATAGATAGAGATAGTCCTTGCAACAGTGAAAACTGAATTTAGCAGTATTTCACTGTTAGGACATGTAAAACGCATCAGTGCAAGTCCCACCTTTAACATACAGTGCACCCTGCCCATGGGGCTACCTAGGGCCTATCTTAGGGGTGCCTTACATGTATAAAAAGGGAATGTTTAGGCCTGGCAAGTGGGTACACTTGACAGGTCGAATTGGCAGTGCACGACTGCACACACGGACACTGCAGTGGCAGGTCTGAGCCATGTTACAGGGCTACTCATGTGGGTGGCACAATCCGTGCTGCAGGCCCACTGGTAGCATTTGATTTACAAGCCCTAGGCACTTCTAGTGCACTTTGCTCGGGACATTCTAGTAAATCAAATATGCCAATCATGGATAAACCAATCAACAATACAATTTACACAGAAAGGATATGCACTGTAGCACTGGTGAGCAGTGGTAAAGTGCCCAGAGTCCGAAAGCCAACAAAAACAGGTCAGAAAAAAATAGGAGGAAGGAGGCAAAAAGGATTGGGGATGAGCCTGTAAACAGGTCCGGGTCCAACAGTACATTTCCGGTTAACCAAACAGACTTCAGGGAAAATTCTGAAACTACAGACAACATTGTGGCCCTTTCTTATTTAATACAACAAACCTCTAGAAATAAGATTCCCCCCCTTCCATATGCTTGTTTTGTGGATTATTACGCTGCATTTCACTTTTCGGACAGTGGTCACCTTTGGAAGAAACTCCAAGGCTGGGGCATCCTAAGTAACTTGTGAGGTCCATAGTCTTACTTTACACAGCAACTTTGGTAAGGGTTAAGCTGTCCACAACAGAATTAAGTAGGAAGATACCTACTGACAACGGCCTGAAGCAAGGCTGTGTCCTTGCCCGTCTTCCTTTTAATTTGTATACATTGGACATGTCCTTAGCCATAAAATGTGCCAGTTTTAATTCCCCCAAAAATCAGAAACTTTAAAGTTACACTGCTACAGTATGCAGACGATATTGTCCTGTTAGATCACTCCAGAACTGGACTCCAAAAAGCATAACCACCGTGAGGTAAATAAGATTAAGGTGATGCCAAAAAGATCGAACCATTATTGGAATATGGGACCTCTGAAGATCACTGGGGCCAAATCTTACGACTACTTAGGCGTGTGGCTTACAGTGACCGGCAGCGCCAAAGTTCACTCTGCATCTCAGAGCCAAGGCTGAATTGTTAACTACAAGAGTTTGCCAGCTTAACAACATGATAGAGAACCCCTCCCCAGTTCCTATATGACGAGTGTACAGAACTACTCTCCTGCCAACACTAAATTATGATCACAAATCCTTCCCAGAGCAGCTAATTAAACCTGTGGAATAATTTCAAGTCAAAGCTTGTAAGAAAGTGTTCAGGCCACCTCAATACTGCCTGATAAGACTGGAACTTGGTCTAGAAAGGCAGAAGTGGGCCCACATGGACGCCGTCTTAAAATATTACTACAGAGTAGCCAAGGCGCTGCCTAATATGCTGAAATTGGTAATTCGCCCTTTTTTTAATCTAAAAACAATTCCTTGGTTCCACTTTCTAAGCACAGCACTTCAGTCTCTACAAATTGATCAGACAGTTTAAGATACGCTGGTCATTTCACAAACTTCTTTTGAAACTGTTCTGAAAAAGCAGATCAGATTCCTTTCTATGACAAAAGATTTTGCTAAACTGAACAGCACACTGGTGGTAGCGGCTGTGGTGCAATCTTATGACATAGACCGCTGTCCGTTATCTAAGCAGCCGTATCTAAAGTCTGCGATCGAGAAACCCTGCTTGTCACAAAACATGGCTGCAAGGTTGATGGCCCTTAAGATTAAAGAGATGAACCCAAAATGGCACTCCCTTTCCATGATCATCAACTGCAGGCCATGTGGTTACAAAACCAAATCATTTAAACATCTACTCTGCTGCTGCCTGGCTTTCAGAAATGCACATCACACTTTGTTGAAACCTCTTTTTTAAGACATGGTATAAGTACCTGTGCCCAAGCCAGGAACCTGGTCTTTACTTTGAAAGAACCATCTGACCTAGCCAAATTTGGAAAGTTCACTTATCAATTGCGAAAACTGTTGAGCGATAGCATTAAGACGGCTAGACTTTGGGCAGCCCTTATTTTTACTGCCCTTTTGATAGTTTTCATCTGCCTTGCTTGTATCTGTTTTTTTCTTTATAACTTTTTCGTCCCTAGACTCCCTTGACCTATTGGTTGTCGGCCACGGCTCCCCATTATGCTACATTTTATTTGGTGGGTGGGGGGATGTAAGCCAGGCCTTGGGAGTTCTTCAATTTTTCTCCCTGAAAATAATTGGGAAGAAGCCGATGAAGGTATCATAATCATATATGTAACAAAATTAAATCTTTATTTGGTTAAGTCAGAAACAATATTCCCTGGTGTCTGCAGATGGAATTTTTTTAAACTATATGTTGTTTTAAAACAAATTGCCTCTAGCTAATACACCTTCTTCTAAACTAGCATGAAAAAAATAAAAAAAATTGCCCTAAAATTTTGCTTTCTACTGCTCACGTTTTCTTTCTTAAAAGTGCACCAGAAAAAAGAAAAGTTAATTCCCATTTTCCTTGCTTAAGCTGCTGTTATTATGCCCTAAGACCTGCCTTTCATCTTGGCAGCACACATTGTGATTTAAATAAATCAACTGTAAAAATATATTAATGTTGAGCAGTTCACAGCTTACTAGAGAGATAAAGATTTATCAGGATTAGTGTAAATAAAGAGCTGACTGCATCGATCTATTAATTTTAAAACATACTGCAATTGTAGAAGTGGGCGAAATTGTTCCTAAAAAATAGATACTTTGGTTTATTGGAAGGCCTAAGCCACCTTGACGAAGTAGCCCACTCGGTTTGCTTTCTAAGGTGTGACAGACATGATATGGTTAATTTTATTTTTTTAAACTTTTTTTATTGAGTTTTTTTTAGAAACTGTAAACAAACACCATGCCAGAAAAAAAAAATGTCATACTGTATTACAATACAATAGTGATATCGAGCATGTACCAACCAGAGGCCAATCGCATCCATTATGCAGTTGAAAACCCAACCACCTCCCCTATCCGCATAAAATCCACATAAGACCAAACACAATATGTAATCTGTGAGAAATAAGAATGAATGGCAAAACCATAGTTGATTGTCACCAACTCAATAGACTCATTATGCAATGTCCCCACCCTCATCCTCCGTATTGTCTGCAGAGCTCCCCCCTCCACACCAGAGAACTGGTCCAGCAATGTAACCCATGCCTCAAGGTCAGCGAGCACCTTATCATCCTTACACGTGCAGCTCATATGTTGCTCCTCTGCCACACCCCACTTTATTAGGTCCCGTATCCAGTCAGGGAGCACTGGACACCGGGTGCTCATTCATCCAATCGCTACCCTGCGCCAAGCCAGTACCAACGCCAGCTGAGCTAACTTATATGGAACAGTCCGACCCTGCGGCTTCTGGACCACTCCCAGCAGACAAGCCATTGGTGTCACCTCTATTCCCAGACCTGTCACATCCACAACTTTCTCCAGCACATCATGCCAAAAATTGCTCACCAGCCTACAAGTCCAAGCCAGACGCAAGAAGGAAGCACTCAGCATGCCACACCTAGGACACCCTGCTCTGCGCCCCGGGTCAATCTCATTTAAACCGCTAGGTGTGAGATACGTCCTATGTACAAAATTAAAATGCAGTAACTTAAATCTGTTATTACATGACACCTTACGTACCATGGACAGTGCTAAATCCCAGTCAGAATCCGACATGGGTGCCCCCAGGTCCCTCTCCCAGGCCCTGCAACTCACTCCCATTATTTTTGACTGATCCTCCCGGAGTGCTTTATAAAACAGAGTGACCAGGTGCAACCCCTCAACCCAATTAAGCAGGCCATGTAGTACCGAGGAAGACCCAGGAGCCACCGGGAAACCACTCCAGATCTCATGCGCCAGACTTTCAAGCTTAGCGTATTGAAGGAATTGGCCAAATCCCACACCGAACAAGTTCCTGGCCTCAGTGAAAGAAATGAACTCACCATTGGGGTAAAGATCCCGAACCACTTCGCAACCCCCCAGTCTCCAGGCTTCCACAGACATTAACTGTTCCTTTTGCCAAAAGGGCGGAAGATCCCATATTCTCAGTCGAAGCACACGTTTAACTGCCTACTCCCAGATCCCAGCAGTGAACCTCGCCAGATGGGGAACAACAGTCGTAGACCTACCCCGTGCTATTAAAAGATACACCAGTGCCTGCCTGTCTAAAACTCCAGTAAGTAATCTCTTCTCCCAATTATCAGTATCTGTCAACCATTTAGCAGCTAATTGGAGGTGCGCTGCATAATAATAATGCCTGAGATTGGAAATCGCTAGCCCTCCTCCCTCAAGATCACACTGCAGAACCGACAGAGCCACTCTACTCGCCCGGGGGATTCCGCAGAGGGACCCAAGGGGGAACAGGAGCGTTTTTTTCTGATTGACCCTGAGGCCAGACTCAACCCCAAATATCTCCATCCTCTGTAACAACATTGGAACCCAGACAATAGGTTACCGGAGATACACTAGGCATCATCTGCATATAAAGAAACCACGTGAGTGACCTGCCCCACCCTGATCCACCTAGGAGCCATACTCTCCTGAAGCCATATCGCCAGGGGTTCCACAGCAAGAGCAAAGAGGAGAGGTGAAAGCAGACAACCCTGCCTTGTGCCCCTACCAATCTCCCAGTCATCAGAGAGTTCCCCCCCACCCGCACCTGCGCAGAAGGAGCAGTGTATAATAGCTTCACCTAGGCACAAAAACCAGGACCAAACCCCATACCCTGCAACACTTCCAGCAGATACCCCCACTCAACCGTGTCGAAAGCCTTCTCAAGAACCAAAGACACCAGCGCCAATTCAGCTTTCTCGCCCTCTGTCTCATGTAGGACATGTGCCAGACGACGCAGATTGTAAGGTGTGCTGCGACCAGGGATAAACCCACACTGATCCTCGTGCACCAATTTCTGAATCATCCCACAAAGTCAAGAGGCTAGGATTTTTCAGAGGATCTTAACATCGCTATTTAACATTGTGAGCAGGCGATACGATGAAGGATCACTGGAGTCCCCCCCGGCTTAAGCAACAAACAGACTATGCCCTGTTGCATTAATTCTGGCAACCTGCCACACTCTCGGGCTTCCTCAAACTCTTCCAGAAGCTTCTTCCGCAAAGTGAAAGAGAACGTCTGATACAACTCAATAGGAAACCCGTCACCACCAGGAGACTTGGATTTAGACATCGCAGCCATTGCTTCGCTCACCTCCTCAACAGTAATCGCCGCATCCAGAGCCTCTCTACTCTCCGCATCCAACCGTGGGAGACACATCTGCTTAAAAAAAAAAAAAACTCCCTCTCCCGGGGGTACCGGACCAGCCATTGAGACCTCCTGCAGGTGTTTTACAAGGACCCCCAAAATATCTGCACGCTTTGTAACTATCTTACCCTTCACAATTCGAATATGTAGTATAGGAGGGGACTCAACCTCCCTCCCCAGAATCCATGCCAGAGGTTTGCCAGCCTTATCCCCTTCCGGATGTAGGCGCTGCCTGTAGGCTTTGAGGGACCCGACTCAAGGTATCCCAGCAATCATTAACTTCCTTGTATAATCTAAGTTCCTCCCTTTCAGCTGCTCTTGTTGTTGGAAGCTTTTGCTGCAGAGCCCCCAATCTCTCCTCCAGCCCCGTGAGTTCACACTCCATTCGCCTGCGCACTCCACACACCATACCAATGCATACCCCCGCACCACAGCCTTCATGGCCTCCCACTCCAGACCTCTACAGGGAGTGCAGAATTATTAGGCAAATGAGTATTTTGACCACATCATCCTCTTTATGCATGTTGTCTTACTCCAAGCTGTATAGGCTCGAAAGCCTACTACCAATTAAGCATAGTAGGTGATGTGCATCTCTGTAATGAGAAGGGGTGTGGTCTAATGACATCAACACCCTATATCAGGTGTGCATAATTATTAGGCAACTTCCTTTCCTTTGGCAAAATGGGTCAAAAGAAGGACTTGACAGGCTCAGAAAAGTCAAAAATAGTGAGATATCTTGCAGAGGGATGCAGCACTCTTAAAATTGCAAAGCTTCTGAAGCGTGATCATCGAACAATCAAGCGTTTCATTCAAAATAGTCAACAGGGTCGCAAGAAGCGTGTGGAAAAACCAAGGCGCAAAATAACTGCCCATGAACTGAGAAAAGTCAAGCGTGCAGCTGCCACGGTGCCACTTGCCACCAGTTTGGCCATATTTCAGAGCTGCAACATCACTGGAGTGCCCAAAAGCACAAGGTGTGCAATACTCAGAGACATGACCAAGGTAAGAAAGGCTGAAAGACGACCACCACTGAACAAGACACACAAGCTGAAACGTCAAGACTGGGCCAATAAATATCTCAAGACTGAGTTTTCTAAGGTTTTATGGACTGATGAAATGAGAGTGAGTCTTGATGGGCCAGATGGATGGGCCCGTGGCTGGATTGGTAAAGGGCAGAGAGCTCCAGTCCGACTCAGACGCCAGCAAGGTGGAGGTGGAGTACTGGTTTGGGCTGGTATCATCAAAGATGAGCTTGTGGGGCCTTTTCGGGTTGAGGATGGAGTCAAGCTCAACTGCCAGTCCTACTGCCAGTTCCTGGAAGACACCTTCTTCAAGCAGTGGTACAGGAAGAAGTCTGCATCCTTCAAGAAAAACATGATTTTCATGCAGGACAATGCTCCATCACACGCGTCCAAGTACTCCACAGCTTGGCTGGCAAGAAAGGGTATAAAAGAAGGAAATCTAATGACATGGCCTCCTTGTTCACCTGATCTGAACCCCATTGAGAACCTGTGGTCCATCATCAAATGTGAGATTTACAAGGAGGGAAAACAGTACACCTCTCTGAACAGTGTCTGGGAGGCTGTGGTTGCTGCTGCACGCATTGTTGATGGTGAACAGATCAAAACACTGACAGAATCCATGGATGGCACGCTTTTGAGTGTCCTTGCAAAGAAAGGTGGCTATATTGGTCACTGATTTGTTTTTGTTTTGTTTTTGAATGTCAGAAATGTATATTTGTGAATGTTGAGATGTTATATTGGTTTCACTGGTAATAATAAATAATTGAAATGGGTATATATTTTTTTTTTGTTAAGTTGCCTAATAATTATGCACAGTAATAGTCACCTGCACACACAGATATCCCCCTAACATATCTAAAACTAAAAACAAACTAAAAACTACTTCCAAAAATATTCAGCTTTGATATTAATGAGTTTTTTGGGTTCATTGAGAACATGGTTGTTGTTCAATAATAAAATTAATCCTCAAAAATACAACTTGCCTAATAATTCTGCACTCCCTGTAGAAGTCCATGTAACCAGTAATGGCCTCACACTCCCCCTCCCTACATCCCACATCCACAAGAAATTCTGCCGGTAGACGCCAACTACGCGCAGCACTAACACCAACCGCCCCCCCATTGTACTTGCATCAAGATAGGAACATGATCAGACAGAAACCGACCCAAATGTGTGACCTCCAATACCTGGGAGCCATGAAGACCAGCCAAAAGAAACCTATCCAATCGGGCGTGAATATGATGGGTTCTAGAATGACAGATAAACTCCCTACCACTTGGATGTAACTCCCTCCAACCATCCCACAACCCCAACTGCCTCATCAAATCCGTAAGTGATCTCACCATCTGGGGCTTGGTCCCTAGCTTCAGAGGGATGCGATCCAACTCCCCATTCAGTATACAGTTGTAATCCCCTGCCCAAATAATAGGCGTATCCGCACTCTCTCCCAGGATCTCAGGTATTTTGGTGTAAAAGAAGGGATCATCAACATTGGGTGCATAAGTGTTAAGAATAATGACGGGTGAACCAACCAGCATGCCCTCAATAAGAACATACCTCCCCTCAACATCAGCCTCGCTATACGTGTGGGTAAAAGGAACACCTGGAGCCCCCCACACTGTCACACCCTTCGCATAAGAGGAGAGGGAGGAAGAAAACATTTGACCCCACCATTTCTTAGATAGCTTTGGCGCCTCCTCCTCCGTCATATGCGTCTCTTGGAGACAGGCAATTTGCACCTTCTGCCTCTTAAAAAAGGAGTATACCCTATATCTTTTGGTGAAACTCTTCAGCCCCCTAACATTCTATGTCAGCATATTGATTTGGCGACCCATATTGGTACTGAATTACCAACTCACCCACTTTCACCCCCACCATCCATCCATTCAGGAAGAGGTGAGAAAGTTATCTCATGCCCGTTACACCGTAGTACCTGCACTGTGAAACCAACAACAAGCATTGACAAACTGTGCCAATTAAACCCCACAAACAGCCAACCCCCACCCGGACATATAGTATAACAACTGAAACAAATCATCATACTGCATATCCAGTCTGTAAATGCTGCCAGGACTAGAGCCTAATTCCCGGTCCCCCATTTAAAGACCTACCACAAGCGTGGAGCGATCCACCCCCAACCCCTGCATCCATATCACATTGCCCACCCATGAACCATCATTGCAACAGGTTAGTAACATTACCCACCCCATAATGTCTGGCAACGCCCATATGACAATAGTGCCATCTCAGAGCCCGGTATAGCATCACACAGCATCACCATCTAGAAGCAGACCGCTCCGAAACGAGGCCAGGCCCCCAGTAAGAGGGCATGCCAAACAGAAAGTCAGTCCTACGTGGAGGCCAACAGGGAGTCCAATTCTGGCTTTCCGCCGAAGCCATCCACCGACCTGCTAGGTACCACAGCCATTGTCCCATCTTGTTGTATCTCGATCCGGAGGGCAGGGTCCTCCACCAACCCTCGAGCCATAATATCCTCCGTCAGTCCACCTTCACGGGACTGCCAGTCAGGGCCATTCGCCCTAGATTACAGCTGAGCCACTCCACTAGCCCCAGCTGGTCTGCCCAGTGCTGCCTTATCCCACATTTCCAGTCATCTCCAAACCTCCTCTGGTTGCTCGAAGAAATGGGACCTGCCTCAAGAAAGCACCTTTAAGCGAGCCAGGTATAAAACCATGTATCTCACATTCATGGACCGGAGCTTCGCCTTCACTTCAAGGAAACTCTTCCGTGAGTTCTGAACCTTGTTGGCGTAATCAGGATAGATGGAAATCTTCCCATTCTCAAACACTGCCTTGTCAGAATCACGAGCCGCCCTCAGAACACAGTCTCTGTCCCTGTAATTTAGGAGACGGGCGATGATAGCCCTCGGGGGCGCACCAGGCCGCGGGGGCGCCACAAGCGCCCGATGGGCCCTCTCAACCGCAAACATTCTGGAGAGGCCCACAGGCTGCAGCACATCCTTGATCCAATTTTCTAAAAAAGTCTCGGCCGCTGCCCCCTCCGCACATTTTGGGAATCCCAACAGTCTGATATTATTCCACAGAGAGCATCTTCCAGTTGTGCCTCCAGTCTACAGACCGTGGAGCTAGCCAGCGCCATCTGCTTACGTAGAGTTCCTACCTCCGTCTGTAGCTCCATAATAGAGCCCTCCGCCACCTTGACCTTGTCAGACACTTGAGGAGGTTCACCTCCACCGCCACTGTTTCTATCTTGCCCTCTAGTGCCACTCTCGAACCCTGAATAGCGGCAAGAATCTCAGCTTGCGCCGGTTCCTTGGCAGGCATCAACCCACTCTGGCCTTTGTCAGACCCTCCCAGCCGGGTAGCATGCTGCGGTGTGGGCACAACAGTGGTATATTGTTCCATGGTGTTGTCCTGCGACACATCGGTCCTCCGATGTCAACCCATCCCAGGGCAGTCGTTGAGCAATCCGTATCTTCTGCGTTGAAGCCCGGTATGGCAAAAAGACACCTGCAGCTCACAGAATCCAAGGCCCGATTTTCACCTCCGTGGCCTCATAGCACCAAAACACCACAGCACCAGTTAGGCAGTCCAGCACAGTTAAGCTCCAAAAAGGTGCCTCCACAAGCCAATCACCCTCCGTTCCAGCAGACCCAGGTAGGAGACCTAAAAAACCTCTGTATTCCTCACCAGTCCAAAGACGAGAGCTCCCCCTTAAAGTAGCGCTCCACTCTGGTCCCCTAAGTCCAGGCGCTCCACCAAAGGTCACAGGCATCAACAAGGAGCTTTCAAACAGGCACCGCTCCAAGCCTGCAGCCGCCGTCACCTCAGCTTTCCCCAGCCGTCTTCCAGATGCACCCGTGAGCCCAGGGCCCCGCCTCATCGGGTGCACAGGTCAGGCCACTGCCAGGCCTCCAGGCCCCGCACAGGGCCGGTCGGGCAGACCCGTACCAGGTCACCGCTCAGACCCCCGACAGAGGCCCCAAAAATTGAGCACAAGCCACCTGCCAGCAGTCTGCGTTCAGAATTTAGTACCGGGGTGGTGGAATCCCCTCACCAGGCCCAGCCACCGGGCGAGGCCTCTGCCGCAGCCCAACGCAGTCCCGCGTGCGGCTACAATCACCTCCGCGGCCTTCAGCCGATCTCAACGGGCGGCGGCAGCCTGCTAGCCCAAGGGTCCAGTTGATGCTGCTGGTGGGGGTACAAAAAACAAGGGCACCCCAGGATTGTTAGAGGATTTCGCCGGGGTGACGGGAGCTCACTAGGAGCATGTCCCGCCGGCCATCTTGCCTGGCCACGCCGCGATGATATGGTGAATTTTTTGCAGTACATTCATAGTTGAAGAAAATTTATGGTTTTTACGAGGTTGGCTTGTTACAAGACACCGGTTTATTCTAGGACACTGAGAACTGATGCAATGTGGAAAAGACTCAGTTCAGAGCCTGCTCCTGCCAGTATGCTAAGGTCAGCAGCAGTGTAACACAGCCCCAGGGGAACCCAATCCTTCAAGGGGGCCCAAACTGTGTGCTTGTTGCTTTGTGCTGTTCGCGGCACCCCTGGCTAGTTTTCATGGTGCACTGGGGTGCCGCGGCACACAGATTGGGAACCACTGGCATATGCTGATGATTGGCACAATCATTCTTGCACAGCTTTTTATTTCTCTTGTTTTAAGATTATACCTTGTTTGTTTAATGGTCTCTCTACAGCAGTTAAGCGACTGTTTGGTAGTGGCCCTAATGGGGATTTTTTTCCACGTTATTTAAACATATGTAATTTTGCTTACTTGATCTACCCTGTTTTGACTTGTTTTTTCCTTTATTAGAAAAAGAATCATATGTGGACGATTTCCACTATTAATTACTCTTGTTTTGCTTTTCATCTGTTTAGTTTTAAAACTGTATTTGGCCTAACTACTGAATTTAGGTGCCGTCTCTAGTCAATTAGAAATTTATGAGCTATTGTAACTTTTGTTTTATCAGATATGATCTCCCTTTCTAAAGATTTAAATTAATCATTCAATAAAATTCTTACTACTAGTGTGTTCGTATGTTGGTACTATAATTGCATAAATCAAGTATTGGTCCAATCTTTTGTCTCCTAATCCTTCTGGAAAAAGAGGCCTCTATTTATAGGCAAGATGTATTGGCTGTCAGCAAACCTGTAATAAAATCAATTGACAATAAAGGGTTTATATGTAAAAGGTGGACAGAGATTGCTATTAATCATATGATTTTCAGTGGTGCGGCATATGACAATACAGTTTTTCTGTCTGAAGTTTGCTGTAAGTCTGTTTTGATTAAGTGATGCTAACCTACTCTGCAAAATATATTATGTTTAACATGTTATCAAAATCATTAAAAAAAGATAAAAGTCAATACATTCTTTTTTAAGCCTTACAGAATTTAATTCATTTTTATTGTTATTATTATAATTAACATGCCATATATATTCTACAAGAATCTGTGTAAGAATTTATTAGTGTGGCAGTGTCAAAACAATAAATGTCCTTCTTTGTAAGTAATGTCTTTCAAATTTTAGAAAATGAAAAATAATTGAATTGGTCCATCTTTTTATATTTCAGGCACGTCAACCTCTTCAATTGATTTTGTAATATAATGAGAAACAAAAGCAGCAATGACTCAGCTTTGATCAGGTGAAGAACATGTCTTCATGAAATGTCATTTGTTTTGAATCTCACTACAGCAGAGATTAGAATGTTATAATACTCTGATAGCATCTTTCAAATACATCTGTTGGAATATTGTCTTGCTTCGTGTAACAATATTATTCAAGTTTAGCAAAATGAAAGAACTATCTGCAGTAAGAAAACAATCTTATAAAAGTAGTCTTCTGGAAATAACAATTATTCACCAGTTACACAATTCACTAATAGATATTGTTCTATAAATGCATCTTACCACTATCCAGCTAACTGATTTTCTTGAATTACAGTTATTCACTCAAAGATCTGATTTGTTAATTCGAGCCCATGCCTTTCCTCAGGTAACTCATTTAGATTTCTGTTTACAAGGTGCTCTCCTTGAGAATTTGAGAATACCCTACCGTACTTATGGCCTTTTCACCTCTGTGCAGTGCATTATAAAATCTAAAAGCTTATCATACAGCAGGTCCCATGTTTTCTCCACACTCTTCTGTGCACCAAATTCAAGTTAATCATATATATATATATATATATATATCAAAACAAACAAACACAATCCTGGCAAGATGTCGAGGCGGATTCTTAAGCGGTCCGGTACGGGTTCCAGGAGCCCAAAATTTATTGCTCGAAACAATTTCTCCATCCAGAAAAAGGGAAACCGGACACCAAGGCCATGCAATAATACATTTATTGACGTGTTTCGGCCGTAGCCTTGCTCACAATACTATTCAGATTCATTCTGGTGACATATAAGCCATAAAATCCCAAAGACACAGACAAAGGACTAATTTTGAAGACAGATTTCTCAAAAGGGAAAATATGGCAGCCATTTTGAAGTGTGTCTATTCACATACAAAAGATTTTCTTATATATATATATATATATATATATATCAAAGAACAAAATGTTTAATCCAACTTTTCTTAAGATAATACATTCTATTCATCGCAATTTGTTGTCTCTCTTGTATCCATTTTTAATAACTAATTTATATATAATGGAATAAATTCCTTCCACCCTCTTTAAATTAAGCCATTCTAGTTCTCTTATTTTGTTCTCACAATCAACTCATATGAAAATACTGTCTTCTCAAAAAATCACAAATCATCTGCTCATACCTACAGTACTCAATATTTTAAAATTTTTGAATTTTTATATTTTTACACTTATATTTATATATATTTGTAAATATTTGTAAAACCAATTCCCAGTGCTTAGAAAAGACCAACCTCTATGACTTGTTATTAATCATCTTGTCTTTACATTTCTATTATTTAGCTAATCTATCTTAACAATTGATACTGATATAATATCCAAGCTATTTATAAATAGTAATATAAATAAAGATATTTAAAAAAATATATAAATATTAATTAATCCAAGAATAAATAAATAAATAAGTCTACAAGTTGGTGACTCCTAAAATAACCATGTTGCTAAAATGCCTATTAAAATACCTATTAATCATTCGCCCAAAATCGTCCCAACAGTGCAATAAAAAACTATAAATAGGTGTTAATTAAATCATCTTAGGTTCATATCAAAAAAGCTAGGACATAAATTTAGTTTCCTCTCAAATGTACAGCTAATTCCTCACTTAAATTTAGTCCTTGTGGGGCAAGGGTCTCAAAGTCAATAATATATTTTGACTCCAGAATCCTCAGTTTCACAACTCTGTCCCCTCCACATGGGTCCTTTTTCACCTGATCAATCACTAAAAATTTCAGTCTATTCATATCTCCATTATGCATGATCTGAAAATGTCTTGCCACTGGGTACTTTTGATCATTATGTCCAATGGCTCTCATATGCTTGAGAACCCTCTTTTTTGCTCGGTGAATTGTACTGCCTATATATAACTTGTCGCATGGGCAAATTAGGCAATAGACACAGTAATCAGTGTTACAGTTAAAGAATCCTCTAATCTTGAAAAGTCTATCTCCTAGTTCTTGGATTAATTAATATATTATATATTTTTTTAAATATCTTTATTTATATTACTATTTATAAATAGCTTGGATATTATATCAGTATCAATTGTTAAGATAGATTAGCTAAATAATAGAAATGTAAAGACAAGATGATTAATAACGAGTCATAGAGGTTGGTCTTTTCTAAGCACTGGGAATTGGTTTTACAAATATTTACAAATATATATAAATATAAATAGAAGTGTAAAAATATAAAAATTAAAAAATTTAAAAATATTGAGTACTATAGGTATGAGCAGATGATTTGTGATTTTTTGAGAAGACAGTATTTTCATATGAGTTGATTGTGAGAACAAAATAAGAGAACTAGAATGGCTTAATTTAAAGAGGGTGGAAGGAATTTATTCCATTATATATAAATTAGTTATTAAAAATGGATACAAGAGAGACAACAAATTGCGATGAATAGAATGTATTATCTTAAGAAAAGTTGGATTAAACATTTTGTTCTTTGATATATATATATATATAAGAAAATCTTTTGTATGTGAATAGACACACTTCAAAATCTCTGGATGGAGAAATTGTTTCGAGCAATATATATATATATATATATATATATATATATATATATTCACTTACAAATCAAAGGTTAAAAGGAAGTTATAGTTAGGCTCACCTACAAAACCATAGAAATTCAGCTTTTATAATTAGAGTTATTTCATGTAACTATATGTTGTGCCCTGAGGTAACTATAACTCGTGCTCCCACCATGCACAATTGTAGGAAAGTGCCACTGTTGGCATGGTTACCTCCCCTTACTTTTTTGCCTAGTGTTGATGCCAACTTTTATCAGCCTGCTAACCAGGCCCCAGAGTTCTTTCCCAAAATATGTACCTTTGTTTCCACAGTTGGCACAATCCTGGCACACAGTTAAGTCCCTTGTAAAAGGTACCCATGGTACCAAGGGCCCTGTGGCCAGGGAAGGTCCCCAAAGGCTGCAGCATGTATTATGCCATACTAGGGGACCCCCTCACCAAGCACATGTACACTGCCTATGCAGCCTGTGTGTGCTGGTGGGAAGAAAAAGGCAAAGTCGACATGGCACCCCTCTCAAGGTGCCCACAAACCACTGCCTGTGGCATAGGTAAGTCACCCTCTAGCAGGCTTTACAGCTCTAAGGCAGGGTGCACCATACCACAGGTTAGGGCATAGCTGCATGGGCAATATGCCCCTGCAGTGTCTAGGTCCATTATTAGACATTGTAAGTGCAGTGTAGCCCTTTTGAGTATATGGTCTGGGAGTTTGTCATTGCAAACTCAACAATTCCATAATGGCTTCACTGAATACTGGGAAGTTTGATATCAAACTTCTCAGCACAATAAACACCCACTGATGCCAGTGTGGTATTTATTGAAAAATGCACACAGAGGGCATCTTAGAGATGTTGGCCAAATTGCTAGTGTAGGACTGACCGGTCTGTGCCAGCCTGCCACTTTCAGATAAGTTCCTGACCACATGGGGTGAGAGCCTTTGTGCTTTCGGTGGCCAGAAACAAAGCCTGTCCTGGGTGGAGGTGCTTCACACCTCCTCCCTACAGGAACTGTAACACCTGGTGGTGAGACTCAAAGGCTCAAGCCTCGGATTATAGTGCCCCAGGGCACTCCAGCTAGTGGAGTTGCCAGCCGCCCCACTTTTGACTGCACGTCCGGCAGGAAGAATAGGGAAAACAGGAAGGAGTGACCACTCCAGCCAGGACCACCCCTAAGGTGTCCAGAACTGAGGTGACCCCCTCCCTGCAGAATCCTCCATCTTGGTTTGGAGGACAGGGACCAGTAGGATTAGGTTTGTGCCCCTCTCCCCAAAGGGAGTGGGCACATGGAAGCCACTCTCAGGGACAGTAGCCATTGGCTACTGCCTTCTGACCCCTAAAACGCCCCTAAATCTAGGATTTAAGGGCCTCTCTGAACCAACCTCACCAGATTCCTGGGGACCTGACAAGAAGAAGAAGGATTGCTTATCTGAAACCCCCAGCAGAGAAGAAGGAAGACGACAACTGCTTTGGCCCCAGCCCTACCGGCCTGTCTCCTGCTTCAAAGAACCTGCAAAAGAACAGCAACACATCCAGCGGGACCAGCAACCTCTGGCAAGCTCCAGAGGACTGCCCTGCACCCAAAAGGGCCAAGAACCCCTGTGGATAGGGGCTCTGTCCAAGAATAAACCAACAACTAAAGACTCCAACCTCACTACGAATGTGTGAGTCCTAACCACTCTGCACCTGACGCCCACTGCCCTTGTCCAGGTAGCTCAACCAGCTAGAGAGGATCCCCAGATGATTCCGAGCAAGTGCCCACCCTGGGTTGACCCCTCCACGATGACACCTGCAGAGAGAGTCCCGAGGACCCCCCTGACCGCGAAAGCGCTTGATGAAGATATCCAATGCCTAAAGACACACTGCACCTGCAGACCCCAGGCCTTGGAGAATCCGACCTCCGGAGCAGCAAAATTCACCAGACGGCCCTCCTCCCTGTCCAGCCTGTGGTTTGCCCGAGACAACCTCCTGGACCTCACCTGCAGCATCTAAGTGACCGCCGGGGCCCCCTCGTACAGAATCATTGGAGACCCGACATCTTGTTTGCACCATGCACTCAGCCGACCCAGTGCCACTTAGGGTGTATGTTTGGTGCCCACTTGTGCCCCCCCCCAGATCCCTTCTAAACCCCCCAGGTCTTCCTTCCAAAGTCGCAGGTACTTACCTGCCTTCAGATCTAGAACCAAGTGCTCCCAGCCTCCATTGCAACCCAGGTTAATTTTGCCTAAAAAATTCCCTTGCCACCCAAAAACCCATACCCACCCTAAACCCTAGTTAGGACCTAGTTTCTATAGAAACAGTGTTTTGTTTACTTGTCTATACTTTTGGCGCCGGTTGACAAATATTCACAAAACGTTTCCAAAAATTCAATGCTTGCGTCAGCTGCTTTCCTGAAAGTTTTGTGGTGATCCATCAAACGGGGGTTGAGAAAAAGAGGGGGGTCCCAGAACATGTTTTCTCCATGGTAATTCCCTGGGGGATTTTGAACAGGAATACCCCCCCCAAACAACTGAATGGTACTTCACCAAATTTAGCAGAAAGGTAGCTCTTGGTCCAGGAAGTGCCCTTTTTGTTATTTGGTGTAAATCTGTTCTGTAGTTTTTGAGATATCAAACAAAAACAAAAAAACACTAGTGCAGTCTCCTGCACTTGTTTTAAAGGTCGTGGGGGCATGTTAAAATAAAGGAGCACGGGCCCCCCTCCTGGGATTCACTGAAGCCCTAAGGACCGCCACCTCCCAGGGCAAACAAACAATGAAATGTGGGGGTGCGTGGCCCCCTTGCAGGCCCCAGGACTGCCACTCCATCAGGGCTATCTTTAAATGAAATGCAGGGGGCATGCAGCCCCCTTGCAGCCCTGGCGACCACCACCTCCCATTGACAAACAGTCAATGAAATGGGGGGGGCACTTCTCCAGGGCTGAATTTAAAGAAGATAGAGGGTCTGTTGTGGACTCCTGGCCCCGGGGGCACCACCAACACCCCGGTGCAAATTACAATGTTGGAGGCGGGCTGCCCTTCTCCTCTCGTGGAGTCAATAATGGCCCTGGGGGCCACCACCCCCAGGGTCAGTTCCTGCTATGTCCCGGGGTGCCCACCTAGTGCTTGTTTTAATTTTTTGAATTTTCAGCAGCCCCCAGCATTCCATTACATATTCTGCCTGGCGGAGGTGCTGGTCACCGAGGACTCAGAGGGGCCGGGCGGTTCCCCGCATTCTGTGACAAGTTGTGCCCCGGGAAGGTGACTGTCCCTGAGGCTTTGGGGAGGGACTGGGTGGCTCCGCCCATTCTATTACTAATTCTGCTGTATCGAGGTGGCGATACCCGAAGCTGCCTGGCAGGGGGGAGGGGCTGGCCCTACCCTGGCCCCTTTTTAGGTCAAGCGCATAAGTGCTTTGACCAGTTGTAAGTATTGTGGGATTTTAACCATGCCCATCACTTTCATTCGTTCCTCATCTTGCCTTTCAAAAATCACTTGATGTCATTGGAAATGCTTTACATTTCTCCCGCCTTTAGGCTGTTTTTGTCACGCCTTGCAGACTGCCCCTATTACTTGGATTATTGCACGATTGCCGATATACTTCGGCGTGGGTGAACATTTTTTTTTTTTTTGTCTGTCCCTTTCGTGCTGCATGACAGCCATGGCACTCACAGCGTGAACAGGCACAACAGCATGAACCCGATCTGAGGTATTGGAGTGCTGGTCACGTTGTTCACAGTTACCTTATCAGAGTAATTTCTTGTGGCTCTCCCATTAAAACATCTGAAATTGGTAAATGCTTTACGTAAAACAGAAATCCTTAAAGAGAAAGCAGCTGCCCTGGCATAGCGGGAGAGACGTTACTTCAATATTCACTGCACTCTGGAAACTTGCCCTAGAATGCTTTGCAGAACATTACTTTTAAAAAACATTTTTGCTCATAACTCAGCCTGTGGTGGTCCTAGGACAATGGGACCACCCTCAAAACATTCACAACATGTCTTTCTGTCTACATCATCTCTGGGTCCCCGTACTAGATTAGTGGGGATCTTAAAATAATAACCCCTCCCCCCAACCATTCAGTATCCGTTTAAGCTCTCTAGTGGCTAGAACCTTTGTTTTACAACTGGGATTAGCTTGGGTTTCAAGGACCTTGTTTGTAATAACATTGTTCTAGGCCTGCTATCCGTGAATATATGTAATGAACTATGGCCTCTATGGGCTAGTTATATAAGGTTACACTGCATTATTTATTGCAATTTTTTTAAATGGTTACATTACCATGTTTCTTACCAATGCTGTTTTCATTGTGGTGTCCTCTAGGGGCTGTTCTAAGCATTGAAGCAGATGGCTTCAGATTTGCCAGACTTTTATCATAAGCAAGACTGTTAGCGCTATAATTGTTCTTAAGAACACTCTGGGGGGGGGGAAAAACTGACAGCCTGCTCCTGTTGGAAGTACATGTTCTACTGAAAATGTCAGTCTTCATTCTCATATGGCTGAGAACAATAGTGTGAATTTACAGAAAAAATGCTCATTTTAGCTTCTGGAGCACCTTTCATCACCTCTATGGGAAAATCATGACAAAACAGTTTTCTGTGAAACATGATTCATGAAATCCCACCAGGTGAAATCACCTTAGAAAACACCACAATTCCTAAAATTAGTATGGTGCCACCAACAAATGAATTCTATTATAATTAAAATGTGTTATCACCCTTTATACGTTCTCCTATTTGTAACCTTCAAAACCTGCCACTCCCACAATGCATTTCAATGGAGTGCTATAGTGTATATTAATCACAAGATGGCTGCCATCACTTTGCGCCATCACTTTCTGGCTGAAGTGCTGACAGCCAACCAGATCTCACCATGAGATCTGTGCCACCCAGATATACAAGTTTGTTTTTTCTTTAATAGCTCAAAAATTACTGAGCCAATTAACACAAATTAGAAAAAGTGTGACCTGTGGACCAAAAGCTAGCTTTCTCCCAAATTTGCTGTAATTCTTTCCAGCCGTTGGGGCTGTAGTTGTGTTCAAAACTCTAATGGGAATTAACATGGGAAATGCACTTATTCTGACCCTCCCCTTTTTCTCAGTCCCCGCTTGACAGATCACCCCAAAAGTTTCCATGCTTAACAAGAATCATGGCCCACTTTTTTTTTCTTCCAATTTCGTTAAGATTTGTCGAACAAAGGCACAGATATAGACAAGTCAAAAAATGTGTTTCCTATAGAAACATGGTTCTAACTATAACTACCTACTGACAACCGCCAGTAAATATATATATGTGTATATATATATATCACAAATACTGTCGTCCCGTGAATCTGAGAAATCCGAGAAAACTCAGAAAGACAAAAACAACTAGCCGTAACTCTGAGTATGCCCAACAAGCACTTTAATGCTTTCTCTGGCAACACAAATAATGCAAAAAACCTGGCGCGTTTCGGAGCGAAAAGCTCCTTGATCACAGGTTACCACAGTCGCGTCATTACAACTATGTTAAATGGCCACTTGCACTGTCTAATTCTGTACTAAACATAAACAAAGGACTTAAAAAACAATACAACATTCTTGAAAAGTGTCGGCCATCTTGAAACATTATACAAATGTTCTATTTCATACACAGAAGATCTACTATGTTGGCATCTTCAAAGTATTACATTAATCTAATTAAACTTATAATAATGCAAAATGAAAGTTCATGAGGACAATAAGAAATATTTTTAACACTACAAAAACAACAAATTAATTCTACTATCTTAAGCAAATAAACTTAAACAGAACTGTTGAGTTTACATATGTCATTACTATACCATCAAAAATATTGTCATCAAATATCACTTACATTTTTTACCTCGATTTTCATCTTGCTTTAAATCAAATCATAACTATGACTTGTTTATGTTATTTGTACCAACCCAAGTAGAATATAATATGTCTTTTGCTTTTCATATTATTGACCAGGTGCCGACACATCAGCCTATAAAAACATAAAACAAAAGATATATATCTATTATTATTGATCACATTCCACAGTGCTTACACAAGCTACATAACACAACTGTGCTAATCATAAACTTATATATACCTTCTACCATACCGTAGGTTAATGCCTTCAGTACTGTTTATTGAGGGCTGGAAGATACTGTACAAAAATCCTGTTCCTTGTATTATTTGTTTACTTATATTATCCCAGATGTACTGAGAGTTCCTCATCCAGGTTAAGGCCCCCAGGGTAAGTAGTTGCATACTTTATAATAAATTTAGATTCTAATGTTCTTAGCTCCTGTTCTCTATTACCACCTCTTATGCGAATTGGGATGCTATCTACAACACAAAATTTTAGAAGATTCACATTTTTCTGATGGAATGTTGCAAAGTGTCTTGTAACTGGATAAGTCTTATCTTCCTTGGAGTTAGCCCTCATATGTTCCAAACCACACTTCTTAGCCTTATGAATTGTGCTGCCTATGTAATATTTTTTAAACGGACCACTTAAGGCGTACACACAAAAATCTGTGTTACATGTCAGATTTTTTTAATGATAAATGGTGATATTTGTGGAGACAGTTGGATTTGCTGACAGTTATTACTACTCTTGCAAGCTTTGCACATTCCGCAAACATAAAAGCCACGTATTGATGACTGTCTTGTTATGCCTGTAGACTGAATTAAACTTCTACATAAATTATCCTTCAGGGACCTACATCTCCTAAAAGTTATTTGAGATTTCTTAGCTATAGCACCCACTAGATGTTCCTCCATTCTTAAAATCTCCCAGTATTTGGTTGAATCCGTCTAACTTCCCATGTTTTGTTATGAATTTTTTTTATGAATCTTACTAATTCATGATCTTCAGTTTTCTCTTTCAATTGGGATACTAATAGTTTGTCTCGATTTATGGGTAACACTTTTCTGGATGCATTCTCTATAAGTTTACAGGAATATACTCGCTCCAAAAATCTCTTTGTCATGGTCTCTACTTCCTGACGGAAATCTTTCTCATCACTGCAATTTCTCTTAGCTCGCAGTAATTCCCCATATGGAATACTGCGAATTAAACTACTAGGATGACAATTATTTGCATGAAGCAAGCTATTTCCTGCTGATGACTTGCGATAAAGTGTGCTAACTAATCTTGTCTCTTTTACCTGTAACTTGAGATCTAAAAACTCTATTTCCGAACAATGGACATGTGCTGTAAATATAAGATTAAATTGATTCAAGTTCAATTGTTGAACAAAAGTTCTTGCTTCATTTTCATTGCCCTTCCAAATACAGAAAATATCGTCAATGTATCGGGCCCATAGGACAGCATTTTCTTCAAAAAGATAATTGTTATATACAGCTTGTTCTTCCCACCAGCCTAAAAGAAGTCCAGCATAGCTGGGGACGAAACACGTCCCCATTGCTGTCCCCTGAATTTGTCGGTAAATTTCATTATCAAAGATGAAAAAATTGTTTTTCAAACAAATTTACATCATCTGTAGTAACATGTCCGTATGTTGTAGAAAAGAGATGGACTGTGCTCTCAGAAAGTGTTTACATGTCTTAATGCCTAACTGATGCGGGGTGCAGGTATATAAACTTTCTACATCTAAACTCAACAATCAATATTGGTTTTCCCAACACACCCAATTGATTTGTTTACAAAAAATCACAGGTATCTTTAACATGTGATGGCAATGTCTCTACAAATGGTCGTAAAAAATAGTCCACATATTTTGACGTGTTCTCCAACATTCTACCTCTTGAAGAAACAATAGGTCTGCCTGGAGGATTAACCAAATTCTTATGCAATTTAGGTAGTAAATATAGTAGGGGGAGTTTAGGGTAGTCACATTTCAAAAATAGATATTCATCCTTTTCAATAATTATCTTGTCTAACCAACCCTGTAATTTCATTAAATACTCTTTGTTAGATAGACAGTATGTGTGACTAGTCGTTTTCTCATACTGCTCTGTATTATTTAACTGTCTTAGTCCTTCCTCCAAATATTTCTCCAGTGGCCAAATTACAACATTGCCACCTTTATCAGATGGTTTAATTACTAGATTTTTGTTTTGATTTAATTCCCTTACTGCTTCTACCTTTTTCTTGTTGACGTTTTTGTAGCAGACCTTTTCTTCCTTTCAATGTGACAAAATTCCTTAATCATAAATTTTTCAAATATATCAATGGATGCATTCATAATTTGGGGACAAAATTTAGATCTAGGTTTCAACATTTTTTCTGTTCCACTATCCCAATCTGTTTCTACTCCTTCTTGTTGCAAATTTGCAATAGGATCATTCACCCAACTGTCATACTCCATTAGTTGACCCATAGTCTGGAATACTTCCAAATCTCCTAGTTGGAGTTTAGATGGATTTCTTACAGCTGTTGTTGCAATCTGTGACCCCACTGTCTTTGTTGCATGGCAATATTTTAGTTTAAGTTTTCTGATGAAATTAAATAAATCAATTCTACTAGTGGTGAAATCAAATGTTGCTGTTGGACAAAAAGAAAGTCCTAAAGATAAGACTTCTTCCTGTGTCTTTGTCTTAGACAAGACGATATTAGATAAATTAACTACTGTTTTGTTCATACATTTGTTGTAGTTTGGCCCCTTGTGCGGCTCCCCCACGAGCTTTCGATGTCTCTTTGTCACGGGCCATTTCCTCTGCCTCCTTCTCTGCCTCCTCTTCCACGACCTTTGAAACCTTGGGCACCTCTGCCTCGCTGGGCCTTCCTTCTTTCCTGTGCCATCAGGTCGAATTCCTTTAAAATTTGGGATTTTACTCCTTCCACTTCTGATTGGTTTGAGACATCACTTTCACTATTGTCTCTTTCCGTAGTATCCACCTGCTTCGTGATCTCACTTGCGACCGCTGATGTCGATACACTCATTGAGTTCCATACCCGTTTGTTTTGACTCTTATCTGTAATACTACTTCTTAAATTATCAAACTTCCTTCCAAAAGTTAGGACCTGGCCTCTCTCATAGTCACATTCGTCCCTGAAGAATTTGTGCTGTTTCTTAGCCATAATTTCACCCTCTGCTTTCTCAAGTTTCTTTTGTATATTTTCCATTTCATTTCTAAATTCATCTGCATTGCATTTATCTTTCAATGTTGCAGTGCATTTATCAATTTCCGCAGCTGTCTTATCAGCATCCTTTTTAGCACATTTTATCAGTATTTTCAGCATTTGTAAAGAGCAATTATGATTGTCATTGCCCATTCTTCTATCATTTGGGGGTCTAGATTATATACTGTTGGTAATACAAAAATCCTTAAACCACATGGAATACGATCCACATCAACATATTTCTTTAACGTGGTGGTCTCCCACCATTTAGCTTGTTCTCTCTTTGAAAGTTTCCATAGATTGTCCCATAATTGTTTCTTCACAAGATCATCCTGTTGTCCTCCAGTCGTATCAGAAAACAATTGCTTTCCAGTAGAAGGTATAAATAATTTTTCAGCTGCTAATTTTCTATTCTGTTCTCTTTCTGTTGCCATATTTAGCTACTAATTGTCTTTGGACACTAATCGTTTCAATACTAGCGCTTAATGCACACTAACGGACTGTATCTGTGCTTTACAGATACTCCGACCGCTTGCCTGCAGCTTACATTCGTTCACTCGATCGATAGTCCACTTCGAGCTTTCAGAACTGCCAGCATTTCGCTACCGGTAAATATACGTATTCTTATTCACTCACCGGCTGTGGACGCTGGTCTCCTCACACTTGTGCAGTGTTCGTATTCATCCTCGTTTGCTTCCCCAGTTTTCCAAGACTCCTCTGGGAATGCAGACACGACCTCCCGACACCTGATGAAATGTTCACGTTCTCTAGATGAACGAGTAGGCGGGTGGGCCGGAACTACTTGTTAAAAATCCACATAAATATTGCACGCTGAATTCTGGCCACTTCACAGCGGTGAGTTAACGGCAAGGGAGCAACCCTTGATGAAAAATACCACAAATACCGCTGTCCTGTGAATCCGAAAAATCCGAGACAACTCAGAATGACAAAAACGACTAGCCGTAATTCCGAGTATGCCCAACAAGCGCTTTAATGCTTTCTCTGGCAACACAAATAATGAAAAAAACCTGACGCGTTTCGGAGCAAAAAGCTCCTTGATCACAGGTTACCACAGTTGCGTCAATACAGCTACGTTAAATAGCCACTTACACTGTCTAATTCTGTACTAAACATAAACGAATGACTTAAAAAACAATACAACATCCTTGAAAAGTGTTGGACATCTTGAAACATTATACAAATGTTCTATTTCATACACAGAAAATCTACTATGTTGGCATCTTCAAAGTATTACATTAATCTAATTAAACTTATAATAATGCAAAATGAAAGTTCATGAGGACAATAAGAAATATTTTTAACACTACAAAAACAACAAATTAATTCTACTATCTTAAGCAAATAAACTTAAACAGAACTGTTGAGTTTACATATGTCATTACTAGACCATCAAAAATATTTTCATCAAATATCACTTACATTTTTTACCTCGATTTTCATCTTGCTTTAAATCAAATCATAACTATGACTTGTTTATGTTATTTGTACCAACCCAAGTAGAATATAATAGGTCTTTTGCTTTTCATATTATTGACCAGGTGCCGACACATCCGCCTATAAAAACATAAAACAAAAGATATATATCTATTATTATTGATCACATCCAACAGTGCTTACACAAGCTACATAAAACAACTGTGCTAATCATAAACTTATATATACCTTCTACCATACCGTAGGTTAATGCCTTCAGTACTGTTTATTGAGGGCTGGAAGATACTGTACAAAAATCCTGTTCCTTGTATTATTTGTTTACTTATATTATCCCAGATGTACTGAGAGTTCCTCATCCAGGTTAAGGCCCCCAGGGTAAGTAGTTGCATACTTTATAATAAATTTAGATTCTAATGTACTTAGCTCCTGTTCTCTATTACCACCTCTTATGCGAATTGGGATGCTATCTACAACACAACATTTTAGAAGATTCACATTTTTCTGATGGAATGTTGCAAAGTGTCTTGTAACTGGATAAGTCTTATCTTCCTTGGAGTTAGCCCTCATATGTTCCAAAACACGCTTCTTAGCCTTATGAATTGTGCTGCCTATGTAATATTTTTTAAACGGACAACTTAAGGCGTACACACAAAAATCTGTGTTACATGTCAGATTTTTTTAATGATAAATGGTGATATTTGTGGGGACAGTTGGATTTGCTGACAGTTATTACTACTCTTGCAAGCTTTGCACATTCCGCAGACATAAAAGCCACGTATTGATGACTGTCTTGTTATGCCTGTAGACTGAATTAAACTTCTACATAAATTATCCTTCAGGGACCTACATCTCCTAAAAGTTATTTGAGATTTCTTAGCTATAGCACCCACTAGATGTTCATCCATTCTTAAAATCTCCCAGTATTTGGTTAAATCCGTCTAACTTCCCATGTTTTGTTATGATTTTTTTTTATTAATCTTACTAATTCATGATCTTCAGTTTTCTCTTTCAATTGGGACACTAATAGTTTGTCTCGATTTATGGGTAACACTTTTCTGGATGCATTCTCTATAAGTTTACAGGAATATCCTCGCTCCGAAAATCTCTTTGTCATGGTCTCTACTTCCTGACGGAAATCTTTCTCATCACTGCAATTTCTCTTAGCTCGCAGTAATTCCCCATATGGAATACTGCGAATTAAACTACTAGGATGACAATTATTTGCATGAAGCAAGCTATTTCCTGCTGATGACTTGCGATAAAGTGTGCTAACTAATCTTGTCTCTTTTACCTGTAACTTGAGATCTAAAAACTCTATTTCCGAACAATGGACATGTGCTGTAAATTTAAGATTAAATTGGTTAAAGTTCAATTGTTGAACAAAAGTTCTTGCTTCATTTTCATTGCCCTTCCAAATACAGAAAATATCGTCAATGTATCGGGCCCATAGGACAGCATTTTCTTCAAAAAGATAATTGTTATATACAGCTTGTTCTTCCCACTAGCCTAAAAGAAGTCCAGCATAGCTGGGGACGAAACAGGTCCCCATTGCTGTCCCCTGAATTTGTCGGTAAATTTCATTATCAAAGATGAAAAAATAGTTTTTCAAACAAATTTCCATCATCTGTAGTAACATGTCCGTATGTTGTAGAAAAGAGATGGACTGTGCTCTCAGAAAGTGTTTACATGTTTTAATGCCTAACTGATGCGGGGTGCAGGTATATAAACTTTCTACATCTAAACTCAACAATCAATATTGGTTTTCCCAACACACACCATTGATTCGTTAAAAAAAAATCACAGGTATCTTTAACATATGATGGCAATGTCTCTACAAATGGTCGTAAAAAATAGTCCACATATTTTGACGTGTTCTCCAACATACTACTTCTAGAAGAAACAATAGGTCTGCCTGGAGGATTAACCAAATTCTTATGCAATTTAGGTAGTAAATATAGTAGGGGGAGTTTAGGGTAGTCACATTTCAAAAATAGATATTCATCCTTTTCAATAATTTTCTTGTCTAACCAACCCTGTAATTTCATTAAATACTCTTTGTTAGATAGACAGTATGTGTGACTAGTCGTTGTCTCATACTGCTCTGTATTATTTAACTGTCTTAGTCCTTCCTCCAAATATTTCTCCAGTGGCCAAATTACAACATTGCCACCTTTATCGGATGGTTTAATTACTAGATTTTTGTTTTGATTTAATTCCCTTACTGCTTCTACCTTTTTCTTGTTGACGTTTTTGTAGCAGACCTTTTCTTCCTTTCAATGTGACAAAATTCCTTAATCATAAATTTTTCAAATATATCAATGGATGCATTCATAATTTGGGGACAAAATTTAGATCTAGGTTTGAAATTTTTTTCTGTTCCACTATCCCAATCTGTTTCTACTCCTTCTTGTTGCAAATTTGCAATAGGATCATTCACCCAACTGTCATACTCCATTAGTTGACCCATAGTCTGGAATACTTCCAAATCTCCTAGTTGGAGTTTAGATGGATTTCTTACAGCTGTTGTTGCAGTCTGTGACCCCACTGTCTTTGTTGCATGGCAATATTTTAGTTTAAGTTTTCTGATGAAATTAAATAAATCAATTCTACTAGTGGTGAAATCAAATGTTGCTGTTGGACAAAAAGAAAGTCCTAAAGATAAGACTTCTTCCTGTGTCTTTGTCTTAGACAAGACGATATTAGATAAATTAACTACTGTTTTGTTCATACATTTGTTATAGTTTGGCCCCTTGTGCGGCTCCCCCACGAGCTTTCGATGTCTCTTTGTCACGGTCCATTTCCTCTGCCTCCTTCTCTGCCTCCTCTTCCACGACCTTTGAAACCTTGGGCACCTCTGCCTCGCTGGGCCTTCCTTCTTCCCTGTGCCATCAGGTCGAATTCCTTTAAAATTTGGGATTTTACTCCTTCCACTTCTGATTGGTTTGAGACATCACTTTCACTATTGTCTCTTTCCGTAGTATCCACCTGCTTCGTGATCTCACTTGCGACCGCTGATGTTGATACACTCATTGAGTTCCATACCCGTTTGTTTTGACTCTTATCTGTAATACTACTTCTTAAATTATCAAACTTCCTTCCAAAAGTTAGGACCTGGCCTCTCTCATAGTCACATTCGTCCCTGAAGAATTTGCGATGTTTCTTAGCCATAATTTCACCCTCTGCTTTCTCAAGTTTCTTTTGTATATTTTCCATTTCATTTCTAAATTCATCTGCATTGCATTTATCTTTCAATGTTGCAGTGCATTTATCAATTTCCGCAGCTGTCTTATCAGCATCCTTTTTAGCACATTTTATCAGTATTTTCAGCATTTGTAAAGAGCAATTATGATTGTTCATTGCCCATTCTTCTATCATTTGGGGGTCTAGATTATATACTGTTGGTAATACAAAAATCCTTAAACCACATGGAATACGATCCACATCAACATATTTTTTTAACGTGGTGGTCTCCCACCATTTAGCTTGTTCTCTCTTTGAAAGTTTCCATAGATTGTCCCATAATTGTTTCTTCACAAGATCATCCTGTTGTCCTCCAGTCGTATCAGAAAACAATTGCTTTCCAGTAGAAGGTATAAATAATTTTTCAGCTGCTAATTTTCTATTCTGTTCTCTTTCTGTTGCCATATTTAGCTACTAATTGTCTTTAGACACTAATCGTTTCAATACTAGCGCTTAATGCACACTAACTGACTGTATCTGTGCTTTACAGATACTCCGACCGCTTGCCTGCAGCTTACATTCGTTCACTCGATCGATAGTCCACTTCGAGCTTTCAGAACTGCCAGCATTTCGCTACCGGTAAATATACGTATTCTTATTCACTCACCGGCTGTGGACGCTGGTCTCCTCACACTTGTGCAGTGTTCGTATTCATCCTCGTTTGCTTCCCCAGTTTTCCAAGACTCCTCTGGGAATGCAGACACGACCTCCTGACACCTGATGAAATGTTCACGTTCTCTAGATGAACGAGTAGGCGGGTGGGCCGGAACTACTTGTTAAAAATCCACATAAATATTGCACGCTGAATTCTGGCCACTTCACAGCGGTGATTTAACGGCAAGGGAGCGACCCTTGATGAAAAATACCACAAATACCGTTGTCCTCTGAATCCGAAAAATCCGAGACAACTCAGAAAGACAAAAACGACTAGCCGTAATTCCGAGTATGCCCAACAAGCGCTTTAATGCTTTCTCTGGCAACACAAATAATTCAAAAAACCTGACGCGTTTCGAAGCGAAAAGCTCCTTGATCACAGGTTACCACAGTTGCGTCAATACAGCTACGTTAAATAGCCACTTACACTGTCTAATTCTGTACTAAACATAAACAAATGACTTAAAAAACAATACAACATCCTTGAAAAGTGTCGGACATCTTGAAACATTATACAAATGTTCTATTTCATACACAGAAGATGTACTATGTCGGCATCTTCAAAGTATTACATTAATCTAATTAAACTTATAATAATGCAAAATGAAAGTTCATGAGGACAATAAGAAATATTTTTAACACGACAAAACAACAAATGAATTCTACTATCTTAAGCAAATAAACTTAAACAGAACTGTTGGTTTACATATGTCATTACTATACCATAAAAAATATTGTCATCAAATATCACTTACATTTTTGACCTCGATTTTCATCTTGCTTTAAGTCAAATCATAACTATGACTTGTTTGTTATTTGTACCAACCCAAGTAGAATATAATAGGTCTTTTGTTTTTCATATTATTGTCCAGTTGCCGACACATCAGCCTATAAAAACATAAAACAAAAGATATATATCTATTATTATTTATCACATCCCAAAGTGCTTAAATAAGCTACATAATACAACTGTGCTAATTATAAACGTGTATATACCTCCTACCATACCGTAGGTTAATGCCTTCAGTACTGTTTATTGAGGACTGGAAGATACTGAACAAAAATCCTGTTCCCTGTATAATTTGTTTGCTTATATTATCCCAGATGTACTGATTGTTCCTCATCCAGTTTAAGGCCCCCGAGGTAAGTAGTTGCATACTTTATAATAAATTTAGATTCTAATCTTCTTAGCTCCTGTTCTCTAGTACCACCTCTTATGCGAATTGGGATGCTACCTACAACACAAAATTTTTAGAAGATTCACATTTTTCTGATGGAATGTTGCAAAGTGTCTTGCAACGGGATAAGTCTTATCTTCCTTGGAGATAGCCCTCATATGTTCCAAAACACTCTTCTTAGCCTTACGAATTGTGCTGTCTATGTAATATTTTTTACACTGACAACTTAAGGCGTACACACAAAAATCTGTGTTAAATGTCAGATTTTTTTTAATGATAGATGGTGATATTTGTGGAGACAATTGGATTTGCTGACAGTTATTACTACTCTTGCATGCTTTGCACATTCCGCAAACATAAAAGCCACGCATTGATGACTGTCTTGTTATGCCTGTAGACTGAATTAAACGTCTACATAAATTATCCTTCAGGGACGTACATCTCCTAAAAGTTATTTGAGGTTTCTTAGCTATAGCACCCACTAGATGTTCATCCATTCTTAAAATCTCCCAGTATTTGGTTAAACCCCGTCTAACTTCCCATGTTTTGTTATGAAAATTTGTAATGAATCTTACTAATTCATGATCTTCAGTTTTCTCTTTCGATTGGGGCACTAATAGTTTGTCTCGATTTATGGGTAACACTTTTCTGCATGCATTCTCTATAAGTTCACAGGAATATCCTCGCTCCAAAAATCTCTTTGTCATGATCTCTACTTCCTGACGGAAATCTTTCTCATCACTGCAGTTTCTCTTAGGTCGGAGTAATTCCCCATATGGAATACTGCAAATTAAACTACTAGGATGACAACTATTTGCATGAAGCAAGCTATTTCCTGCTGTTGACTTGCGATAAAGTGTGCTAACCAATCTTGTCTCTTTTACCTGTAACTTGAGATATAAAAACTCTATTTCAGCATGCAATATTTGTGTGTGTGTGTATATATATATATATATATATATCTATAACTTTTTTTGTTTTGGCAATAAGTTTGGCACCGTTTGACGAATCTTTGTGAATTTTTCAAAATTCTACACACGACTACAGCCCGAACTGCTGAATGGAATTACACCACATGTGTCAGGAAACTAGATTTTCGATAGCGATGTGGAAGGGCGCTTAATTACGGTCGGATTCGGCAGCAACAGGATAAAAATAGTGTTTGGACTTTTGAAGTAACTGCGGAAGCTACATCTCGATTATACTATTACAACTTAACACATCCAATTCTGAACGTTTTGACTAGAGACATTTGAACATAGATGCACAGCTATTTGGCTTTTAATTGGGCAACTATTACTGGAATAGTATATATTGAATACAGGAAGATAAGCCTTCATAAAGTCCTTTACAGGACGAAACACGTGTCGGCTGAATGTGATCGGAAATTTGCAAATCAATCTGCTTACACTGGAGAACAAGAAGTCTTACTACCCGAAGTTAATTGATTGGACATTCAACACTATCTCCTATGAACTGATTGGGATTTTTTGGTGTTTGGACTTTAAGCTCCTTTTGGAAGAATTTCTGTCTCTAATTGGATTAGATTGTTTATGTTAAATGTGTGGCATGTATGTTTTTATTTGATGTGTTTGAGATATTTTTGTGATATTTATGTATTTTTGTTTGTTTGTTTTATAGTTATTGCTTCATATTTTGGTAAATTTTTGTATTAAAATCAATAACTGATATAGCTTAGTCTTGGAACCACTACATATTTGCGCTGTCTTCACCTATCACTTTATGAACATTCATGACACTCTGTGATACTATGTTTGGATTCCATATATACAGTTAGGATTTCAAAGTAACTATTTAAGGAGTGCTCCGTTCATCATCTCTTTGTGATAGTATATTGTGACAGGCTTGCTTGTCCCTGAATACATGTTTGACGACAGGCATGTTTGGAATGTGTGAGCACCACTACTAGACTCTACAGTAAGGGATTGTGAGGCCTTCCAGTAGGATTTTCTGTTGTCATATCTCTAGGGACATGGAGGCTCCGCGGATCCCAGAGATCTCATGCTGAGATCTGATTGGCTGCCAACACTTCAACCAGGAAGTGTTGACTGCCATTTTGAGACTCTGACTGAGTAGAGTTAAAAAAAAAAAGAAAAGAAAAAGGAGGCAGATTAGGAATGCTACCTTACCGGGGCTTTAATTAGATGTATGGGGGGGCTGCGCAGACCCCCCTTTTTGGCTAAAAGAGCCACGGGGGACGACCACCTTCCCAGGGCTTGTTATTTGAAGATGAAAGGGGCTATGCGGACCTCCCTCACTGCCCCTCGAGGGACCCAGGGACCACCACCTCCCTGGGGTCATACAAATACAAAAAAGGGGAGCCAGACCATGCTGACTCTCTCTTGGGCCCCCTTCCTAGTGCCACTAATGGCCCTGGAGACTGCCATTCCCCAGGGCAGCCTCCTGCTGTCTCCCGTGGTGCCCACTCTCTGGAAATAGCAGCTTGCTTTTGCTTGGTGGGAGCTTTGACAGCTCCTGTCAAGTGAGAATAAGTAGTAACTCCACTTCCAGGAAGTGGGAGCAGGAAAATTGCTCCCGCTCGCTGGAAGCAGAGTTTTCATCTGTTTTCTTGGCCACTATCAAGCGGGCAGGGAAACAGATGAAAGGATTGCTCCTGTGCACAGGGAGCTTCATATTTAGCAGCTTCCTGCATGCAGGAGCAATGCCAGCTCCCGAAGGAGGTGGGGAGCTGGCAGAGACTGCAGGGGCATTAAGGCTTCCCCCGCGGTCTCTGAAGGAGGGCAAAGTAGCTACACAAAAGGTGCCTGAAGACATTACCTTGGCAATCTTCATGCAGCAGTAGCGTAGGAGATGCTCTATATAACCCAACGAGGATGCACAATTACTCAATAGCCAGTAGAGAGTACTCCATCTGGGTAGACATTTTGCACAAAGCGGTGGCCTGTTTTTAGATAAATAAGCAGGATGCATTCTGGTACCAGTGTTCATTTCACAGAACAAAACCTCCTCTGGAAGTACGTACAAATATAAATAAAGCAGGTGCCCCATTTGAAGCTCCACTTCTGTAAAGTACAAATCAACCTAACTTATTGCACATGGCCGAGGGAAAGCAAATGTGTTTTCTCTGCAGTTCAACCTTGAAAAGGTTCCTGAAATCCTTGATGGAGGTGCTTGCATCATTTCTGGTTTTTTTTTGTCCTCATATCACCTCGAATAAGCACCCTCTTGATCCCATCTACCCTGCATGTTTATATCGGGGGCGAGTGGCACCACACAGCCAAACTGATCAATAAGTATAATTCTTGGAGACAGTAGTCTTCAATCAATTTCCAATGAGTTAATCCAGACCCTTGCTGATCCACCCCAAACATAATCAAAGTAGGTCTTACCTCCACATCCCAACCCAAGATGCCTGAGATTGTCTTATACTTATCGAACTAAAACTTTCAAAGAACAAGACAGCTGGTGAACATATGAACATAATCCGCATCTCAGTCTCCGCAGCGCTTACATTTAGATTCCCCAGCTCCCCCTATCTTGGCCAGTCGTCTTGCTTGGGGTAAGGTGAATACATTATTTCTGTTTAATGCAGCAGATTTCATCACAGGATAAAGTGAGCTTACAGATATTTGCCAGAACTCTTCCATCTCCGTGTTTGGCAAGAATCCTTCCCAAACCAGGTAATGGGTCTCATACTTTCATCTACGGCTGCCAGAAGGTTCCCATACCAACATGATACCTCCTCCTTCCTTGCTCTGGGATTCTGAAGACCCTTTTCCATAGGGCTCGGCTCAGTGTCAGTCCACCCCTGAATTCTAAACCAAGCATTTATCTGGTAACACTTTAACCTGGAAAATGCCCTATTAGTTCATTCCAGCCATCCCAAGATAGACCCTTTCCCCCTTCAACCATCTGCCCCCAGTACAAGGTTACAGATTTCCTCAGGGGTTTTGCCAAGCTGTCTTGCGAGCACCTGGGGTCCCTGGTGAGTCCCACATCGTTGACGATTTGCTATAATACAGAGCCACCAGGAGCGACCTAACCCCATACCACATTTTAGCCGAAGCCTTCAAACAGTTCAAACACACTTTTTCAAAAACGTTAGGGGCCCCAAATGTATACAAGAAACTATCTTCAGGCAAATTATTCACATGGTACTGTACATAAGGCCTACCGATGATCTATCAGGGTGAAGAAGGAGCATCCTACTATTCTTCAGTTGATATGCTCAGCATTACTATCCCATATGAAAGATGCAACTCTCCCCTGTATCCTCTCAAGAGATTTCTTATCCAGACCTAGCAGGATAATATCAAATAAATACAAACGTTTTGGTAAAATTGACATTTTAACCAGATTTATTCAGCCTTGCACGGTTAGGGGCAAATTCTGACATCTCCTTAGAGTCTCATCTACCTCCTTTTAAACTCTGTAGTTGCAGATGGGACCCTCTCCAGATTATGCAATATTGTTAACCCCAAATATCTTAATTCTTTTGTAGTTTGAGCAGCCCTATAATCCTTATTTCATACCATTATCTCGGTTTTAGTTTTCCTGATTTAATAACCAGACAGCTTCCATAAGAGCTTCACCTCGGTCGTTAAACGTAGAATGGCAGTCTCAGCATTTGAAATGATCAAAATCAAGTGGTCTGCATGCAAAGCTATCTTTTTGGTGAAGGTTTCAACCACATATGGCATTATTCCCTTATTTAGGTTCAAACTTTTGCTAAGGGTTCAATTTACAGATAAAAAGAAATGGGAGACAAAGGACAACCCTGTCTGGTCCCCCTACCAATCTTGACTGGTGAAGTAAGACTACCATTAACTAGCACCTGGGCGCATGGTGCGCTGTAGGTCTTACATAGTACATTCCAAATTTCATCCCCTATTCCAAAGTTTGCAATACGCCCCCTAGATATTTCCAGTTGACGCAGTCAAAAGCTTTGGCCGCATAAAGGGTTGCAACTGACAGCGGAATTCCTTGAGTGGTAGCGAAATCAATTGATCCTATCCGGGTATGTGTCAGCTCTCTCATTTGCCTCCCGAGTAAAGAACCTTTGGATCGTCATTGATTAGACCCCGATACAACCTTACATAAGTGTGTTGCCAGAATGTACGTAAAACCTTTTTAATCACGATTCAACGGTGATATCAATCTATATACCTGACACTATGTTGGATTCTTACCCGGTTTTAAGATCAACAAGATGATTGCCTCACTACTGGAGTCTGGCAAGGGGGAGCCCTCCAGTAACACAGCATTAAACAATTCTATCCAGACCGAGATCACTATCTCAGCCAACAAAATTTTAAATTCATTTGGAATCCCATCCAGGCTTGCCTGTTTCCCTCTTTTAAACTTTTTAACAAACTTCATAATCTCATATGCAGTTATTTCATCACTCCATAACTGCTGCTCCTTTGGTTAAGTTTAGGCAGTTGTTTATCCTGCAACCAACTATCGAACTCATCCTCATCCACCTTGAGAGTTTCTGAGTATAAATTCTGGAAAAATATACAGAATACGTTTTCTATCCCCGCATACTCCTCAACCATTGCTCTTCATCCTTAATCGTCCTTTTGTCATTCCGTAACCTGTCCATCCTGGCCTTCCATGCTAGCAACTTTCCACATCTCTCTCCCTGCTTGTATTCCCTAAGCTTGGTAGCATCCTACTGTTGCAATACTTTTTCTTTCAGATTCAGCCTAAACTTCAGTTGTAGGTCATCCAACTTTCCTTCCAACCTTTTCCTACTTTTCCCATCAATTTGCAGTACCGTCAGCTCTGTTTTTATTGGGGTTATCACCTCCTGCAAATGTGGCAACTACAACTTCTCTCTCCTTCCTCAAGCAATCGAGGAGCTCTTCAATGTCCCCCTAAGCCAAACCTTAAAAGTGTCTTACACTATGTGAATGGGGGCAGATGTGAAATTTGATCTGAAAAATTACCCAACGCCTTGCCCTGTCCCCTCTGGGTTTCCTGGCTTAAGGAATCATCTTCTAATAACAGTACATCTTCACATCTGCATTCTTTATGGCAATTTGAGTTTTAGCAGTAGTGTTGCATGATCTGATATGAATAGGTGAATTCTCTATATCTCGAATTCTCTCTATCTCTCCACTATCAGCAAAAATAATAGTCAGTCCTTGAGTAGTGTCCATAAAAGGAGTAACTTCCAATCTCTCTCTTACCCTGCGCCAAACTTCACGTACTTTTAAACTTATCAACATTGATAGAAGGTAAGCCGTCATCTTTATTGGGCAAATTTGTGTGCGAGCCGAGGATGTGTTTTAAATTATTATCTAGTAAGATGTTGAAATCCCCACCTAGTATGATAGGGGCTTTAAATTCCACCAAACTGGAAAAAAAGGGTGGGTGGCAATGAAACGTTATCTATATTTGGGCCATAATAACAAGCTTACATGTATAGGTTCTTTCAGGCCTCAATCTCAGCCAATATCCAGCGCATCCCTCATCAGTCTTATATATTACCTCTTCAACCCCTGCATTATTCTTGATTAGAATGACTACTACTTTAGTACGTTGTTGCAGGTCTGTAGCTGTGATGCTCTCAATCCACTTTTGTTTTGCAAAAAGATTCCTGCACTCTGACCTCAATAAATGAGTTTCCTGCAGCAAGCTTACTTGGACTGAAATATCTAGAAGATACTAAAGAATCAAACGCTGCCTTCTCCTCACCCTTAACGCATTCACATTCCAACACATGATTGAAAGAGGTCGGCCCCTCTGCCGGTCATTCCTTCCCCCATAGTTTTCCAAATTTAGCTTGACCAATTCTCACCCAATGACTATAACCTTGCCTAACCTAAACAAGGCCATTTTTTTATTTTCCTCCCCTGCTCCTCACCTTGTGTGCCCACCCTGGAAAGCCTACCACTCTGTTGTGCTGTCATTCTGTGCCAATTTGAGCTCACTCCCACGGTGGCTACTTTGAAGCATTACGTTTTCCCCCTGAATAAGGATCTAGGTTTACACCCCTTGCTTACCTTCCATCGTATTCTGGGCTATAAAGTTGTCCTCATCTTCTGGAGCTAAGAAATTGTACTTTTTATTAGCCCACATGAACTTCAAAATTGCTGGGAACCTCAACTGAACACTGCTCCCAAGAGAGGGATTAGCTTCCTGAGGAGGAAACAGAGCTTCCTGCAGAGGAAACATGGGGTCCTGCTAGAGCGGCTTGATGGGAGTTCCATACTCCGGGGACATGGAATAATGCAGCTAAGCCCCGATAACTGTACTTCCTGTCCTAACCGGCTTCTGGACTGCTTCAGGGTGGCATAGCTTGGTCTTCCGCCCGGATCTCTTGCTGACGCACCAATGTGTAAGTGGGAAACTGGGCTGTACTGGTTTGCCGATGCGAACGCGCTCAGTAACACCAGAGTGGTTCAGTGCATTCTCTGAGGCTGGTGTGGGGCGCATAGGCAGAAGCAGCTCATGCGGTGGTATTCAGGCTGTTGTAGGGGGAGGTTCATCATGGTGCTTGGAGCATCAGCAGTGGTAGAATAAGTGGCGAAATTTTGACTGTTGTGGGGGGAAGCCTTGTGTAGCACCTGGAGTAGTAGCAGAGACAGCTGTGACGTTCAGGCGATTGCTAGGGGAAGCACAGCACAGCGGTCCAGCATTTTGTAGGGCTGGTGGTGATGCGTGGACGATTGGACAAGATGGAAAAAATGGACAGCAATTAACACTGGGGCAAAGCATATGAAAATGATCCAGTCAACTGAGGGTAAGAAAGTTTCTGAGGGTCTGTTAAAAGCACCTAAAATTACTTTTGAGTGGAGCCGAGCTGAAAAGACTGATAAGGTGGCTCAGGGGGCTAAAGGGCTGGGCAAACTGCACAGGTTACAATCTAAAACCTTGTTAAGAGAACCAGGTACCCGGACTGTGTGGGGGTGGGTAGAAGGTAGAAGCAGCCAACAGGCTAAGCACCTAGCAGGGGCTAGTTCACAACATATGAAGAAACACTTGAGTAAAGTGCCTCAAGGCCTGATGCCTTCATTGAGGTCCTATTTTAACACCATGAGTAGTGCAAGGATTTTGGAGGGGGAGTGGTAAGATCCTGTCTCTGGATAAGAGCTTGGAGGGAAAACCCCTGGAGGAGACAGTGGTGAAAAAAATACAGAAACCCCTGGAATACACCCAGCCGTACCTACTTCAAACAAATGTATATCCCTGCCTAAAATGGCCCTGGTGCAAGCTTGTGGAAATGGAGGGGCAGTAGAAAGTGAAGATAGGCCAGAAAAATATTCTCCTTTACACAAACCATCTTAACTGCAGAATCAGATAGGTGCTAGTGGTGGAAGTGAATCTACAGTTTGGCGAGCAGTGCAGGAGATGATTATTCAGCTGTCGCATGAAATTAAAGAGCGTTTCTCAACCTCTGAAGCAAACCAAAAAGAGGTACAGGCAACATGTCTAAGTCTGGAGGAGAAAATGTCGAGTTTGGCTCTGTGCACGGATGTGTTCGAAAGCAAGGTTCAGGAATTAAGTCTAGCATTTAGTGGGAGCACATGAGGTAGCTCGATTAAGGCACAGGAAAAAGGAGATGTTGGAGAAACTGGAATGAATGGAAAATTGTTCCCCAAGGAATAACATTAGAATCTTGGATGTTAAGGAAGGAGTGGAGGGAACTTTTGTTACATTGTTTGTGATAGATCTGCTGACTAGGGCTTTAACTCAGGCAACCTCCACTATAGGAGGAGAAATTCAAAGAGTACATTGGGACCCTTTTAAATGGAATCCAGGATGTAATCTAGGAAGATATTGGTTCATTTTCATTCATACGTGGTCATATAGAAAGTTTTGTGTGCACCTTTGTAGGAAAAGTCTTTCCGGTCCAAGAGATCTCGTTTAAAAGAAAGTCAGGTATTTTTAGGGCTACAGAAGACAGGTGGTAGGAGTTGAGTAAACGTATGGGGGACCTTAGAGGAATGGAAGCAGTAGTTCAGTAGAGGTTCCCAGGCATTCTTTGCACTTTTAGTGACTATGATACTTGTTTTTTTTCATTGTAATGTGCTTTAGGGAACAGAGCTCTACTACAAGTATGTGAATTGAGCCATAAAACCAAATCAGCCAGGGAGGCAGAGCCCTACAGGAGGTTGGCCAAAGGCTGAGCGTGGCGGTGGATGGATTAACGTAAAGTAATTAAATATTACTTAATGGTAAAAACAAAACATAGTAATTCACTGAAACAAACAAGGTTGCAAAGACGTTATAGTTAGGAAATAGAATTTAAAAAAACATAGACATTCACGTAAAAAACTAAAACAAAGGTTACAGGGACATTATAGTTAGGTTCACATTTTACTTGTACAAAACCGTAGAAATTCTGCAGTTATAGTTATGGTTATCTCAAGTAACTATAACTGGTGGCCTAAGGCATCTATAACTCTCGCCCTCACCATGCACTGTACCTCACATATTACATCACTCATAACATGTTCTGTAACATAATTGATAATATCACTGCAACATTTGCAGTAAAATTATTACCTTAGGGCACAAGTTAACTATAAGTGCTGAATTGCTGTGGTTTTGTGATATATATATATATACACACACACAGTATGTTCATAGTAGGAAAATACCACCCACATGAAAAAGGTGAAACTGCATATAATAAACCATGAAAGAGTTTTTGCTAAATTAATCAGGCAGAGTACTGAATATCATCAGCAACATACTGTATTTACTGAATAGTTTGCTAAGCAAAGTACCACCTTAATGGTGTCCGATACAGCATAAGCAACTCTAGCTATTACATAAGGTAATTTGATGGGTGGGGCCAACTTGTAAAATTACTCCCCAATGGGCATGCACCTATTGTACACAAATAATAAGAAAACTCTAAGTGCAACAAACAAATCCAAAGAAAGCCATAGGAACATAGGGGGTCATTCTAAGTCCGGCGGGCGGCGGAGGCCGCCCGCCAGACTTCCCCCACCAAAATACCGCTCCGCGGTCGTAGGACCGCTGAGGGTATTTTGGGATTTGCCCTGGGCTGGCGGGCGACCGCCAAAAGGCCGCCCGCCAGCCCAGGGCAAATCAACCTTCCCACGAGGACGCCGGCTCAGAATTGAGCCGGCGTAGTGGGAAGGTGCGACGGGTGCAGTGGCACCCGTCGCGTATTTCAGTGTCTGCAATGCAGACACTGAAATACAAAGTGGGGCCCTGCCCCGCGGCACCCCCTACCGCCATCCTGTTCCTGGCGGGAGACCCGCCAGGAACAGGATGGCGGTAGGGGGTGTCAGAATCCCCATGGCGGCGGAGCGTGCTCCGCCGCCATGGAGGATTCTGTAGGGCAGCGGAAAACCGGCGGGAGACCGCCGGTTTTCCTAGTCTGACCGCGGCCGAACCGCCGCGGTCAGAATGCCCTGCGGGGCACCGCCGGTCTGTCGGCTGTGCTCCCGCCGACCCTGGCCCCGGCGGTCTGAGACCGCCGGGGTCAGATTGACCCCCATAGTATCTTTCATGGTAATACATAAATGTCAGGCCTCGCAAAATCATAAAAATGTTACTAGATCTGCAGGTGGAGTAGCTTGAATAATCTACTCGACTTTAAATGCAAAGTTCTTGACCCGGGTCTCAAATTGTGTGATCCTAGGCAAATATTGTATTTTACAGTCGCCTTTTTCTTCATTCTCACATATGAGTGCAATTTCAAATATGTGAGTTCAGCATTTCTGCTGTAAAAAAAGAATCCACTTTTGTTTAGTTAAATACACAAAATGTTTCCTCCATGTATAATAAGTCTAGCCCACATATAGGGTACACATGATCCATGTATGACTTGCCTTTTAGTTTACTAAGAGCTTTTTCATCAGGGCAGGAGTGTTTCTCACTTTGTTTAAAGACTCACTTTAAATAAATATATTACTAAAGCATGATGTGGTAGCGCACTGTCATTTACAGACAGTAAATTTCCAAGAAATGTCCAAAAACCTTTCCACTAACTTGGAGCTTTACTGATAAAGCTATATAGTGTATTAAAAATAATCTGTAAAAATTGGGTTTCAGAAAACATTTATCACTTGCACATCACCAAGTAAAGTGTACTGACTTTTTTTTCATTGTATTAAAATATTTTTTTCATCACACAAAAGTACAAATATGGTCTTTCACAGCTATTGAAATATATTTTGAAATGTTTGTAAAGTTGACTAAGTTATATAAAGGTTATGTGTTAGGAAAAACCTGGTACCTAAAGCCTTTCATTTCACATAGGTCAGACAGTTCACGTTACAAAATCTTGGAACTCTGCATTCACAATGAAAAGTATTTGCATTGCAAGAAGACAAACTGACTTTTGACCTCCATCTCTGAACACAGAGCAAGTGTGACAAGAATTCAATTTAAAGGCATCTTAATTGCTAATTCAGTTTCTAACTGAACAGAACACCTCTTCTTTGTCCACTGCCAGAAGGTTCCAGTGGGTTCCAGTGGAATCTAAAAATAGCTCGACCTCATAAAATAAAACTCGCCATAGCGAGTGGTTGAGTAGATTTCTCCGAGCCCTGAATGTGAAAGGTAATGTACATCATACAAAAGAGTGCTGACCATTGAAAGTAAATATCACACATGAGTGGGCATAAAACAATTATTCAGTACTTTGGAGACAAGGAACTTAACATGTTAGTTGGCCTGACACTCACAAAAAAATGGTAGAACATAAAAATACATAAACAGGAAAAACAAAGTTTAATATATCCAATCTTTTCCTTCTGATCAGCATCACTGCTGTTGAGAAATATTCATGATCTCAGCATCACACATTCTGAAAAACATACACTAGTTATTTTTTAAAACCACATTGATAAAACAGTGCAGATATTTAACTGAAACCAGGAGGAAGGGTTTAAACACAGCATGACATAGTATAACAAGCCTTCAACCAAAGTGTACATACAATTCATTATCACAGTAAGAATATAACAGTTACTCAACCCAAGTGTATAATCAATTCCTTGTCCAGTTTTAAATCTGTCAGGAGTTTTGTTTCAAGATGGATAATGTACATCATCTCCATTCCTCTGAGCATAAATTCTCTGTTGCCACACCTCATGGTCTCTTTAATCCTGTTTATGAGATTAAATCTCAAAAGACTTGGATTACTGTTCTATTCGTCATGGAAGTGGCGTGCTATTGGGTACAAATTGTTCCTGTTCTTTATGGCCCCAAAATGTTCTCAAACCATCTTCTTGGCCCATCTTCAATATATTTCTCCATTCACAGAGTATACTGGCACATAGATCACAAAGTCAGGTTTGCATGATTAAAAATGAATGTTGACTGGTATGTCAGATTATGGAACACTAAAAAAGCCCATATTGCTACTGTGTTTGCTGTTGTTGCTATTGCCATACATGTGAAAATACTCAATAAGGGATCCCACCTGGCCATCCCTCACGATAACATTCAACTTCATATATTTTTCTTTCAAGGAAGTATTCCTTCTATATGTGATGCTTGGGTTGGGATCAATACATTTCTGCAGGCGGTTGTTAGATAAAAATATATGCCAGTTTCTCTTCATGATCTGTTTGATCTCATTGGATTGACTTCCAAATGTTTTGATAAACCTTAATGTATCATCTGTGTTTCAACTGTTAGAGGGATATAGAAATTCCTTTCGGTCTTTGAGTCCCTTGTAACTTGTCATTGCTAAGGACCCCCGAAGAACATATCCGCTGACTTAGGATCTGTCAATCATCTACAATTGTTACTACTCAAAATCCTCAGTAGTACTGATGCGCAACAATTCTCCATATGGAACACTCCATTTGCGTCTCATAGGATGGCCACTCCGTGCATGCAAAATACTATTGCTTATGGTTTGTTTCCGAAACAGAGGGGTAGTTAGAGTGTCACCTGTGACACTGATGTTCAGATCCAAGAAATAAGCAACTTCACTGTTGATATTGCATGTAAAATGTAGATTGGAAGCATTGATGCTCAAAGCCTCAAACTCAGCTGACAAATCTGTCACCTTCCCAAAGTAAAAAATAAAATATATATATATATATATGTATCTTGTTCCAGTCAGTGCGTGAATTGTATCTTGCCATTTTGGATGCCCCGACCACTTGCTCCTACTGTTAGCCCATCACTAGACTGGCGTAACTGGAGGTGAAGCAGGTGCCTATGGCAGTTCCCTGTTTTTGTAAGCGTATCTTGTCACCAAACAAAAAGTAGTCATTGTGGAGAGAGAACAAAATGATAGTTATCAGCATCTCAGTATGTAATTTGTAGGTTTAAGTACCTTGCACATAAAAAGTGGTTATCTGCTTGTACCCCTAGTTTGTGATTGATACTCATATACAATGTTCATAGATCAATAGTTATCAACAAGTAGGATTCCTTCCAAACTACTGCTTCAAAACCCACTTGAGAGAAAATCATGAGTATTCTTTATGTATAAGGCAGTGACTCCACTAAAGGAAATAAGAAAAGGTCCACAAATTTTGGCATATTCTCTAGGAAATTGCCTTTATATGAAATTAGAGATCACCTAGGTGGGTCCACTTTTTGTGGACTTTAGGCAACAGGTAACAGATTGGTAAAGTTAGATGGTCTAATTTAAAAACAATATTCTTCAATTTCATTAACTTTAGCTTGCAACTCACCCAGTAATTCACTGTCTATTGCAGGCAGCTAGGCACTGCTGCTTTGTATTGACTGCATAGCAGCTTGTGTCAGAATGTTGGTGATCGGCCTCTCTCAAATACATATCCTTTGGTAACACTTTATCAGAAGGACATATCGAAATGTTGTAGTAATTCTCCAATGATCTCAGCACCTGCATTAATACCAACTCAAGTTCCTATTCGCCCTGAATTGCTTTCTATATAGATTTTTCAAATACTTCACCAAAGTGTCTTATGGGCTGTCATTATTCTAATAAGTCTGCTGGATTCGGGTGGCAGCACCACCTGAATTGTGGGGAACTGAGTCCAATCCCACACCATGTGACATGTGTCAGCCTCATCCGTTTCCAGGCAAACTAGCTGCGCCTCACCTCCGCCCAAGAGCAAGGATGATTTTGTGGCAACCAGGCTCATGACAAGAATGACTTCACAGGGAAATTGTGGTGGATAGGATCTCATCCTTTTCTCTCAGTTACATTAGTCTCACAGATGCAAAGACAAAGAGAGGCAGAAAATGGTTCAATATGATTTATTAAAGCAGCTGTGTCTTAGATAAAATGGCATGGATTGCAATAATTAGAATGATGAAACACTCTAGAAGCAAGATGGTGACAAGAAAAGTGAAACACGGGAAAAGTCCCACCATACTGTCGGTATGCATAATATATGTGGTTCCTACCTAAGCAGGGCTAGAAAAATCATAACATTTTTACTAGACCTGCAGGTCGAATAACTTAAATAATCTACTCAACCTGACTGAAACGTACCTGACCCGTAAACGGGCCTCAAATTGTGTGATTCTAGGCAAATAGTTTACAGAGTCGTCTTTTCTTAATTCTCACATATGATTGCACCTTCAAATATGTGAGCTCAGCATTTCTGCAGTACAAAAAAACTCTTTTGTTTGATTAGGTAGACTAAAGTTTGCTGCATGCATCTCAGGAATCTGGCCACATACCCATGAGGCCTAGCCCACATAACCTAGGACTTCTTTTAGTTTACTAACAACACTGCCATCAGGGCAGGAGTGTTTCTCAGTTTGTTTAAACACTCAATTTAAATGAATACATTACTAAACAATGATGTGGTAGCATATTGTCATCTACACACAGTAACTTTCCAAGAAATGTCCAAAAACCTCTCCACTAACTTGGAGCTTTACTGATAAAACTCTATGGTGTATTAACAGTCTGTGAAAATTGGGTTTCAGAAAACATACCCTTTGCACATCCACACATAAAGTATTCTGATTTGTTTTTATCCTTTTAAAATATTTTGTCATCACACAGAAATATAAAAAGGGCTTTCACCGCTGCTGAAATATATTTTGAAATGTTTGCACAGTTGACTTCGTCATTTAAATGTTGTGTGTTAGGAAAAACCTGACACCCTATATAATTTTATTTTACATTCTAAGCAGCAGGTCACCCTGTTCACCTTACAAAGTTCTGGAACTCTGCAGTCAGAAGGAAAATTAATTGTAAGAAAAACTGACTTTTGACCTCTGTCTGTGAACAGAGCAAATGTGACATAGGAATAAGATTTAAAGGCATCTTTTATTACCCCTCCAGTTTTCAACTGAACAGAACACCTGTTCAGTGTAAACTTGCCAGAAGGGATGAATAAGTATTAGAAATAGCTCAACCTGGTCAAATAAGACTCGCCAATGGATGAGTGAATTTTTTGAACCCTGCTAAGTTATGTTAGAGCACAGCGTGATAAACCCTAATCCGCCCTCCAGGTTTTCCCCCCTGGAAAGACATCATCCCCCCCATACCTCAGCAAGGAATCCTGTTGTCTAGAGGCAGACACATCCCCATCGGTAGTCTCAGCAAGCAGCTGTAGCAAAAGTCAATCAGCATGTGGTCATGGTCACCTGGCTGGAATCTCCCTCTGACGTGCATGAGGCACATTAGAGGGAGCTTATGTTCTGAGAAAATGTCCCCACGTAAGGATGTGTGTGTTTCTGTGAAAGATGGAGACACAGTGTACCACTTTACCAGCAAATCTATCTATCTGCATCCTTGAGGAAAGCACAAAGTGAAAATAATGTCTTGTTAGAAAAGCAAGGTGAAAGAGAAACTAGATAAAGAAAGAAGGAAAAACAGCACCACAAATGTGGCAAATTCTGAAATAATAAAAATGAAGCTGAATAAAATGTAACTAGGAAGAAGGGCACAAGTGGCAGGTCTAGTTGCTAAAATAACGTGCCTAGGAACATTACTAAAATGGCTATACAACAAAAGCATCCTGAAAAACATCACTTGCATCAGTGGAAGACAGAGGGACGCAGGTAGATTTAATTTGGAAGCCATCTATTTAGAACAATATCACAATTGTTCAAAGTAGTGGTATCACTAGTGTAAGAATTACAGTCATTGGAAGGTTCAGTCAGTGTGGTCAGAGTATCAAGCTGGGTTCTCTGCCTGGGTTAGGTACATCACCCATCTTTTAGGTTTGCTTTGCTTTAAATTAAAGTACTTTCTTAATTTCAATTTGCGTGAAAATTTAAATGCTCTATTGTTACATCAGTATGACCATTCCTCATAATCAGTAAATAGGATAGGCACAGGCCTAGGATTAACAATTTTGGCTCTGTTGTCTAGTAGAAAGATTAATTTCTGTTAAGTTAGCCATCATTTTCTGTCCTTGCAGGCACCTTTACTGAATTCCCACTGGGCCTTGTCCCCCTCTCTTAATTTTCCTCACCCTCTTCTGCCTCCACCTCTTGAACAGCCTCTTTTCTGCTTCACTTGAGTTCTCTTCTTGGTTAAAAATCTGAATTTGTTTAAAAATTCTTTGGGTTCTCACTTGTCTTTTCCATACTACTGGCAGATAGCTCACTGATGTAGGTTACATCACGCACCTCCCATGTATCTGAAGCTACACTGTTAGCCAAAGCATCCTGTTTTGCTTGTAAGCTAGGACCATTTCCTGTCTGTGACTGTTGGTATATCTCTCTGCAAAGGTTAGAACTTGACTTTACTCCTAGTCATTGTAGTCCCACAACATTGTTTTATTTTTTTATTTTTTTGGTCTTGATCTCTGTTTCATATTCATCTAGCCTATTGTACATAGCCTCTTTTAATCCCACGCCTTCCCACTGGTCAGTCAATCAATCAATCAAATTAACTTTATTCGGTCTCCTACGTGACCATAAAAGCACATTTATGACAAGTAAAGTCAATATATCGGGGTCATAAACATGTTTCCTCCTCCATAAAAACACAATATTTAGAAACAAATCAAGACAGTTGCATCAGGTTCATAAGAACGTTTAGTAATAGGTGCAGAATTAGGTTCACCAACCCTCTTTATAAATTATGAAGCATCTTTTCTCCTCGTCTCAAAGCCTGGACTATAAGATTCAAGACAGCATAAAGTATTTTTGAAGACTGTAAATCCTGTATGAACATAAAACCCTCATGTTATGTTAAGGGAAGCCTCTCTCTAAGAGTAGAGCATAAAAGCTGTTTTCTAAAAACAGAATACAATGTGCAAAACAGCATAAAGTGCATAGATGACTGTCTAGAAATCCCATCACATGTGCAGCAGGGTAATGAAGAAAACCATGACCCCACAACTGGGAAAGCACCCAAAAAGTAAATGGTATTACCTCTAAGCCGAGTTACATAAATCCTGTGTTCTATCCCCCTTATCCACGTCAAATAGTACACCATGCCAGTGTATGTTGAGATCGGTCTAAACAATTGCACTGAAGACATATCAGCCACTTTTGCTGCTCTCAGTCTGTACCTGTGGGCAAGATACAGTTACTTAACTTTGGCCTTGGTGCTCGAGCTAATATTCTCCGGGGTCTCCAATAAATGATTCAGGCTTATATCCTGCAATATGTTCTTTACATAAGAGATCCAAGGGATGGCCAGATGCTTACTTTATTTAAGGCAGTCCTCCAAGATTTTATGGGTGAAAATCTGCTCTGGAGAGGACCGGACCTTAACCCATGACAAAATGGGCACCAGACCAACCCAAACTTCCAGGAACCCCCAGTCCCACTTCACAATGAGAAATAAAACTCGAAGTCAATCTGGGAAGCCCTAGTAGTCTGACCAAGAACCCGTTGTCTATTGCCTGGAGTGATTTTGGTGATGTATGCCCGCAGACACCTGCATCATGAACAACCACAGAAAGACATTTGCTTTTACACAATTGAACTAGTTCTTTCGGGGGTTTATCGCCTAAGTTCTTTGCAAACCTGAATAACGTTTCACACCCTGTCTCCAATGCTAGTGCCCTCTGCGAGAGCAGGTGGTCCCAAGGCAGGCTTGCATTAAAAAGAATGCCCAAGTAACTAAAATGCTTAATTATTTTTTTATGGGTACACCATCAAGATAAAAATGTTTTGGGCGGGTATTTTTTGGGCCACAAGTTAATCATTATTGACCTTGAGGTTCAGAGTTTGCATTAAACTAAAAGACCAATTTAAAAGTGCCTGGAGACCATTAGCTGTACTGGCTGAGAGGACCGTGTTGTCTGCATACAACAGGACGGGGAATGATCTCGAGCCAATGTAAGGCACAGCCACAGTACAAGTACCCAAGGAAAGAATGCAAAGCCTTAATTTAGAATAAGAATTAAAAAGGGTCCAAAATACAACCCTGCCTCACCCCGCGGGTGGCTGGGAAAGGGGGCATCAGGTCACCCAACTGGGAATACCGCACTCTCATATAATTATCTTGATGTAGGTTTTTCAAAATGGCCAGTAGAGGGTGTCAATGCCAGCTAAAGTCATAATGTCCCAACGTTTTCCTCCGTCCACTAGATCAAAGGCACAGGAGAGGTCCATGAAAGCCATATGAATGTCACCTCCCCTGGCTTTTACATATTTACCTCCTAGGATCAGAGAGAGATTTAATGCTTGTTCTTATGTACCCCTGTCTGGAAGAAACCCATATTGCACATCCGTAAAAAGTGAATTATCTTCCACCCAAGTTTACAATTTCCCCAAAATTACCCTACCAAAGATCTTCATTGAAGAATCAAGCAGGGAAATAGAACGGTAGTTAGAAGGGCATATGTTTATCTCCCTCTTTATAAATAGGGACAGTGACTGACTGTTGCCAAGTTCCCCCCAATTATAAGGGATAGAAAAACATTAGTAAACAAAGGGGCCTACATATCGGGATTATGTCTAAAAACGTCACACAGGGCACTATCTGCCCTTGATGCCTTTCCAGTTGCAGGGTGTAAAATGACTGCTCGAACTTCCCCCACTTAAATTGAATTACTAAACTCTTTAAGAGCCATTAACATAGCGGAGTATATTGGGGGGGGGGGGGGGGGGCACAGGTTTAGGGCATACTGCATTAAATATTTGAAAAAAATGAAAAACCCACTCCTGGTCCATTATATCACAATCTGTCCCTCAAGGGTCTTTTCTGTAAAAAAAAAAAAAAAAAAAAAAAAAGGTCTATTAACAGCGTCCCAAAATGCCCGGTTATCTTTCAGGGCAGCTGCACATTCTAGTTCATCCCAGGCAATTGTTCTAATACCCATCTTTCTTTTTTTCAATAGCCATTTTATAATTTCTTGTGGCTACTCATACGATGAGTGGGTCTCTTGGAAAAGTTTTTGTAACTTGTTTTAAAACCTTTAAACTGTTTATGCACTCTGAGTTAAACCAAGCATCGGCTCGTCTCTCCCTACCGGGATTCTCTATCAATAAAAAATCTGAAATGGAAGTGCACATTTTAGTAAAATCAGAACAGGTTATGGTCAGTTCGAGATCAACCATTAGACAGCAGTTCAGCTCTCTGATGTTATTGTCAACGATTTTGCCATTTTCTAGGGGTCCCTTTAGTTGCAGAAAAAGTTAGCGGTGGATGTTTCCCTTCATTCACAGGAGCTCTAAGTACATTAACTAGCTCAATCATAATTGGATAAATATCACTCCATATATAAAACCATGTATGAATTTGTGCAAAATAAATTAGGCAGAGTACTGAATATCATGAGCAACAAACTGTTTGTGCTGAATTGTTGTCTAAGGAAAGTGTCACCTTAACAGTGTTGGATCCAGTATAAAAGCATCTGTAGCTGCACAGAGCACAATATGAAGATTGTACATACATATTCACGTCCACGTTTGGTTAGGGCAGAACATCGGTATCATTTCAGTTCCAGAAAGCTTAGTTCTGTGGGTTTAACTTCATGAACCCTCCAGAAGTGACTGAACAAGTTCCCAGTGCCCATCTCTAAACCTTGTTTTTATTCTCATCAACTCAGATGATGATCTTGCCCCCATTTCTGGGACCTCAAGAGAAGATGTGTACAATCATTTAACTGGCAAAAATGAAAAAAAATGTTTGTATTGCATTTTATTTATTTATTAGCCACAGTCTACAGAAATTCGATTTCCTTTTAAAACACAGTTGCCAACTGCGATTTTAATGTATGGTCCACTTATGGTCTCCTGTTTGGAGACCACATCCACTTTGTGATTTACTTGATACTTTGTTGGTCTGGGGTTGAATGTGCTTGTGATGGTCAACTTTCAGTGATGTGAAACTTGTGAAATCAAACACTGATTTCTATTGGTGGCCGTTACATTTGTGCAGTGCGTCAGAAATGTTACGTTGTTATTTTAAGACGTTGGAGACTGTTCAGACTAAATTCTTCCTTTCAACGCAACTTTTTATAGAATTGAATCTAATTTGGTTGACTTTTCTCCAACTAATCAAAAGTGGGCAACTTTTGGATGTAGAGAGAACTGTTTATACTTGTACTGTGAAGGATCTTGAGCCCTCCTGCCTCGTCCTAGTGGTTGATCTTATGCAAATAGGACCTAAGCTGTGCTAGTTGCTTTCCAGCAGCACAGCCCTATTGACATGATGTGGAATATTCCCAGACCATTCTTAAAATAGAAGTAGTCTTCAGTAGGAGAAACAATTTTTTTTTTTTTTTTTAAGAAAAAAGATGTATCCAATAGAATCCTATACATGCTAGGACAGTAGTCATAAATGTGTCCCCAATGAATTTGATATAACTAGGAGAATAAATTCATTGAGTACTAGTGTTTCAAAATTCCTAAATAGTTGCCTGTCATTGCTGTTGGAAATATGTATGGACTAACAGTGGAAAACTAGGACTCTAGCGTCTGTTTGTGCATTATTGTGTTATAATGACAAGAATATGTTTCAGAAGTGCTTAAGTGCGCAGGGAAGGAGAGCCGCATAGGAGCTCCCATCACGCTCCGCAGCAGAGTCATCGGAGGACGCGGAGGGAAGCTACGTTTAGAGGAGCCGGATGCGCTGTGCTGTGGATTAGACCAGGGGAGACATCTGGCGTTGCTATGCATCCTGGCTGCCCCCCTGAGCGCGGTTAAAGAAGCGAACAAGGAGGAGGCTTATGAGCCCGTGGACGACCTTATGGGCTGATTAAAGAGAGAGCAGTCAATTGAGGCACGGTAGGGGCGAACAGCTCAGCGGGTGTTAGAGACAAACCCCGTCAAAGCGCATCAGTGGTATGCTCTGGGAGCTCCAGGGGGTTCCTGAAGAGTTAAACCCCTTCTCATGGGGCTTAAAGCGATGCAGGGGAAGCAGGCTTTTATTTTTACTACAAGAGGATCTGGGAGCCATGGGCTGAAATTAAGCACGAGCCGACCTAGGGCAGCCTCTAAAAAGCTGAACTTTATCAATGTGTCTTTTCGTGAGGTGCCAGCTGCAATGTGATGGAACAGCAGGCATAGCAAGAATAGCAATAAGCATAAATATTATTTTCCACTACAAGATACATACGATACATAAAGGTGTTTAAAGATGCATAAAGACTTATAAGCAAACTTTTAGAGTGTGGTGTTAGGTCTCCCTGTTAGGTTGCCAGAACACTTTCGGGAGTCACAGAAGCGGCCTGTGTAGACAGGGGTGCTACTTGTGGCCCTTAGGTGCCTTTGGCCACACGGAAGGGGGGCTCGGCGCAGGGGACAGCATTTATTCAGCAATGCGGCGATCCCCTTGGGATCTGCATAGTAAGGGCCACTCCACATTGAAAATTGGCAAACCAACATAGAGCGTCGGAGGTAAGCGCCCAACACCCTCTGACAAAATGGCGAACATCTATTCAAGCACGAGTAGGCCTTACCAGGTGATTAACAGCTCAGCCTCAGGACCCGTCCCGGTCTTTAGTCCGACTTCTTCGACACTGCTAAATTTACGCCATAGTATTCCACTAGAAAAGTAGTCCACTAGGGTGGCGATTGGAGAGCAAGGAAAGCAAGACCCTGGGCAAATGGGTAATGATAACATTGATGAATCAAGACAAGAACTTAACGAGCAAGAACCAGGAACCAGCCGGGTATTTGATAGCAGTGACACCCAGGATACTGGTCTGGGCCACAAGGAGCTGTATCCTTTATTCGGTGGTGGGGTCGGCAGGGGACCTAAGGAGGCTCCTATTGGGCCCCAGCTATATAGCCATATTTCAGCCTCCTCTGAAGACAACATTCCTTCATTTGCCCAGAACTGCTCAAATTCTCATATCTCTGGGGAAGGGATAATAACCAGCTCCCCTACGAGCCATACGGAGACTGGGATTTGCCAGCAGGAGAGACTGCAGGTAGACTCTCAACTTCATGATGAAAGACCAAAAAGAGGAATCGGTACCCCCACAGAAACCTTGCTCCTTCAAATATTATGTGAATTAAAATCTCACAAGCAGAGGCGAATCAGAGAACGGAAGTACAGTTGAATTCAATAAGTAGTAATTTGCAGCAACTTAATTCCTGAATCAAGGAGGTAGAGCAACGAGTCTCAGCTATGAAAGACGGTCAGATGCACTTGGAGCCTTCACTCTCTAAATGCCAAGCAGATCTACTGGATTTGCAGATCCAGATAGACGATGCGGAAAAACCGTTCACGCAGATCCAATCTAAGATTTACGCGGGTGCCGGAAGGGCGCGAAAATGGGCAGACAGTCACAGCCTTGATCACAGACCATATTAAGCAATACGTCCTCCCAGAATCGACGGACAGACATCAAGATCTCTCCATTATGCGGGCGCATCAGGTGCCTATAGTGCAACCACCTAACGCAAAATATCCCTGAACAATACTGGTGAACCTTGATGACTTTCGTATTAAAGAACGTATTGTGCACCAGGTGATTAAAAATAAATTACATCAGATCCCTGGCAACTTCACCTTTAAAATCTTTTCAGATATGTCAGCCACCGCCACTCGGAGGAGGAGGGAACTGAAGGAAATGATACCGTCATTCCAAAAAGCGGGCCCCCTGGCAGGGCTTGTTCAGCAATCAAAACTAATAATCTTTTTTTAAGGGCTGCTTGAATATAATACATACAGTCAATGCTGCTAAAACCTTTCTGCACTCAATACGGAATGCAGATGGGATGGGATGAAAAGGCAGAGGCTGTGATCAGTGAGGTGAATATCAAGGCAACGATTGAACTATTCATACAGAGCATAGCACACTTAACTATCATGTGTTATTAGTTCCCTCTGCTGCTCCACGTGATTAGGGTGCCCTGTCAAGGCGCCGGATTGGGAATGAGAGGGGCAGTAGATGGGGTGGTGGTCCCGGATTGCCCAGACGGGAGTGCCCCAGGTATTGGTCACTAAAGGGTGGGGTGGTGATAGAGGGCAGGGTGGGGGGTGAAGATAGGAACGGAAACGAGATCTTAACACAGTATAAGAGAATCCAATCTTGTAGAAGCAGGCCACGCTAGGCAGGTAAACACTATGAAAGCACAGGATGCGAGGTGTGGCCGAAGTATCAGACGGCAACCAAGGTAATAGGATTCACAGAGCAGGGCTTTCCAAGAGAGGGCCTAGTCTGCACATAGCTTTTCCGTATACTAAAATGATTCAATGGTGGGGTAAAACTCTACACTAAGAGTTGTCTCCTGGAATGTCAATGGGCTAAATAATAGGAGGAAGAAGGGTGCAATTGAAGAATGGGTCAAAACATTAAGGCCCTCATTCTGACCTTGGCGGTCGGCGGAGAGGCGGCGGTCGGACCGCGAACAGACCGGCGGTCAGAAAAATGGCATTCTGACCGCGGCGGTCACCGCCGCGATCGCCCGCCACTTCCCCACTCCGACCGCCACGGCGGTCATGACCGCCGGGCTGGAGTTTGCGCACTCCGGCCCAGCGGTCGTCCCAAGACCGCCAACGGTATCATGACCCTGCCTACCGCCGCGGTTTCTTGCGGTCGGGAACCGCCATGCGAACCATGGCGGTAAGCACTATCGGGGCCAGGGAATTCCTTCCCTGGCACTGATAGGGGTCTCCCCCACCCCCCACTACCCACCCGAGTCCTCCCCCCACACCCTCCACCCCCCTGCCACCCCCCAGAGGTGGTACGAACCCCCTCCCCACCCCGACATGCACATACATGCACCCCGACATGCACACACCCCCAACATGCACATATACACACCCCCTACACACACATACACAACGGGGACACATACCCGCACACATACATGCAGACATGCGCACCTGCCGAACAGCACACATTACCCATAGACACAGCAGCACCCCCCGCCCGCATACACGCACTCACACACCCCCTCTACACACTCACACGCACACCCCCACACACGCCCACATCACACAACACCCCCCCCTCCCCCTCCCCTCACGGACGGTCAACTTACCTTGTGCGTTGGTCCTCCGGGAGGCGACGGGAGCCATGGGGAGGTGACCGCCAACAGAACACCGCCAACAGAAGACCGCCACACAGATATGTGGGTCGTAATTCTGTGGGCGGTGTTCTGCTGGCGTGGCGGTGGAGGTTGACCAGTCTCCACTTTTCCGCCGACCGCCAGTGTGGCTGCTTGCGGTTTCCCGGCGGAACGCTCCCACCGGTCGGAATGCGCACAGCGGCATACCGCCGCGGTCGGCGGTCTTCACCGCGGCGGTAACTCGGCGGTCTCGCGAAAAGACCGCCAAGGTCAGAATGAGGGCCTAAATCTTTCCGTAATCTTATTACAAGAAACCGATATCCCGGCCAACAAAATGGGGGGCTTTGTTATGTTTAAAACTGGGTAGACTATAAGGGGGTCGCAGCGGCCCAAGCAGCTCATAGAGGTTCTGCAGTCTTCCTAGCTAACAAAACTGGGTGCCCGAGTCCTCGTTTTTGTCAGTGATAGAAACAGATGGTGATGTTGGGTGAGCTGTTTAGTATCAATGGAAAGATTTACTTTTGTGAGCTTCTATGCCTCACTGGCAGGTGATCCTGGACCATACAAGGAGCTCTTTCAATCTCTTTTACAACTCACAGGTAAAATCATTATTTGCGGGGATTTTAACTTTATCCAAGACCCATATATCGACTTCTCGGTGAAAGGGAAAAAGCAACACAAACTTAGGGTGGCAAAGGTTTTTAAGGATTATGAAAGATTACTGGGGTTAGACGATCCATGGAGATCCAAAGCGCCAAATAAAAGAGAATATACATGCTTCTCTAGCCAATTTAAAAGTGCTTCCCGGATTTATTTATTTTTTGGGTATCCAAAAGGTTACACTTTCAAAACCAGCATGCACTGCACTCTGGCCTCTCGGACCATGCTATGCTTATTCTGGATGTACTACTTTCACTAGAACGAGATTTGCTGCAGCCTAAAAGGTGGATCTTCAACCAGCAGCTTCTCCAAGAGGAAGGGTGGGTGCAGGTTTGTAGAACCGAAGTCAAGGAATTTTTTAAAAGAAATAGAGACTCCGCTACTCCGAGCACGATCTGGGACACATTAAAAGCCTGTGTTAGAGGTATTGTAACTGCAAAGAAGGCGGCAGATAGGCTCCATAATAAACAACAAAATCGGGCACTGGAAGAAGCAGTTCAGAGGAAGTTAAGCAACTATCTTCAGTCCCCCACTGAAATTAATAAAAAATCTCTTGATCTGGCCAAACAGGCACTGTAGGATCGGTATGTGGATAAGGTTGATAGAGCACACCAGGCCCACAAGCAGAAAGTGTACGAGGAGACTAATTTTAGGGGTAGATTCCTAGCCTAGCAAACATGAGATCTTGTAGCTTGTAATTCAATTCAAGCTTTAAGATGCCGAATTACGGGTAAAACATACATCCAGTCTAGAACTGTGGAAGAAGTCATGTTAGAACACTACAGGCGTATTTATAGCCAAACCCAGTGTATTGACTCCGAGGCCATTAGGGATTTTCTGGGGAAATTAAACATTCCCACCACCCTGTCAAGTGAAGAGGGGGCTGCCCTCTCCCAACCATTTACCAAGTCATAACTAGTGGAGGTGGTGAAAAATCTCCTGAATGGGAAAGTCTGCGACCCCGATGGCCTTCCTGCAGAATTTTTCAAAAATGTTATTGACGTATTGGCAGATTACTTTTTGATTCTAGTTAACACTATGTTGAAGGGCGAGACAATCCCAGGCTCTTGGCATATGGGGAACGTAGTCAGTTTTCTAAATAAAGACGAAGATAAAGAAGACCCAGAGTCATATCGCCCAATCACACTTCTAAATACTGATTATAAAATCATGATGGAACTTCTGGCCAATCGATTTAATGCGGCTGTCACCACTTTGGTCTATCCAGAACAAAATGGGTTTATTGCAGGGCGGCAACTCGCAACCAACACACACTTCTTGGCTGAGGCATTAAATTATTTTGCTATTAATAAAGTCCCTGCCGTTATCCTCTTATTGGATGTGGAAAAAGCTTTTGATTTAGTGGTATGGGACACGCTGTTGGAAATATTATCTAGACTCGGGTTTTCCACCCCAGGTCTCAGGGCTGATGCAAAGGATGTACCAGAATACAGAAGCCAATATCATAATTAATTCGGGAAATGCAGGTAGCCTACAAGTCCAGCGGGGCACCCGGCAGGGGTGCCCCCTCTCAACCATTCTGTTTGCCTTATTTAATATTTTATTGAACCGTTAGCCATCGCAATCAGACAAAATAAACTTATCCACCCTCCACTTCGGTTGATGGGAATGATTAAATTATATGCTGATGATATTATGTTGTTTCTTGATGACAATCAAGGCTTCCAGGAGGAGGTCTTTGAAGTGTTTGCCCAATTTGAGTGAATAGGGGGTTACAAGGTGAACAGGAACAAAACTGAAATGATACTTTGTGGAAGCACTTCTGATAGATTACTTCCTGAATTGGTGCCTTGTGTGAACCTGAGGCCTAAGAGATATTTTGGGATTAGATTCTCGTCGGATATAGGAGATCTATATGATCTTAACTATGCCCCCTTGCTCCTTAAAACCCAGGCACTGTTAGCACGGTGGGGGTCACTTTATTGTTTCCGTGAATTAATTTGTAAGGAATATGATATAATAGATCCTGTATTATTGGTGAAGTCCCCCCAAAAAGTTAGCTATAAGATCTTTAAGGGTTTCTTCAAAAAGAGGTCAAATTTCTATCAGATACATAATCCCATATGTGAACTTCTTTACCCCTTTGTCTCATTTTACGATGAGGTCCGGCTCCAGGCTTAATCCAAAGACAGTTAGGAAATGGGAATATGCTAGCTTTAGGAAAATTGGTGATTTCTTAGTCGGTGACAGATGGGAACACTCTTGAATATTGGAGTTGCTGTGCAAAATTATTTTTTGCTTCTAAGGTCATACAGTAATATGTTTTATAGCCTTACTGATCTGGATACGGACCAGATATGTGAAACCCTGAAGACAGTGAAAGAGCTGATAGACCCCTTGTGGGATAGATGAGCAGATGAATGGAGAAGGCTACTCGTGGATTGGAAAAACCTTGACCTCTGGATTAAAAGTGCCAGGAAATGGGATCGGGATGAAGGTCTGAAATTGCCTAAGGGTAGCTGGGAGAAAGAAAATCGATTACATTTTGGGGCACTAAGAGGAGCAAATTGGCAGCGTATGGTATTTTTTAATCCTATGGCTGCTCTATTGTACCCCGCAAGCTTTGTTCTCGCATTAACCCCAGCTGCCCCAACCATTGCTTTCGGTGTCAAGCGGATGGCATAGCAAACTGGATGCCTGTGATAGGCACCTGTCAGTTTATCCAAGAATTCTGTGGTAGGGTGGTTATGCTCTTGAAAACAGCTTTGCAGAACTAAATGGTTCCCAGTACCTGGCTACTGCTTTTGAGTTATGACCCGAGGGCACAATTTCCATCTAGATGGGTAAAATTAGTTTTTATTGCCATCACGGTTGCACGATCCCTTTTACTGAAAAATTGGTGCACCGCATAGATCACAACTGCTGAAGGATGGTTAAAGCAGGAGTGGAAATATGCAATGAGTTTAGACGGGCTTAAAAGGTTCACCCAAACCTGGGGTAGATTCTTCAAGATATTTGATAGCAACTTTGCCTAGTTATGAATAAAAAGACTTGGCTGTCCTTTAGTTGTAGGCACTAAGTGGATGTTGGATGTTGGATAATGGAAATGTGATGTAACTGCTTTACGCGCTCAATATTATGTAGACTGTGTAATTGAACTTGGTTATATTATTATCATGCTGGATCTCTTCAAAAAGAATTAAAAAAATAAAAAGAAGTGCGTAAGTACATAGGAAGAAGGATAAAACTCATCACCAATTAACCTGCAAATTTATTTCATCAGGTTGAGTGTCTAATTGGCCAACAATTATTCTTATTGAGCCTGTGTAAGTTATGTGACACCTGCCTTTATGCATACCAGATACATATGATCAAATCTAACAAAGGCTTTTTTTGCCTGGTAAGAAGTCCAATTTGGGCATATTCATAAGCAGTTTATTATATTTAGAGGTACTGTTACGTGTGCTAATCGGTCGGTATAAAGGAGTTGTATCCATGACAGAAAGCGTGGGCCAAAGGCAAACCGTTTCAGAACCTCAAACATAAATGGCCACTCAACAGTATCAAAGGCCATGAGCACATAAAGGGAGAGCACAAGGGCATCTTCCCGGATCCTCACCGCACGAGTCAGAGCACCATCTAAGCGTCTCAGATTAAGTGCCGTACTGCCTGGCCTGAAATCTAGATCAAGATGGACACCTGCTCTGAGTGGAGGCAATAGCGTAGATACCTTTTTTAAATTGGTGTGGCAGGATCTTTTGAAGGCTGAGAATAAAAATAAGGCTCACTATCGGAAGCAGCACAACAATCTGACTCAGAATGAATTGGAGTGCCTTAAAAGCTTACGTACTTGTGAGGACATTACTATAAGGGAGGCTGACAAAGGCGGCAACATTGTGATAATGAATACCTATGATTACAATTTAGAGATATCGAGACAATTAGAGGATCCTGCCTGTTATGAGCCAATTCATTATAACCCTATACCAGCTCTTTCTAATAAGATCAATACATTTCTAAAAGTTTGTTTTGATCAACGGCTATTGAGGGAAGATGAGTACCTATATTTGCAGGTATGCAGACCGAGATTTCCCTGTCTTTACACGTTACCCAAAATTCACAAAGATGCTTGCTCACCTCCGGGCAGACCTATTGTATCTGGAATGGGTGGTCCGACGGAGAGGTTGTCTGAGTATGTAGATATATTCTTACAGCCATTTGTTAGCAATCTCCCCTCGTACATTAAGGATACCAAACATATTCTTGGTATCCTAAGTGATATCACTTGGGAGCAGGGTATGACGTTAGTGACGTTAGATGTTACCTCTTTATATACCAGTATTGATCACGATTTAGGTATGATAGCTTTACGTCACTTTCTATACAGCCAATCGGCAAGTTTATATGGACACACTACAGTGGTGCTGGATATGATTAGACTGATATTGGATAATAACTTTTTTCTATTTAAAAACAAATGGTTTCGTCAAAAGAGAGGTGTAGCTATGGGATCTCGCTTTTCTCCATCATATGCAAACCTATTTATGGGGTATCTTGAACACAAACTTGTATGGGGTCCGGAAGCACAAACATGGAATTCTTATATACTCTTCTGGGGACGATATATCGATGATTGTATCATGATTTGGACTGGGGATATTACCCAACTGAAGCAGTTTGTTGAATTTTTAAACTCCAATCAATTCAATATTAGGTTTACCTGGGAATATAGCAAAACTAACATTACATTTCTCGATGTGGAACTTTTTATTCTTCAAGACAAAATTGAAAGTCGATTACATAGGAAAAGCACAGCTTGTAATTCAATTCTTCACGCTAACAGCGCACATCCGCGACATCAGATTTTTTCTATTCCCTATGGGGAAATGACACGTGCCAGAAGAAACTGTAGTGTTGAATCTGATTTAATTGAAAATGTTCGTGATATAACAGCCAGGTTCAAATCACGGGGGTATCCTGTTGGGGTTTTGGAGAAAGGATGTGATAAGATTATGTGTGTTCCCAGGGTAGATACTTTAAAGCACAAAAACGTAGTATCAGATAAACACATTAGGTGTGTAGTTGATTATACCCCTGCATCAATGGCTTTACGGAGATGTATGAGGAAGTTTTAGCATATACTTAAAGCAGATACAACTCTTAAGGATCTTTTATCTAATTCACCGTTATTTACTTTTCGCAGGGGTAGAACTCTTAAGAACATTTTATGTCCAAGTTACCCTAAGTTTTCTCCACATAATAATTGGCTCACCACCCATAACAAGGTTTTTTTTAAATGTGGCCGATGTGGGATGTGCAAACTTAGTAGATCCGGTATTTCTAATTTTGTCAGTCTGATGGGAGATAAATTCTCTATCACCTCCCACATCACATGTGATAGTTGTTTCACTATATATATGATAATCTGTAAATGTGGTTTATACTATATTGGTAGTACTATTAGACCCCTTAAAGTTAGAATTAGTGAGCACTACAGAGCCCTTACATATCGAGATGAGCGTTATCCCATTATTACACATATGAGTCAATGTCCGAGCCAGACGGACAGATGGACCTTTGAATTTTTGGGCTTTGAGACAGTTGGTGCCAATCCGCGTGGCGGAAACAGGGAATTACAACTAAGGAAGAGGGAATGCCAATGGATTCTCAAACTTAGAGCGGTAGAAATGGGGCTTAATTCGAATTACGAAATGGAATATTTTTTGGACTGATGTAACACAATTGTAGACATTACGGTTATCATATTGCTGTCTTTACATTAGTATATGGGTCTTCTTCATTCCAGTAAATAATATTGTCTATCAGAGTGCTGTGGAGGATAGCCATTGTTTCAATCGGTTATTATGTACTGCTTATATATTATGGTATATTCATTTAAAGTATATATAATTTTTTTCTCTCTACAATCATAGCCTTCTCCATCTGTTGATGTTGGATCATTGTATAGCTGTTATGATGACTTATATAGCAGGTATTGACTCTTGTAATATGAACTGACTTATCGCTGCCCGGTTTGACTTGAGAGACAGGGGCCAAGGCACAAATGTTCGTTTAATTCTCTGATCTCTTGATATGTTGCTTCAGATATAGATATATCATCACTGCAGGATATATGAGGAGATATTGTATATTGGCATACTCCGGTTGATGTAGTTACGTGCTTGACTATTTTTCATTTTGTGGTCTTAAGTGGTTTATTTTTATATTCTTTATTCTGATCCTGGTTGGATTCTCCCCTTTTTTGATACCATTTTAAGGTTGAAATTAGTGACTGTAACCTCATTAGTTACAGGGTGTTTGGGGTAGTAATGAATGATGATCTTTTTCTCTTCAATATGGCGCCCGCGAGTTGGCGGTGAATTGTACCTTACACTTTAATACGTTGCGCTTTTTAGTGCTACGTGCGCCGGCTTAGGGGCGGTTACTTAAGGAGGCATTTCATGTAGTCCGGTTTCTTTGAAGGTTGGGTGATCGGAACTGCTAATTTCGGCTCCGGTCTATCCGATGTGTCTCATATGAGGATCAGGTAAGAGATAAATACTTTTTGTGGTTATATTGGGAGCATACTTAATATTGAGATTTATCTTAATTACGACACTGTGCTAATCGGCTCTTTGGTAATATTTTCAACAGTAGAGACGTCGTGGACACTCTATTACATTTTAACGCTGCTATGGCTAGATGGCCATAAGCGGGTAGGTGTTTGACATTGATATCAGGAGAAGCACTTGACTATGATAGTTTGTTTGCTACTTGTTATACCTCGCATTTTATTTTACTTTCAGAAGTTGATGTGATACATGTCTATGAAAAGCTAGCAACACTGAGTTTTCTCGCATTATAATCGATCGAGGTACGGCAATTTCACCTGGGTCTTATATTCTCTCGAGATATTGCTCACTGGTTACTGGTGTTTTGGGTGTCATTTGATGGGTCACTTGTAGATATTGATCACACTTATTTTACTTTTGAATTTAGTTCACATTATCATTATTGATAGTTGGTTAGCTGTGGGTGTTGCCTTGGTTTTCCCTTTCTCGCTTGTCACACTGGGCTGTGATGGTTGTGACCTATATGGTAAATTGTATGTTATAGTACTTATTAAATGAATAGTTCCTGAATTTGACTTTAATTGCACAATAATGAAGAGTTGGCAACTGCCGTTCTGTGTTATGTTTTATTTCTTGTTATGATAATTAATATTAGTAATAGAATACGTGTAAATATGCATTGTTATCCTTAATTTCAGTTTACACATATATTGCATTTTGGGTTTTTTACAGCCTTGATAAAGTCACGGGGAGTACCCACTCCCATGACGAAACACGTGTTGGCTGGTTCATTGTTACAATAAAGGATGGATTTGTCAATCAACATGATGTTTATTGGACTGTGTTAATTTACAGATATCCAGTGAATGTTCTATTAATGATTTATTTACTCTACATTGTTTGTCAGAGCCCTATTCAATACTGAATTGATATATAATATGAGTGCCTAGGTCTCCAATATTTACTCTGTATATCTGTGTTTTCACAGTTGTGGGGGTGGGGGAGATTCCTCTGAGGCCGGGAGCACCTATTTTTGTAACATTTTGTACTTTGTTTTACTCTTGCTTAGGTACTGTTGAGAGCGCTTTTTTCCCTTACATTTCTCCCCATTGGCATTAGTCTATAAGTGCCGTACTGCCCCCTGGCATAAAGCCGGACTGAACAGGGTGGATTAGTGCTGTGACCACTTGGACAAGCTGAGAGGCCAGAAGCTTTGCCAGAACTTTAACCTCTGCATTGAGCAACTAAATAGGCCTGTATGAGGCGCAGTCTTCTGTCAGTTTGCCTTCCTTGTGTATTACAACAATGGTGGCTATCCTGTGATCCCTGGGTAATAAGTCCTCCTTGCGACTTTCAATAAATATTTTGAGTAGATACAGAGGTATTAGCATCAAAGTATTGTATAGCTCAACTAGGAGGCCACTGGGTCTCATTGCTTTTCCAGAATTAAGATATTTGATTGCCTGTACTATCTCATCCTCCGTAATTTCCTGCTCCAGTAGCAGTTTGTCTTAGTGTGTAAGACTGTGCAATAGAATATCGACTAGCAGTTCTCGTGATTCATCAGTTGCAGTTGTGAGTATTGGTGCATATATTTGCATGAAATATGTTGTGTAGGCATATTCTGTGCCTTGCCTATCTCTTATCTACTCCCCTGTGGCAGTTAACATTTCAATTACCCATCTCTTAACTCTCTCATTGCCATCAAGCCACACTAGGAGCTTTCCTGGTCTGTCCCCCACGTCGTAAAGATGATGTTGGGTAGCGAGATACTGGGCTTTTGCTGCCTTCGTCGCTACATCCCTATACTGCTTTTGTTTTAAGTCTAGACCGTGTAGTACAGTTTTTGAGTCTGGACCTAGGAGTCCAGATTCCAAGTCATGAATATCTCTCTCCAATGTCACCAAACACTCCTTTTTGTGCTGTTTATGTCCTAATATCAATGAGAATCCCTGGCCTTTTATAACAGCCTATTAGGCCTTCAACAGCATTCTTGCCAAGTTCACTGACCCCTCATTTTCCTTCAAATAAATTTCCATGGTTACATGGTGCGCTGTCCTAATGTGAGGTATTGTTATAACCAGTGAATAAGTACTGTCCACCTGTGACCGCTCCGGTCAGGTAAGTCGTAAACTGCCCAAACCACAGAGTGATCAGATATGCCCCCTGCAAGTTGACGAACCTCTTGAAAGTAGGGGATGGGGGAGGGGGAGGGTAAGGATATAGTCCATCCTCGACTGACTACCATTGGCACTGGAGTGTAATGTTTATTGGAGCTCCCCTGGATTAAGAGTACACCATGTGTCAACAAGAAATCAGGTAGTGGGCGGCGAGTCACCCCCCGTCTTCCTTGGCGGCCATTGTTCTGCAGCCTTGCAGCGGATTGCATTGAATTCTTTGCCCAGTAGCAGTGCACCCTCAGGAACTCACATTAAAAGGCACTCAGGTCAGAGAACTCTGCATCGTGTAGCTTCGGGGGGAATGTATACAGTTGCAGTATTGAGCGTGGTAGCCTCCCATAGCCCCGTTAGCGCTGCATATCTGCCATGTTGATCCACCCACGTGTTCTGTACCGTGAACGGTATGAAGTTTTGCTTGAGGATGCCCACCCCCTGGATCCGGACATGTAACTTGCATGATCTATCATCTTGTGCCCCCATCTAGCTAATGCTTTGTAGTTATTGCCTAGCAGATGGGTCTCTTGTAAAAGGACTATGTTGGGGGCGTCTCTCCCAAGGCATTGTAGTACTACCCATCTTTTGAGTTTGTCCCCTGGACTGTTAACATTCCACAACAGTATTTTGATATCAGGAGCCATTGCAGGTGTAGGAAAGTACCCTCTTTCTTGGCATGGATACCCCCATTTTCTGCCTGTTGTCAGTATGTTTGACTGTGTTTGTGTCTACTGGGGTCCTGCTAACCAGGACCCCAGTAGTTTTGCTCTCTCCTCTAAATTGTACCTTTTTCTTCCCACAATTGGCATACTGGTCCCCCCAATTAAGTCCTTGGTATGTAGTACCTAGGTACCCAGGGCATTGGTGTTCCAAGGGATCCCTATGGGCTGTAGCAGTTATTCTACCACCCATAGGGAGCCCATGCAAAGGGTTCTGCAGGCCTGCCAGTGCAGCCTGCGAGAAACGGGTGCATGCACCCATTTTCTCTACAGGTCACTACAGCAGGTCACTAAAAGTCACCCCATGGTAGGCCCTTTCAGCCCAGAGGGCAGGGTGCACGTATCTGTGTGTGAGGGCAACCCTGCACTAGCAGAGCTGCCCCCACAAGCTGCAGATCCATTTTTCTGGACTTCGTGAGTGTGGGACGCCATTTTATGTGTGTACTGGACATAGGTCACTCCCTATGTCCAGCTACATAATTGTAACTCCAAATCTGGGCATGTTTGGCATCAAACATGTCAGAATCATACCCCAATACTGTTCCTAGTATTGGAAGTATGATTCCATGTACTCTGAGGGCTCCCTAGAGGACCCCCAGCATTGCTACCACCAGTCTTACAGGGTTTTCCGGGCTGCCTAGCTGCTGCCACCTCTCAGACAGGTTTCTGCCCTCCTGCTGCTTGATCTGCTCAAGCCCAGGAAGGCTGAACAAAGGATTTCCTTTGAGCGAGGGAGGTAACACCCTCTCCCTTTGGAAATATGTGTGACTGGCTTCGGAGGGGTAGCCTTCCCAAGCCACTAGTTTGCTTTGAAGGGCACATTTAGTGCCATCTGTGTATAAACCAGTCCACACCGGTTCAAGGACCTCCAGTCCCTGTTCTGGCGCAAAACTGGACAATGAAAAGGGGAGTGACCACTTCCCTGTCCATCACCACCCCAGGGGTAGTTACCAGAGCTCCTCCGGAGGGCCCCTGAGTTCTGCCATGTTGATTCCAGGGATTGGCGGGGAACTCTCGGAGCATCTGAGTGGCCAGACCAGACAAGTGACGTCAGAGCCCCTCCTGATAGGTGCTTACCTGGTTAGGTGACTAATCTCCCTTTCAGGGCTATTTAGGGTCTCTGTCGTGGGTGGGTCCTCAGATTTGGCTTGCAAGGTTCCAGCAGTACTCCTCTGCAACCTCTGCTTTGACTTCTGGCCTCCGGGATTGCGACTGGAACCACCAGGACCCGACAAGCTGCTTCCTCGAAAAAAGGACTATCCAGCAACATTGTTTCCAGGGTTCCTGCCAGCTTTGCAACATTTCCCTCACTGTGCATCCTCAGTAGACTGCAACTCTTCTGCCTGCACAAGAAGAAGGAATCCCCCTTGGAGTGAAAGAGTCACTTCTCTGCAACCACAGGCACCTACAACATGCGACGAGCTGCATGGATCCTGCATCATGGGTGTTGGTCCGGAGTAGTCCCTTTGGTCCTCTCTGCCCGCTGTCCAACTTTGTTGAAGGTAAGCCCTTGCCTTCCCAAGCAGGGCAGTACCCCCGTGCACCGCATCTCTTGCAGCTGCCAAGGCTTGTTTTCATCTCCTCCAAGGGATCTTCAGGTGCTATGTAGCTCCAGACCCCAGCACCCCATCCTGCAAAGCACAGCCTTGTGGGTGGTTCTCCTGTGGTGTGGGGTCCTCTTTTGTAGTGCTGTGTGGGCTCCTTCAGTGACTCCTGTGTACCCGTCCTGTGGGTGATGCCTCTGTTCCTGTGGACCCTCTGCAACGCTGAGGGTCCTCTGTGACTCCCCCTTCTGGGTTGAATCCTCCTGGGCCTTGCTGGTCTCCGGACAGCACCTCTTTTCCACTAACCGTGAGTTTGCCTCACCGACTCAGGTCTGCAGTCTTCCTTCCAGTGTGGGACATCTGCATCCATCAGGAACTCTTCTCCGGCTTCTAGGCTGCAGTGCTGACCTGTTTTTCATTATCGTCGACCAACTCCTGCATCCACAGCTTGGTGGGTAAAACCTCCTACTCCTCCTGGACTCCACTGTGACTCTTGGACTTGGTCCCCTCTCTCCACAGGTCTTCATTCTTCAGGAATCCACAGCTGTTTTTTTTTGCAGTCTTCTCTGGGTGTCTTATTTTTCTCCTTTTGGGTGGTTTGGGGAAATGCAGTGTTTTACTCCTGCATTCCTGGTCGCTGGGTGGGGGGGTGGGGGGGTACTGAGTTACTTACCTCTGTGGTCTTCTAGTACTCCCAGCTCCCCTCTACACATCTTACTTACCTAGGAGGGGGTACCTTGTTCGCATTCAATTTTTTTTGTTTATGGTTTGTGCTCCCCCTAGGGTCACTATTGGTTATTACTGTTTGCACTGTTTTCTTACCTTTTCTGTGCCTATTTCTGTTTGCTAGTGCATATTTTTAGTGTATTACTTACCTCCTAAGGGTGGGTCACCTGTCTAGAATTTTGTGGTGATTTGATACAAAAATAAAGTACCTTTACTTTTGCACAACTGAGTGTTTTCTTTCATTTGTGTAAGTGCTGTGTGACTACAGTGGGATTGCACAAGCTTTGCATGTCTCCTAGATAAGCTTTGGCTGCTCATCCACAGCTACCTCTAGAGATCCTGGCTTCTAGACACTGCCTACACTTCACTAAGAGGGGATGCCTGGACCTGGTATAAGGTGTAAGTGCCATAGGTACCCACCACACACCAGGCCAGCTTCCTACAGCAGGTAAATATGTGATTGTGTGAAAGCACCGAGCAGTGAGCTGGGGTGTCTGCCGCCAGGCTGGGTTGATTCTCACAGTCAGTAATCTTGATGGGGTGAGTAGATTTTTTATATATTGTGCCACACTTTGAATTCTTATCCATGAACAAAAAGTACCAAACAGAACAAATTCCCATTTGTGGTGGAACACTGGGAACAGGGTGAACATGTTCAACTGAAAAGTAGTTGAAAAGACCACATGGCTGCAGTTTTTTAAGGATGAGATCTTCAACAAATAAATCAACCGTTGGTACCTCAGAGAGCTCCGGTATTCCGATAATGCGAATATCATTACACCTTGATCGGCCATCTTAGTCCTCCAATCGAGTCTGCAGTGTCTTGGTAATGTTTTGTAGCTCACTTACTTGAGCCTTTCACTTCCCTGTGTCCACTTGAAGTAGTGCTGTTGAGTCTTCCACTTCTTTCCCTCAGGAACCCATTTTACTCAGATCTGCGCACACCAGCATAAACTCTGTTACTACGGTGCCTATCCTTGTCTCTAGGGACATGCGTACCCATTTCTTGGTCTCATTATATCATAAAGCATTAGTGCTTCACCCTCTTAAGTTTGCAGGGTTGCAGGAGCAGTCTAGTGTATCTTTGGTTGTTGCCAGCTCTTTGGGGAAGGCATATTTGTCCAGCTTATTCTGGTGCACTTTTTGCGCTCCCTTGCCTCCTCTCATTATTTACCTGCTCGGCCTTGCCAAATGACCCCCAGCAGTGTCAAATTGGTGTAGTGTTGAAGGGGGGAAGGTTGCTTCGCCACAGTACTCACTACCACTAACCCGGGGGTAGTAGAGTCCCCAGCAGCCTTTCGGATTTCCTGCCGCTTTGCCCCATAGCAAAAGTGGTAGCTCCGGATCAGCCTTAGGGGCTGTTGCTTCTTGTGATTAATTATAGGGTGGTGTTGGCTCCACGTGGTGTGTAGGGTAAAAATTCATTGCTGATGTGCTTGATCAGCTCTGCCACTTAGTGAGTTCTGTATTATTAGCAATGGGTAGCTTTACCTTTGATTCCTGGCTTAGGCTTACAATAGTGTTCATTGGCCACCCATTAATCACCTCCAACTACTATCTTCTTTTTCCCCAGACTGTATATTTTTGGCCAATTAATCGCTCTCCCTTGCGTATGAGGGGGGGGGAATCACTTCAGTCCTAGAAGGAGAGCAATTCAGGGACCTTGGTTGAGGAGGGATGTTTCCACACTCTCCCCCCAAGGTCAAAAGATTCACTAGTATTTTTCTGCCTAGAGGGCCTCTGAGGCAATTGGTATGAACAGAACGGGCTGAGGTTCTGTGATTCTTCGTGGCCCGCGTTGTCCTTCCACGGGCTGTAACAGCACTGTGAGGGATGACCTATCAAGACGGGCTTTGCTGGTGTTCAATCTCCAATTCGGATCCAGGCCCGCCTACAACCCAGTAGCTCGGGTGAGGGGCGCTTGACTTTGCTCCTATTACTGCCACTCAATGAAGGCCCTTTATTCGAAAGGCCGGCTACGCTCTGTGCGGCAGTTCTGCTTTTTCTGCTTGTTGGCCTGAAAATTCCCCCAGGCACCTGCTCCCCCTACCTGGCTTTCACAGCCATTTCCGTGTGGTCTCCGAGGTTGTGAAATGTCACCTTAGGTACCGGCAACTCCTGGGTCCAGATCATGTTCCCTGCTGGTGGGTTCCTCCAGGGTTAATCTCCCTTTGCACAGTCGTGGCTATTTCTGATGCTGTATAATTTATCGTCATTGTCATTGCAGGACAGTTTTAGACTGTAGAGGTTCCCTGGGTGTAGCAGACTTTAAACAATTGGTCTGATAATCCTAGGGATGGATATTGTGGTCAATTTTTATGGGGATTAGTGGACGAGAGACAGAAGTTGCACTAAGACGCGGTGATCTTCGTCAGCCGTTGGCCACACCCCAACGTCAGGATTGAAGTAAGTTGTGTCAGATCTCCATAAACTTTGCGGAGGTAGAAGGTCATGTTGTCGGCATGTTGGAAGACTGTGTGCTGCTGGGTTCCTAGGGGCATGCCCCAGTCTCTGCCCCTAGTTCGCAACTGAGCTGCCATGGTTTCCAGCACCAAAACAAATAATAACAAGGATATGCGGCAGCCCTGGTGGGTGCCCTAAATATGGGTTAGACCTCTGAGATATGGTGGCTCGTTCTGGATGTGGCGATGGGATTGGAATAGAGGAGTCAGATCCATCCTACATAGCATTTGAAGGCCAAAGCCATATTGTTGGAGGTCCCAGAACTTGTAATTCCAGTTTAACAAGTCAAATGCATGTTCCATGTCAAGAAAAAGGCAGACTGCGTCAGTCCAAGATTGGAGGGCCTGTTCCATAACTGCATATAGATGTCATATGTTTTTTGAGATGTTACAGCAGGCACTAAAACCGTTCTAGTCAGTATGGATCAGTCCAGGTAGGTTAGGTAGGGAGCAGGCCGTGATTATTATCCTGAAAATGTTATAATCCAAGAGGAGGAAGATCGGTCTGTAGGAGGAGGGAATGATTGCATCCCGGTTTCAGAATGGGTACTACTTGGGCTTCAGGCAAGAAGGGTGGAGGGGAGCGGAGTTCTCTTGCCAAATGGACAGTTGTAGGAAACACGGTGCCAGAAAGACTTTGTAGGTTTCGTTGAACTCCAGGGGTATCCCTTTTGGTCTGGTTGATCGGGCTCTTGGAAGGATTCTAATTGCCTCTTTAATATTATCTTCTGTGATGGGGCCCTATATTGTGTGGGTCTCAAGGTAGCACAGGTAGGTGAATGTCTGCTAGGGACTGATGCTCTGTGTCATGCATCTAAGGGGCCTCCCCTCGGTATTGGGGTAATATGAGGGGAAGTTTGTATTGATGCCACTTTGTGTGTTGTGATCACTCCCTGGTGGTATCATATCGTATGTATGGGTGTCCCTTGGGTGCAGAGCATAACCAGCGTGGCTAAAAGCCTACCTGGCCTTTTGGCCTTGGCATGGGTACGGACTATTTGTGCTGTCCAATCTAGGCAGCAGAGGTGATCCATCAGAATAGCTTTCTCTGTCTCCCTTCAAGGCGTCCCTCCGTGTGGGGTCTGTCGTGGCCTCTGCCTCCTGAACTGTGAAAGAACCCTAACCCCTCGGAGTGTGCTTTCTATTGCTCGCTGGGATTCCATGACAGTATGGATCCATGCTTCTCGTAAGACTGCTTGCCATTCCACAAACTTACATGCAGTGTCTTCTGACCACAGGAGCTGCAGTTTTGGGACTGGGGTAGGTACTCTCCCCCAGTGCATGTCCCTGGATAGAGGGTTATGTTTAGAAAAAGTCTTAGCTAGGTGGGACATGTGCTTGTTCTGTGCTATCAGGTCTGTGGAGCCCATTATATGGTCCAACCAGCATGATGCTCATGGTGTGGGGGAGAAGAAAGAGTATTCTCTGTTGCAGGGCTGTTGGGCCTGCCAAATGTCAGTCAGAGACCAGTATTGCAGCCATTCAAACAGGGCTGTGGCATTATGGGTCACTGGGGTGCCAGAGAGAAGAGGGTCGGACTTGTCTTGGGTGGGAGGAAGGACACAGTGATAGTCTCCCCACCCACAGTAGCCATCAGAGTTCGGCCCAGTGGGCTAGTTGTGAAGAGAGGGAACTGAGGCTGATCAAAATTGGGGTATAGAGGCTACCTAGCACTATTGGCTGGCTGTCAGGTATCCACAGGCGTCCTCCGCTGAAGAGTGTGGGAGATGCCTCTCATGTTGGGAGGTCGAGGAGGAAAGGAGGACCGCTGCCAACTGCAGGACCTCCATCTGACTTTTGGCTGTCTATCTTGGGGGCCTCCACCTCCAGCTTTGACGGCCTTGGCTCACATGGGAGGAGGGCGGAGAGCCTATCTTGCCTGTCTGGCCATATTGTAGTTCCATCCAGGTCCACACTTTGACAGATTCCGCCACCACTCATATTCATAGAGGGAAGAGCAGGGTATATTTGAGGGCTATGTTGTGGAGCTATTTTTTGGTGTTGAAGAATGAGGTTCTGCGTCTCTGGATAGCGAAGGTGAAGTCTGGAAAAAGCATGACTCTGGAGGAGGCAGCTGTGTTTGGACCCTTCAACTTGGCCTTACGGAGAATATAGGTGGGTCCTGGAAGTTCAGAAGCCTGACCACCGATGTCCATGGGGCTCTACTATGGGAAGGTGTCTGGCCAGCACGTGGGAGGGTCTGTTCCACTGCGCACTTCATAACACAGCATCAAACACCTGAAAGTCTGATAGTGAAGGCATCCACCAGTAGTATGAACCCTAACACTTTTTCAACTACCCCCCTTACAGTCAATATGAATAGGCTAATTTGGAAAGTGTATGTTCTCTTCAGTCAACCTGGCCTTCAGGTTGTTAATTGCTAGCTGTTTGCTAGGTCACTGCACCCATGCACTTTGGAACATGGTAGGTGAGATCTGACCTGTGGCTTGCAGGACTTACGGGCTTGTTTAGCACAAACCATTTAAGATGGTGGTGATGCGACCACATTTTTCATCCACTCAGGCCTGGAAACCTTGGTCTGTCTGAGGAGGGCTATGGGAACGAGTGTGGTGTTTCAACGCTAATCTCAATGAGAATACACTAGTTTCTCAGGATACCTCCAGGCGTCTTTGATGGAAATGCCTTTCAACGGCTCCTGACTGTTAAGTGAGAAGATGTATTCTGCCCAGGAGCATTTTAAGGAGAGTTGTGCCAAGCCACGGTCCTGGGGCTTTCACTCCCTTCCGGCATTCCCCCCAACAATTTTGTCCTTTTTGGGGATATGCCAGGGTCCTGGTGTATTGGCAACATCAGACCCCACCACCTCCACAGTATGACTCCCTACCGTTTTGAGGTTGGCTTCCCTGTTCCCAGTAGACAACATCCTGGCCACCAGTGGCATTGTTCATCCCAGTCTTGCACCCCCACAGTCTGTCTTCAATCCATTTTAGTTTACTTACCGGCCCACAGCCATCTAGCAGGATCGGTCACTTCCTGCAAGGGTGACTACATATTACATCCAGCAAATGGGTCCTGGAGATTGTCCTTCAGGACTAGGCCCTGCCATTCCTTTTCAACCCTTCACACCTACCACCTACATCAGACCACTTCTTGGAGGACCAGATGTCCATCTTATGCCAGAAAGTGCAGGCTCTTTTGGCCAATGTAGCCAAAGCGAGGGTGCTGGCCTTGGAGTTAGGGATTGGATGCTACTCCTGCTGCTTCCTTGTGTTGAAGAAGGATGGAAGCCTCCATCCTATCCTAGAGCTGTGCCCTCTAAATGCCTTACTGTGCAAGGACAAATTCAAAATGCTCATCCTGGCTCTCTCTGCCCTGGATCCCAGAGACATGATGTTAGTGCTAGACATATACAAAACTTATTTTCACATCCTTGTTCTGCAGACCCACAGATGCTACCTGTGGTTTGAGGTGGGTAATGAACACTTTTATTTTGCCATGCTCCCTTTTGGGCTCACCAGTGCTCCTTGAATGTTCACAAAGGTGTTGGCGGTGGTTACTGATCATCTTGGAAGGTCAGGGGGATCTGTCTTCCCATGCCTTGATGGCTGGATCTTGAAGACAGGCTCACACTGTTAATTGTTGACCCCCTCCAAATTACAGAAAACCTCTTTACATCTTTGGGGTTCTCAGTTTGCCAGAGTCACACTTGACTCCTTCACAGAGGCTCTCCTTTAATGGAGTTATCCTAGATACTGTGCGCTTTTGAAACTTTCCTCTGGACCAATGAGTCCAGGAGATTTGGGTTCTTATCCTGGCATTTTTAGCCGATGTCCTGGCTCTCAGTGAGGATGACTCTGAGGATTGATGGCCTACAAGCCTTCTGTATCCTGGTTGCCCACCATGCCAGGTGGTACATGCATGCTTTGCAGTGGTACTTATAATTTCAGTGTGTCCAGCACCAAGGAAACCTGTCAGATTTCATCTAGATGTTGAGACTGTGAAAGACTTGCAGTTGTGGCTGTTCGACTGCAATCAGACCAGTTGTAGACTCCTCTACCTGCCCCACCTAGAGTTGACTGTGGTGATGAATGCATCATTACAGGGTTAGAGAGTTCCCATGGGAGAGGTGGAGATCAAAGAAATTTGGTCTCTGGTGGTGACCCCCCTCCAGATCAGTTTGCTGGAGTTGCAGATGATTTGCTCGACATTGATGGCTTTCCTACCACCCATCAAGGGTCAGCTGGTGCAGGTTCTTGCAGATAACATCACCATTTGGTACTGCAGCAAGCAGAGTGTGATGGGGTCCTGTGCCAAGAGGTGTTACACCTCTGGAGCTGGCTCAGTCATCAGTGGATTTCCCTAGAGTTACGCCATCTGACAGGCTCTTTAAACACCAGGGTCGATGAACTCACCCAGCAACACCACATGGATCAGGAGTGACAGTTACACTTGGAAGTGGCACAGGGCATCATCCAACAATGGAAAGAACCTAGCTCAAGCTGTTTGTCACCCCCAAGAAATTGTAATGTCAGCACTTTCGCATGCTTTAGTTTCTAAGAAGGCTGTCTCGTGGAGGCACATTTCATCTAGAGTGGAGCGCAGTACTCCTGTATGCCTTCTTACTGCCATCTCTTAGGGGCCAGGTTCTGAAGAAGTACAGGAATGATCGAGCCCATATCATCTTAGTGGCTCTGGATTGATCTAAGTGAGTGTGTTATCTGGAATTTCTGGGCCTGAGCATCTATCCTCCAATCAGGCTGCCACTTCAGGAGGATCTTGTGTTGTTGCAGCCGGGCAGGGTCTTGCACCTCCATATGTGGAGTTTGACTGGTGACAGTTGATCCTCTTTGATCTTCCTACCGAGGTTGTTGTAATTTTCAATGAAATCTGTGTATGCAGAGCTCTAGCTCGTTTGTGGTTTGGTGGGGTGTCTGCCGGATGTGTTGTTGTTTGCTTTGTTTTTGTCCCTGCAAGGTCTTGCCCACAGTAGAGCCATTTGACAGTGCATGGTCTTGTTTCTGGGTTATTAAGGGTTAGGGCAGAAATCTGCATGTTTCACATTGCACCCAGCCTGAGAAGGTTCACTCCCACAGAGAGAAAGGAGAAAACCCAGACCTCTGGAGCCAAACATAGGAGGACTTCCCTTTGACGTTTTGGAGTGTAGAGCTCAGGTACCGCTGAGGGTGGGTGCGGGGCTGAGGCTCTCTGGGAAGGTCTTTTCCACAGACTACTTCAAGCTGCCATGTTAAAATATACAGTTTTGTACTGTGGGGAGGGGTGAAGTGAAGATGTGTCACACTAGTATTGGACAGAGGTGCCCAACATTTAGAACTTTCCAACCCTAATTAAAACCCCTGCACAAGGGAGAGACTGTTGAGAACTGTTTTGGATCCGTGAGAGATGGCATTGAATGAATGCCCAGCTGGAAGGAGAACCCAGTCTGCCTTCACACAAGGACTTTTAGACTCCAGCTGGTACTAAAGCAACAGAAGGGTTTTTCCAGCACCAGTGGCTCTGGCCACATTGCACTCTCTGAGGGACAGAAGAGGGATGGACCTGCTGGGGGGACCTTGGAGGGATCCCCTGGATCTTCTGTGGACTGGCCCTGTAACTCACATCAAGAGGGGACCACTGACTCTTCTGCTCACACAGGTGCCTTGCCAGATGGCCAAAGCCATGGGGCTTGGAGAGTCCGACTGTGAGGGTACCCTCCTGGTGACCTGTGAAGGGGCTGCTGAGGAAGCCCCTGGGCAATTGAAGGTGCCAGGAGCCCAGACAGAGGACAGGTCCAGCATCAGGAGCAGTTAAACCCAACTCCTGGAAGACAAATAACATTTAGAGGCCAGCAGGCCTGAGGAAACTACTCCTAGTAGGTAGAATGTGCTATTAGGAGCGAAACAACACGTTCCCCAAGTCTTAGAAGTGTGGTCCTAGGTGGATTGTGTGAAAAACTAAGCTTAAAGCACTCTGCCATAGATTCTAAACATATCCTCATGTGGGCAACCTCCGTTTATCATTTTTTTTATGGGGAAGGGGTATGTGTGGTGCCTTCTCCCAAAGAAGATTTCCAACTCCTAGGACCCCAGCCCTGGGGCCCTGCGCAGTTGAAGCTGTCCAAGAAGTACCTATCTCCTCTGGATAGGAATGGCACTGTGAGATAGTGTGCCCTTTCCCAGTGCTTGTTCCCCGGGGGTAGCAGAGAGTCCACCCCCATCTTTCCTCATGTGCTGATCGTGGGTTGGTAGAATAAATATGCATACAGCCACCACCGTGTGCCGAACTAAGAATGGAGTGGGGAGCCAATGGGTCACTTTTGCTTTCCCCATGACCCACTTAATAAATGCAAAACATGGGTGTTTAAGTGGCCGCTGGCACCTTGCTCTTAAAAAATACTTAGACTCTGAGACTGCATTTTCAAATTACTACAAAAGCCTTACCGCAGAGCGGCAGACCTGCTCATTTGATTTGCACAGCTACTGGAGCTGGAGAACCACATAAGTCCCTGCGAGGGGCTTAAAGATTGCATAATGTTCTTTGTGGTGGTCCAGGAAGGACAAGGACAGCACCAACGTTTCTAGTGAGAGTTTGGTAGTTGACAGACGTGCAGCGGAACCCCAGAAGATGTCAACAGTAATGTAACCCTAAGTGTCCAAGGCAATTCCATAGATGTCCCTTGGAGTTGTTGTGGTATTTTCAGGCACGCCTGGAGCTTGTGCTTTTGACATAGGCCCTGGAGCGCAGGGACCCACTCACTGATGGTTGGTCCTGAGACTGCAGTAGCAGCATGTTGTAGAAGAAAGACATGCACACACTACATAGAAAATATGCTTTATTAACAATTATATTGATAATAAAGTGTTATAGATTTATTGAGGGTTCTTGGACAAATGTACCGTCCAAAGTGATTTCAGTGTTGTTGCCATATATTTATATAATCTAGTTCTGCTTTTTATTATTGTGGTGACACCCCGATAAAACCAGTAGGCCTTCTTTTTGATAATGACACCCTCTTATATTTTGTCTAGTTTATGTGGAGGATACTAGGGTCTTAAGATTCAGGGCTCACTAGGGGTGTGAACTATTACGACAATGTCACCAGAGGTATTTTCATCTGAAAGCTTGTGCCTTTTTGTAAATTAATGCGTAGTGTTCAGTATTATTTGTGCGTGTGTGTAATAAAGTACTTTACTTTTTCATACGAAAACCACTGACTCAACAATGATTTATTGAGTGCTGTTTGTTTTCTATCAGTAAGCTGCAATACTAACTGACCCCACTTCCCCTGAGGAGGCCTGGTCCCTTAATGGCTACCCTTAGTGAGTCAAGTACTACAATTGGATACTTGGGTCCCTGTAAATAGAAGGTTGCTGCCTTATTACCTGTAAACCACTCACAGCATTTGCAACTAAGCCCTTTTTTTTACAGATGGCTATCGTTTTGCATATGAACAATCCAGTAGAATTTATTGACCTATACTTTAGGAGAAGGAGAACTTTAAGTTGACCCCAGGTGAGATGATCAATCAGGATAGATCTCACCTATTCCTTTTCTGGAGAAATGGAAGAATATGGCAAATAGCTTGGCTAGCATTGAGGTGCCCCTCAACTTCCTTTACATAGTCAGCGATCTGTGTATACTATTCTTCTCAAGAACGTGTAAAGACCATGAGCATGACATTCAACCCCCAAGGACTCCTACTCCGATAGTAAGTATGGTATCGACCTCAGGGACCAAATGTTACAATAAGAGAAATTAATACTGCTTTTCAAACATATAATGACAGACTTTGCCATTCAGGCCCATCACCCTTTCAGACACCTAGGGATGGATTCCTTGCTAATTTATGACTCCCTCAGATTTCAGGAGACACCTGCACGATATTAGCTGCGGTGAGGGAAGCACATAGCACCATTAAAGAGATGGCATGTAATAAAGCACCGGGAGTAGATGGGCAACCCATAGAATTTTATTCTACTTTTTGCCACCCGATTAGTCCCACGGCTGCAGAAGTTATATCGGGCTGCACTAGAGGAGAGACGGCTACCAGCCCTTGTCACATCTCTCTTTAAACTGGACAGAGACTCAAAGAACTTGTCTCAGCAAGGTGTTAGCCCAGAGATGACTTCCCTTGCTTTCAGGGCTTATAAACATTGACCAATGTGGGCTTATCCCCTGCAGGAGTACTTCTTTAACTATTAGGTGACTATGTCAGATTATGGAAATTGCAGATATTCCACATCGCAAGGTCGGTTGTATCTCATTGGATTTACAGAAGGCATTTGATTCCCTGGATTGGGATTATTTTTTCTCATGTTACAAAAATGTAATCTCAGACTGGCCTTTATGCACATCCAACGGCCAGAGTTAGAACAGGGACACACATATCTTCTGCATATCCGATATCCTGGGGTACACAACAGGGCTGCCCACTGTCCCCCAGGGGGGAGAGGAGGGAGCGTGTATATTCCTCCATTTATTTGGAGATTTGTACGGCTTACTGGTTAACCACACCAAGTCAAAAGCGTTCTCATTTAAAGATACTCTACCCCCCTTGCACAACCCTATTGGGAAGCCAGCACATCCTGGTGGCTCAACAAACATTTCGGTACTTGGGCATTCAGATTAACCACTTCCCACACAGACTTACTAGATGGTAACCTTTGGAAGGCCATATCAGCCTTGCGTGCCCAGGTAACATTTTGGGCTACCGTCCCCTTGTTGGTGGCTGGCCGTCTGTCCCTGGCTAAGATGGTGATGCTTCTTAAACTCTTATATTATTTTGTTAACCTACCTATTGTTATTCCATCTACAAATTTCTGATCACAAAACTCGCTCCTTACTGACCTAATATGGGCTCTTGCCGCCGGCGCATTAGTCTTCAGAAATTGCAGCCTTTAACCACTGAAGGAGTAATGAGTGGACCTGATTTAAGATCTTATTGTTTGGTGGCACAACTACAGCAGCTTTCCTATTGGTTAGCGGGCATTTATTTGCAAGAAATAGGTTTCACCCCATCGAAATTTAGAAACGGCTCCTTGTGCTCACTGCTGCCAGGGAGAATATCTCACCCGCAGGAGCTACCATTATTACTGCATAATGCCCTTGGGTACTAGTGCTCAGCACTTCCCCTCACGTGAACCTTGATCATGGACGCCACTAATGTTGCGTGGTGGGGCCCTCCTACACCCACTGGGGTTTTGTCAATGGCTAGGCTTCGACATTGGGATAAACAAGGTGTATCTGCCGTAGCAAATTTGCTTGAAGAGGGCTTGCTGATTCCACACCAAACATTCATACAACTACATGCTCTCCCGGTGTCCCTCTTCCTTGCACATGCCGCTATTTGCAATTTATTAGAACCCACTGGACACAAAGAGGGGAGGAAACACAAACACACAAATTGGTATAAGCAGTTCACGAAATGGGCTCTGGTAGACATTTGATATTATGGCTGTATAGGGGAATACACTCTCACCTCTAGTTGTCTCTATCGCCGCTTCAAGACAAGTGGGAAATGGAGATAGTTTGCCACTACATTATAAAGAGTGGGGATTCCTTGCAGAATATGCCACGCGTATGCCCCGTAACACACAGTTTAAATTTATCCAATTTACGATTTTTCCAGGGCGTATCGCACCCCTGCAGGAATACATTCACTGTTCCCCTCGGTCTCATCCAGTTGTCACCTATGTTGCTCCAAAAATGCAGATTTGATGACCACATGATCTAGGCATTTCGACCCCTAAAGTCCTTCTGAACTGAAGTTGTTGACTCCATTAGATTGCTGACGGAGCATCGATATTGGGACACGATGGAGCATTGTAACTGGGACTCTACCCACGACCAAAAAGTGGCTGCACTGAGGCATCTTTTGTAGATCTGGCGCTAAAACGGCCAAACGACAAATAACGAAAAATCGCAAACACCCCCCTTGGTGTTACAATGGAGGGAGGAGGTATGTCGATGGGGAACTGCGGAGAGCACAGCACTGCGCAGGGAAGAGTGTAGGGGCTTACATAAACGACTGATTTCCATGGCATGGGACCATGGTACTACAGCGCTTCTGACTACAAACACTACCAGACAACTGATACATATAAGTCTTTCCAAATACCACGAAATACACCCGATAAACATTTGTGTTCCCTTACCTATTAATGTTCAATAAGTGATTTTGAATACTATGCACACGCTGACATAGACTCGTCTCTTTCCTTTTGATTGAATAGTATAATTATAGGGAGCCTGACTATCTTGGTGTTTGAGTTGGTGGTAGGAGGGGGACGTTATTGGTTGTAGACGAGAGCAAGTAATGTATATACTTTGAGAAGTAAAAATATGCAGGCACGATGAAGATCAGTGCGGGTGCTCAACAGGCTCTGTCGGTGGTAACAGAGCCCTAAACACACAGAACTGCTGTAACATGACTTTACATAGACTTTTATTGATGCAATTGTATGTAACTGCTAATCCTCTTTGTTTCTGTTCATATTATAAAATCAATAAAATACACTAACAAAAATAGAAAAAAGACCATGAGCATGGCAATAGCAGCACAGAAAAGATAAATTGAGCTCTGGATGGGACTACTATTATCAGTGTTACAAGGGCGATGCTGAACAGTCCTGGCACCAGAATGTTGTATTCATTTCAATACTTGGAAACAACCTCCTTCAAAGATCTAGTTAAATTGTTTGAGACTGGTCTCGGTGGTATCTGCAGTAGGACTCTTTTTTTTGTAGTTGAGTGAAGTAGAACTTGCCAGAAGTCTGAGTTCCCTGCATATTCCAATGAATAACTTTGCATCTCGGAATCAATCCAGTTTTGAGCAGAGAGTGGTGGGAATGTAAGGGCGCATTTTTCTGGTGATTAAGTGATTTGCTTACAATCGCACGGAGTTGAGCCACTCCCTATATGTCTTGTATAAAATGGCTTCAACGACAACTCAGTTGAAGCTGTTTCAAATTAGCTTTCCTAGCAGGACTTGTATTGATTCATAAGTAACAGAAGAGTGTAAAAGGGTCTGAGTATTCAAGGTCTCCATTGGTCAGTCTGGTATGTGAGTGTACGAAGTTACACTAGTTCTAGAAGAAGATAAGAGACAACACAACAGAACTATGAACAGAGCAGTGGAATTAATAGGCTAATTAATTCTGGGAAACTTTTTTTTTAAATCCTTAAATGCCTACATTGGCTATGATGGAGTGAAGTAGGCCAAGAACAGAAGATGACAGCCATTTTCTTTTCAAAGTGGAAAATTACCAGGAATTGGAATTTACCAGGAAATGGTTATTTGGACAGTGATCACAAAATCCTGGCTGCCAATGTTGTGTGAGTTATTATGAGAAAGTGAGTGCAAGGGGACACAGGCAGTTGTAATGGAAAGTAGTGGTGGTTTACATCTGCCACATTAATGATGGTACTGCCTGTTAACTTCGCTGTAGTCCCACTACTGATCAGTCCACAGAAGGTGGTTAGAGGGTGTGTGCGGTAACAAAGATCAGTCAAAGTCCATAGTTTATGATCTAGCTCTTGGTAAGCACTCCATACGTTACTATACAAGAAGTTTGTTTCGTTATTTTGATTTATAATTTCTTTCTTTGTAAACAATACAAGTCTTAATAATATTTGAAATTAGAGCTAGCCAATATGTGCTTCGGGGGATGACTATCCTGCTTCCTCAAGGCTGAAGGGAGTAGAACTCCTGTGAAGTTCAGAACTGTTACTACATCTGGCCCTTAAACATTTTGTCAAAGTGTGACCATCACATATCTTGTGGTCTATGCATATTTTCATTCTCAAGTATATGATGAGGTACCTCCAATTATTTCTGATAATTTGCTTAATTTCCTCATTACTGCTTCTTTCATCTGGCCTCTTTCTTCTGTGGGTTGAACTGTGTTCTGTTTTGCACTTTACTTGGTTAGGTTCATTCATCTAGATTGCCTTTCACTCATCCAGACAAAACTTTTCAATACTTGTTTATCCATTGTACTACGGGGAAATGGCTATTGGATGTGGATGCAATCAACGTCCCTTTAAAGACATCTACACTAATGCATGTTGGGTTCTGTTGGATTCTAGACCTTTTTGGAGGCTGCTATAGATATCTAGATTATTTAGACTTTGCTTATGTAAGTCTTTTTAAAATTTGTGGGCAGTGCTGTATTACACAGATGTTTCTTTTTTCTGATCAGTAAGAGAAAGTATGAGTTGATGGAGGGCAGAGAATATGGTATTGTATGAGTACAATAAATTATCTTCCTTACTGAAGCACAGCTGCTCTTTCTTAGTGAAGTATTCCTTATTCTCGTATGACTAAAATCTGCTTTTTGGGGGGCATGGCGAACAGCCCAACATGTGGGTCGCACTCTAGTGAGGCTCCAGTTTCCTCACCACCTTGCCCAATAATCTGCCTGATATATGACACTGACCCTGCTTGAATTAGCCATTGAAGGACGAGGAGAGATGCAGACAGTCCGTGGTTGTCCCTCATGAAGCTCATAGCTAGGGTGCGCCGAAGCTGCAGGCCTGCAATGATTTGGGGCTCGCCGCACACCCCCAGAGACTGGGGTTGAGGATAGAGAGGCTCTGCTTGGTATGGGACCGGAGTTGCAGCGACTGGGCAGTTGCCTGGGCACTGAGAAGGCAGAGCTGTGGTGCAGGGCCATCAAAGACAGCTGGGGGCCTGGCTGAAGGGTGCCCGTGGAACCGGTGGCTGGGCGTAGAGGGATGCATCCATTTTGAGCATCAGTGGCTGCCGCAGGCCCTGCCTGCACGAGAGCCTGTGGAGGGGCCTGCGGTTGGCTGGTCATGCCCCCCCCCCCTCATAAATGAAAGCATTGGATGCTGCCTGCGACAGGCCCAGTGTCTCTTGAGCTTCATTACCCTGTTTGGAGGGGACAGACTGCTCCACCCTTGTCTGCCCTTGCAATTAGTAGCTGCCATAGACCTGGCCTGGGGGTAGCCTTTTGGGGGAGCCGTATAGTCGTGGCAGCTGGTCCTGGTTTCCCCAGCTCTCCTCAACCAGCTGACAAAAAGAATTGAAGGCGACCTGCGCTGGGCCCAGAAACTACATTGTGCAATACAGAGGTGAGGAGGAGCATGGCGCATATGCAACAAGAATACCCGTGAGGGGCCAGGGCCCGAGCCTGGGGGTGTCGCAGTGGGGAAGGCCCAGAGGAACAGTGAGGAACTGGTGACTGGCACAAGTGCCCCCAGGGGGAGAGTTTATGCAGCGCATACTTGCCCAGAAGAGGGTTGTGGCCCAGAGATCTTGTAGGGCTTAGAGACCTGGGCGCCTTGGGGACAACAGAGGTGAGGAGACTCACAGGTACTACACTTGGGGGAAGTGGTAGGAGCTTCCCTCATCCTGTTGTAGGTGAAAATACAGGGGACCTCACAATGGGGCCCTTGGGGACTGAAAGGGACCCACTAGGCATCCCATACCACAGAATACTGGTGTGGCACATGCAGACCACACAGAGGACATCGTGGGCCTGCTCAGTGAGCCAGATGGGTCAGAGCCTAGGTCCGTAGACCAGCTTCGAGGCAGGTTGAAGTTGCCTCACATGGGTAGTGATGCCCCTCTGAGAGTCCATTAGTCAAAATAATATTCTGTTCAGCGGAGTGGCGAAGACGTACATGTAGAAAGGCTGCAGGGTTGGGAAGCATCCCTTTTGGGGGCACAGATGTACCTCACCCTGTGACGGCAGTGGTGAGTGACAATCCATCACACATTCCACTGAAGGGGCTCACGAAGGCGCACGTGTTCTCTCGAGGCGATAACTTACCATGGCAGGCGGCAAAGAGAGTAAAGCGATACAGCACATCAAGATAGACAAATATGCAATCCCCACTGACACACAGCGCGAAAGTGGGTCTCTGCCCCTGGACGCACTGCTGGGCCTGACTGATTTGGTGCCAGAGCCGACCCTCAAAGAGATCATGGCGGCCATCCAAGCAATAAAGGGCACTGACTCTCTTGTGGTTGAAATGTCACAATTAAGGGCTGACTTTAACAAAACAGTCATTTTCAAGATACTGAGACAAGAGGTGGAGGTTTCTGGCACTGCCGCCATAATGAAAAAGCAAGTGGACTGCCTGCAAAGAGACATCACCTTCATACTATCAAAATTGGAGGACATGGAGGGTAGTTCTAGGCACAACAATCTCCGGCTGGTGGGAGTGCCTGAGCGTGCTGAGGGACCAATCGCTGACCTCTTTTTGGAAAACTTTATCATTAATATCCTCCAGCCTAAGGGTCTCTCAAAGTTTTTCTCTGTGGAACAGGCCTACAGGGTGCCCAGAACTGCACTTAGGCTGGTTGCGCCACCTACAACAGTAACAGCCAGAATATTCAACTATAGAGATAGCGACGCTTTAATCCAGGCTGCATGGTGAAAGCCAGACCTAATGTTCGAAAACACCTTGATCAGCCTGTATCAGGACTTCACTCTTAAAGTCCATCAACAGCGGCACAGCTTGACTAAAGTCAAAAGTGTCCTGCACAAGAAAGAACTCAAGTACATGATGCTTTTCCTGGCTAAACTACACATATTGGCAGAGGAGAAACATGTTTTTTTGACTCTCCTGAGGAGGCTTGGGTAGTTGGACAGCTGGTGCCCGGCCCCAGCGGCAGGCAGCGTGGTGGTCTGTGCTGGCCCAGGGGGGACATCAACAGTGAAACCAAGGGAGACAGACCTCAATTATCAATCGGAGGAACCATGAGCAAACATTAAAAACACATCCTACAGTCCCTTGAAGCTAATGATAGTTGATCTCCCCCCCCCCCCTATTTAGGGTTGATGGTGTGCCATGAACTACAATATCTGAGGGGAGAAGAGTTTACGGACCAACAAAGCTATGTCGAAAGCAAAGCAGCGTTCTCTGAGCGGGGGCAACCAACTAGAAGAATCTGACATAGTTGAGCTACAGACTTGAAGGGCTTGATTGGCAAGACTCACCTCCAGTTCTGAGGTTTGCTGATATGATCTGATGAGCGACAGGGACTCTGAAAGTTGGGGGATGGTGGGTAGTTCCGAGCTCACCCAGCAGGGTAGCAGGGAGGGAGGTATTTATTGGGGGCAAGACATTCAGGTTAATGTTACTTGGCAGTGACAACTCCTATATCAGGCACACTACACATGGCTTCAGACCAGTCATATGTGGCACATTCCAAAGACAAGCATGCAGGAAGCCGCCATGACAGATAGCTCTCGTACCTGTCTGAAGGTCCTGTCCTAGAATGTGAATGGACTAGGGGAAAGGCTAAAACCGGGTAGAGTAATGCAGTACCTCAAACGGCACAATCCTGACATTGTATTGCTACAGGAGACTCATCAGTCTGGTTACTCCTGCAGAGCTATGTCCAGAATCGAATAGAAGATGACCGCACATGCTGGTTTCACAACAGACTCCAGAGGAGTGGGAATTCTGCTAAAAACCAATGTCCCTTTTACTCCACACAAAAACTGGACTGACTTTCATGGGAAATACGGGGCCTAGTCGGACACATGAGGGGGGGGGGTCTACCTATCAATCTTTGGTTTGGTATACATCCCACCAAGACACCATTAAAGCACACTCCTGGGATTAAGCGGCCTATTACTTTGATTGCCAGTAGGTCTCTTACTTATGGGTGTCAACTTCAATGCGGTCATGGCTGAAGACATGGATAGACATTAGCAGGCACAGTGAACCCGCTTGAACCGAACTATAGCCTCCTTTCTTGCAGCGCTGGAACTAGTAGACACCTGGCGCCTCTGCCACCCGGAAGAGCACCAATATGCCTTCCTGCCAGGGTGGACTATATATTTACACGGACCACCAACATGGCGCAGGGTTGCTGAGGTTCGACAGGGGCATCTCAGACCACTCGCCTGTATGGCTGGAACTTTGGGGAAACTTGAGCCCAAGTGGGCTCAGGGCTGTCAGTGTCTGGCACCTAACAGATAAAACACTGATGCATAAGCTTGAACAGGCGACTTCTTCATATTTTGAAACTAATGAGGGAACAGTCCACTCACAGTTGAGGCATACAAAACGGTGATTAGGGGGTCAGGCTTACTTGCTGATTGCTGGGGGGAAAAAAATTAAGTGGGAGAAACTCGAAGCCCTAGATGAAGAAATTGCAGTCCTAGAAACACTAACACAGGAGGGGAAGGTTGAAGGGAATACACATAACCCTGAAGTAAAACAGAAAAAGTACAGGAATCTGGCTGAAAACAGTGCATGCCACATACTAAGAAAATAGATGAAGTGGGCAATAAGGCAGGTAAGCTGCTGGCATGGCTGGGAAAACGAGACCAGGCCCACAGCTGGGTCCCACACATCACCTCTGAGGGAAGACGAGATTAGACCCAGAGGGCATAGCAGATTACTACGAGAGAATCTACTCCGCTTAGACAAACTGTACACCATCTGACATCATTGCCATCCTAGATGACATTAAGATCAACTCACAACGGAACATAGGCAAATGTTGGATACTGACATACAACCTAGAAAAAGATAGACCAGGCCTTACGTTCCCTCAGCTCCAGCAAGGAGATGGGACCAAACGCCCTCAACATTGAGTTCTACAAGCGATTAGCCAGTAAACCATACCCTACTTAAAAATGTGGCTGAAGCCAAATCCTTGAGTCAACTCCCAGAGGATCAGAGACAAGCCACAATAGTGGTGATTCACAAGGAAGGAAGCCCCCGGATGGTGTAGCTCTTGAAGGTCTATATCCCTCCTCAATGTGGAGATTAAAATTCTAGCCAAACCTTTGCCAATCGACTCGTCAAGTGATCACCTCCCTTGAACATCCGGACCAGTCAGGCTTCCAGCTAAACAGGGGGACCAGGCTCAACCTCTAGCGGCTCTTCAGGGTGCTAGCCGGGTCAGCAAACACTAGAATTTCCACCTTGGTGTTGTCAATTGACCCCATTATGACGTTTGACACACTCAAGTGAAACTACATGTTTGGTATGTTAGCGAGGCTGGGTTTTGGGCCTAAGTCCGTAGACAGGATATGTTTTCTCTATCAGGACCCCATGGTCCACTTCAAGGTAAGTAGGGGGTTATGAAGCAGATTTGCTTTACACAGGGGAACAAGGCAGGGCTACCCAGTATACCCACTGATTTTTGCCTTGGCCCTGGAGCCCCTGGCATTCTGGGTCAGCCATGACCCCCTGGTTCGTGGCATACACTAGGGGAGGCCTGAGAAGAGCATATCTCCTTAAACGCTGGCAATATTTTATTTTATGTCATGGACCTCCCCCCGCCGACAATACCGAGACTGATGCAGGACCTCCAAATCTTTGGGAAATACTGGGGCTACACCATGAACTGTGGTAAGTTTGTCATGCACCTGATCAAGGGCTCCACATTCACATTGCACAGGAACATCCTCGTGCTCATGGCCAACGGCAAATTTAAATAACGACTTACCCACAACGCTTTTATCGCAAAAACGTGGCCCCTATATTAGACCTCATTGTTGCGAACCTACAGCATTGGAAGATGTTGCCACTCTCCCTATTGGGTAGGGCGGCGATGTTCAAAATGATGATGTTACACAGAGTGATGTATGCTCTCCGGATACTCCGTACCGAGTACCTGAGGAATTTACAGTAAGATGGAGGCCTTTCTCTGACTACTACTCTGGTATACTGGCCCACCCCAAATAGGTCCTCAAAGTTAATGTGCAGGGTATACAATGGGGGGGGGATAGTCCTGCCTGACATAAGAAAATACTACTGTGCCACTTAGCTGCTGGTGGTTAACGACTGGATATTTCCTGTGTGGGAGGACACAGCGGTTAGCCTGGAGAGACTGGCTTGGGGACAGGAATAGGTATTGGGGTACCATGCAGTTCTTCCATCTCAAGATTAGTGCTGTTGCATATCCAAACAGTGGCGCAAATCTGGAGAGAGACAGGAAGGGGAAACCAACAGAACTGACCTCCTCTGGTTCAGTGACACCCTAAAAGAGGTGGGGACGGTTATTGCGACCCATGAAATGGAACCTCATTGGCATATCCGTACTTGGGGATGTGTGGAAGGGGGATTCCATGGTCACACTGACTGAAATGCAAAAGCAATACGAACGGATGCCCTCTCAGACATACAGATGCATCCAGCTTCAGCATGTGTTAGCAGTACACATCCCCAAACACACACTGATGGAAAACTCCTCGCTCCTAGAGGGCCGCATCCTGACAGAACCACTACCTAAAGGGGCTATCTCGCTAATATGCAAAACAATTGACTACTAAAACCCACAGACAACCTGAAAAAGCTTAAGACTAAATGGAAAGCTGAGGTGGGAGACTTTGAGGATGATGAATGGGAAGAGGCCACGGGGATCTTCAGGGAGATTGATATTGAAATAGGATTTAGACTAATCCAACTGTGCATACTGCACAGATCCTACTATTCCCACACAACTGTGCACACCATGGGTAGATGCATAATTGGGGGGAGTGAGCCCCCACCCAGATATAGTAAGCTCTGGTTGTCCCTGGGACTGGGGTTGGGCAAACGGAACATAGCTCAAATGTGGGAGGTGAGAAGGGCACTGGAGGTGAAAGGTTGGGAGAAAGACATGGATTGGTGCATTGGTGGGAATTGTATTCTGATTGTCCTTGCACCGGCTCCCCCAAAGTCATGTTCTCCTGTCCACTCCACCTGCAGTCCGCTCTCCACTCTCTACTCTCGTTTCCTGGTCTCTTGTCCACCCCCCCGTCTGTCTGTTCTGCCCTCCCTGCATTCTCGACCTCTGCTCCGCTGTTACTTTCAGCTGTTTCACATTTCTCGACCTCTGCTCTGCTTTTGTTTTTGCATTGCTTGATCTTTGCTTTTACTTTCCGCATTTGTTGACTTTGGCTTTCTGCCTTTCACTTTTCTGCATTTGTTGACCTTGGCTTTCTGCCTTTATTCTCTGCATTTCTTGACCTTTGCTTTTTGCCTTCACTTTCCGCATTTCTCAACCTCTGCTTTTTGCCTCTACTTTCTGCATTTCCTGTCCACCTCCCACTTCCCACCTCTCGCCCGCTTCCCTCCCGCCACCCAGCACTCCTCCCTCCCCCCAGGACCTTCTTAATGGAGCCCGCAGCGTGACCCCATTGAGCAGGTCGTTGCACCAGCTCCCCCTCTGACAGGTTCTCTTGTCCGCTCCACTTGCAGTCCGCTGTCCACTCGCTGCCCTCACCTCCTGGTCTCTTGTCTCCCCTCTGTCTGCCTATTCTGCCCTCCATGCATTCACGATCTCTTCTCCGCCTTTACTTTCTGCGGCTCCGCATTTCTCGACCTCTGCTCTGCCTTTGCTTTCGCATTGCTTAACCTTTACCTTTATTTTTCGCATTTCTTGACCTCGACTTTTTGCCTTTACTGTTCCACATTTCTTGACCTCGGCTTTCTCCCTCTACTTTCTGCATTTCTCAATGTCTGCTTTTTGCCTTTATGTTCTGCATTTCTTGCCCTCTTCTTTTTGCTTTTACTTTCCGTATTTCTTTTCCTCTGCCTTTCTTGACCCTTGCCTTTACTTTCTTTCTGCATTTCTTGACCTCTGCTTTTTGCCTCCCAATTTCTACATTTCTTGTCCGCCTCCCGCTTCCCCTATCACCCACTTACCACCTTTTCAGCCCTCCCCCACCCAGCACCTCTCCATCCCCTCAGGACCTATTTAATAGAGGCTACAGCATGGCTGCGCAGTGGGCGTGCTAAAGGCAAGCCCATCTGCACCCTTACACACATGGACTGCACCCAGTGGCAGGACTGCTGGCCCTCCCACCATCCACCGCTACACCGCAGGGGAACTCCTGACCTCGGACGCTGTGACAGAAACTACAGCACTTCCTCCCTTTGACCCACCAAAGAACCCTTCACCTGCTGACGCTGCTGCTTCTCTTGCAACACAGGATCCCGCACTGCAACCACACAGAAAACCACAAGTACCCAGAACCACACCAATGCATCATGCTCAATGCTTGATCCCTCTGCAAACATGTAACAGAAAACTGGGACACCATCACCTCCATCTCCCCTGACCCATCCTTCATCACCGAAACATGGCTCAACCCCTCCTCCAACCCCAACATAGCCCCTGGTACAACCGACGGCTAGAAGATGATACTCCGAGACCGCACCAACAAGCATGACGGTTGCATCGCCATCATCTTCAAGGACACCATCCCCGATGCCCCGCCACCGACAACAACCCTTCACTGCCCATGAACACCTCAACTTACAGCTGCAAACCGACGCCAAGACAACAGTACGAGGCACCCTCAAATGCAGACACCTGGGCCCTCACTCGGCCTTCTGCAACGCCATCCCCAACATCATCGCCCCTCTAGCCATCGACTCCAACCACTACATCCTACTCAACAACCTCAATTTTCACATAAATGACCCCAACTACACCAACTCCACCATTTTCCTGGAGAACTTGAGCAACATCAGCTCCGTCTAATTGGTCACCAAGACCACCCACAAAGCTGGACAGACACTTGACCCAATCTGCACCTCCAGCGACAGTCAAATTCATTCACATCACTGGACTTACGTGGCCCGACCACATCTTTGCCCACTTCACGATCTCTGGTGCACAGCATACCATCACCAAGCACCACAGCTCTAACCACCGCAGCTGGGGCAACGTAACAGAGATACAGTGGAGTCAGAGCTTCGGTACCTCCCAACACAAGGCCTCATCAGACCTCGAACAGGCGGTCCAGAACTTCCCCACCTGGATCACTGAATGCACCAACAGAGTCACCCCACTGAGGCCAGCCAGAGCCAATAAAACCTCAAGACAAGCCAGCTGGTACACTCCAGAGCTCAGAACCTCCTAGCACAGCTGCTATCAACTTGATAAACAATGGCGATCCACCAAGAACCCTGCCGACAGAGCTGCCCACAAAGTAGCCCTCATCGTTTCCCACCAGCAGATCACAGAAGCCAAGAGAGCAGCCATTGCAGCCCACACTGACACAGCAGCCAATCGCATGAAAGAACTATTCACAATAGTCAAGAAATACTCCAACCCGGAAGCCACAGATGACACAATTCGCCCTTCCCAGGAACTCTGTGACTTCTCTCAGACTACTTTCATAGCAAGATTGCCACCTTCTACAACAACTTTGACCCCCAACCCACAGTCATCCACATCAGCAGCCTCGACCAGCCAGCACACACGAGCCGGATGATCACCACATGGACACCACCCAACACACAATCCACCCAGGCCATCATGTTAGCTATCCACTCTGGAGTACCAACTGACCCGCGCCTCCACCACCTTTTCAGCCTCAGAACCGATCACATCAGCCCGGAACTCACCAGCATCCTCAACACCTCCATTACCACGGCAATCTTACTGGACAAATGGAAACGTGCAGAAATCAGACTCCTCCTAAAGAAACCATCCCCTGCGAACTCAAAAAATATCGACTGATGTCTCTGCTCCACCATCTTGCCAAAGTACTTGAGAAGGCCATCAATCAACAGCCCACCAAATACCTGAAACAGAACAACCTGCTTGACATCTCCCAATCAGGATTCCGTGACAACCACAGCATGGAGACCGCTCTCATTGCAGCCTCAGACGACAACAGAACTTTCCTCGATTACAGGGAGACTGATGATGTGATCCACCTCGACCTCTCAGCTGCCTTCAACACTGTTTCTGACCACACCCTTATCAACAGACTCCACAACATTGCAGTACAAGAGAATGCCCTCAATTGGATCACCTCCTTCCTTACAGGACGTACGCAGAGCATCAGACTACTTCCCTTCACCTTCAAACCCAAGAACATCATATGCGGCATACCCCGAACATCATCCCTCAACCCCACCCTATTTAACACGTGCATGACTCCCCTCGCCGACATCTGCAGATCCCACGGTCTCAATATTATATCCTATGCAGACAAATCACAGCTCATCCTCTCGCTCACCGAAGACGCCTACACCACCAGACAAACTTCTGGAACTCCATGACCGACGTAGACAATTGGATAAGAACAAACTGCCTGAAACTCAACTCTGACAAAACAGAAGTACTGATCTTTGGGAGAAACATATCCATATAGGACCACAGCTGGTGGGCAGCAGAATTCAGACTCACTCTCACGCCCACAGACCACGCAGCATCATCCTCGACAGCCAACTAACTATGAAGAGACCAAAACAATGTAGGCCCCTCCTCCTGCTTCCACACCTTGCACTTACTCTGCCGAATCTTCAGATGGATCCCAGTAAACACCAGGAAATCCATTACCCAGGCCTTGTCACCAGCTGCCTAGACTACAGCAAAACACTCTAAAATAGCAACACCACCCAACTCCTCAAAAGGCTCCAAATTATATAGAACTTGGCTGCCAGACTGATCCTGGACCTCTCCAAATGGGCCCACATCACCCCCCACCTCAGAGACCTCCACTGGTTCCCCATCCAGAAGAGATGTCAGTTTAAGATCCTCACACATGCTTGCAAAGCCTTACACAATTAAGGGCCGGCCTACATCACCTACCAACTGAGCTTCCACCAACCCACGAGACACCTACGCTTCTCTACGCTAGCCCTCCAAACATACCCCGAATCCCCTGTAGCCACAGCCACATTGCTGCTAAGACCTGAAACGACCTGCCCCTCTTTCTCCGAACATCACCCTCCTGAGCGGGCTTCAGGAAGAAACTGAAGATCTGGCTTTTCAACAGAGACCTCACACCCCAGCTCCCAGATACATATAGGGGTGAGAATGCGGCACTCTACAAATACAAATTGATTGATTGAATTAATTGTGGGACCAGCTGGCTTGAATGTAATTTGTTCCCAATTCTTAATTGTCTCTGATGATTTGCTTTAATTGTGCCTTATTGACCAGTCTGGTTGTGCGCTGCCCTAAACCTGCCGTTGGGTCGTACTGTATTGCCTTTTTATGTATTGAAAATTCAATGAAAAGAATTTCAGGAGTGCCAGATACATATCTTGTGTGGCAACGTTTCTGTGGAATAAATGCAGTGTGTGTTATAAAAAGCATTACTTGTTTATGGATATCAATGGTATATTATCTTGCATTTTGTTGTTGGAGAGCATAGAATCTTTACAAGATTAGAACTAGCAGTTCAGTTGCTCTTTTCCAGAGACATGTATTGTAATGACATTTACAAAATATTGTATGATTCTATGCGAATGTAATTTAAATATGTTTAGAGCATGTAAATGTGTGTGTGATGTAAGGAAATTAAATAAAAAGCTAAATACAGTCTAGTTCTATCCTAATAACATGCTCCCATCCACCATCCTACCCCTTTACATCCTGTTGTCTGTAATCTGCTTTCCACAGGACCCCACACACAAGATACTATTGTTTGTATAGAATCACATATTTAGGATGGCTCTGCCGTTATGCAAATGTCCTCCGTAAAGCGCACCGTAGCGCTATGAAGCTAGTTTTACACTATACTAAAAACTTAAAAAGTGAAATTCACTAGTTTTAATAGACCATCGTATGAAATTGATTTAATACTACATACTGCGCTATCTCATGTATAATCTGCATATTTATTAATAAAATGCTGATGTAATTTTTGTGAATGAGGAGTCATTTACAATAAATAATTCTCCTCTGTGGCCAGAAACCTAGGTTGTCTTTTAACCTTTGCGTTTTTTTTTTTATTATTTCCAGGTTGCTTAATGGAATGTAATGCAGCCAAGCGGATTATTTATCCTTGAACATGCCACAGAATAAAGTATCGTAAGCAGTTCTCTTGGTATGCTGATCGCTAGTAACTTTACAATGGATATAATGACTACCAAGGCCAGCTGTCCAAGTGTTCGCATCCCGAGCCATGACGAACACCGAGAGAAAAAGAAGAGGTACACTGTAAGTATTCAGGCACTCCAAGCGTGAAACATCTAAAGGCAGTTGCCATGGCTTTAATGAGAGAATATACCTTTCGTAGCACACTAAGTTACCTTGATGTGATCCATCAAAACACTCACCTGTCAAGCACAGTAAGAAAGAGTGGGTTTTAACCTTGGACTGAACAAGCATTGTTAAGTACACTTGCAGAACATAAAGGTTCCTCAATTATTAGCACCAAAGAAAAACAACAAAGGAACTTGATTTTGAGATATTGGGCTTTTCGGCATAATAGATCTTAATTGATACTTTTGTTAATTTAATCCTTTTAACTTGTAAGCAGACTGTAGCTAGAATAGTGACACAATTGTTCACTCAGTACACTGCATAGAGGCAGATCTGTAGCCTGAAAGGCAATCATTAAATCATTATTCGAGTGAGAAAGCAGTAAGCAGATGGAAATGGACAATTATTTTTTTATCATGTTACATAGTGTTTTTAGTCGCATATATGGAATCACCTAGCATGGATGATGTAAATCTGTACTCTGTGCATTTCTCCCATAATCAAGCACTGAAAACGAGGCAAATCGGTATATTGGTCAATTGACCATATGTTATTTGTTCATGATTCAAACAATAAGTTGCTTGTATCCTAATATAGTTTTTTTTTGGTACAAGTGATTCTAAATTATTTCCGGGATTTGCAGACCTGTCCATCCTCGCATCAGTTCTCCCATAAGTAGGCATGGTATTTCGCACACCTTTGTAATTGAAGGAGAGTAGTTTACCCTTTAGACACAATAGGGAGATTTGTTTTCTCTGTTGCACTTAAGTTAACTTTGCCAGTCACTATGCATCTGTATTTTCTCCAGGTGGCCTTTGGCGTGACTGGAGCTCTAGCCTTCTTTGGTGTGTGAGTAAGGAACGGGGTAATGGAGGAGGCAGGTGGCTGCTTGTTTGTTGCCAGCATCACATTGTGCTTTGCTGTAAATGGAAGTGTTTATTTTTTAAATTGTGTTGGGTCATCCTTTTCTTGAAATAAGTGGTGCCCTATTTGCTCATTGCTAGCGTTATGTGTGAAATTAAATTTTGAATACACTAGCAGTAAAGGTCTCTACAACAAAATATGATCCTGATGGTAACCTACTTGTAGTTTATAGCTATTAGTCTGTAATTTCTTGAAAAAGGGGGTATAGGTATGCAGTTTGTCTCCTATCTGCACATCATACTGTGAGAAAGTAGCCTCTTTCTAGCATGGTTACCCCCACTTTTGGTCTGTTTGTGGGTGTGTGTCAGTGTGTTTTTACTGTCTCACTGGGATCCTGCTAGCCAGGACCCCACTGCTCATAGTTTGTGGCCTAATGTGTGTGCCTGTGCAGTGCCTAACTGTGTCACGGAGGCTCTGCTAACCAGAACATCAGTGCTTATGCTCTCTCTGCTTTTAAGTTTGTCACTGTAGGGCAATGACTTCATTTACCAATTTCAATTGGCACACTGGACCCCCCTGTATAAGTCCCTAGTATATGGTACCTAGGTACCCAGGGAATTGGGGTTCCAGGAGATCCATATGGGCTGCAGCATTTCTTTTGCCACCCATAGGGAGCTCAAACAAACCCTTACACAGGACTGCCACTGCAGCTTGCGTGAAATAGTGCACACACTATTTCACAGCCATTTTCACTGCAGTTAAGTAACTTATAAGTCACCTATATGTCTAACCTTCACTTGCTGAAGGTTAGGTGCAAAGTTACTAAGTGTGAGAGCACCCTTGCACTAGCAAAGGTGCCCCCACATAGTTCAGGGCCATTTCCACGGACTTTGTGAGTGCGGGGACACCATTACATGCGTGCTCTACGTGTAGCTCAATACCTTTATGTAGCTTCACAATGGTAACTCCGAATATGGCCATGTAACATGTCTAAGGTCATGGAATTGTCCCCCATTCCAAACTTGGTATTGTGGAACCAATTCCATGCATCCTGGGGGCTCCACCATGGGACCCCCCCAGTACTGCCAAACCAGATCTCTGAGGCCTGCACTGCAGCTACAGCTGCTGCCACCTCACTGAGAGGGTTCTACCCTCCTGGGGTCTGGGCAGCCCAGTCCCAGGAAGGCAGAACAAAGCATTTTCTCTGAGAGCATGGTGTTACACCCTCTCCCTTTGGAAATAGGTGTTACAGGCTGGGGAGGGGTAGTCTCCCCCAGCCTCTGGAAATGCTTTGAAGGGCACAGATGGTGCCCTCCTTGCATAACCCAGTCTACACCGGTTCAGGGACCCCTTCTCCCCTGCTCTGGCGGGAAACTGGACAAAGGAAAGGGGAGTGACCATTCCCCTGTCCATCACCACCCTAGGGGTGGTGCCCAGAGCTCCCCCAGTGTGTCCCAGACTTCAGCCATCTTGCTTTGCAAGGTGTGGGGGCACTTTGGAGGCCTCTGAGCGGCCATTGCCAGCAGGTGACATCAGAGACCCCTCCTGATAGGTCCATACCTGATATGGTAGCCAATCCCCCTCTCAGGGCTATTTAGGGTCTCTTCTGTGGGTTCCCTTCAGGTTCTGCTTGCAAATTTCCTTCAGGAATCCTCTGCAACAAATTCAGACTCTTCTGACCTCGGTTCAACCGCAGCCTGCTCCAAGAAACGCTGTAACTGCAACAAAATGTCTACAAGAGACACTTTTCTTCAGCAACCTCAGCTCCAAGTCAGCAACTGCAACAGTTTCCACGGTGTGCACGCTCTGGGGACTCCCTGCCTTCATCCTGCACCAGAAGGACCAAATAAATCTCCCATGGAGTGATGGAGTGACTCCCCTGCTCCAAGCAGGCACCTCCCAAGATGACGACCGGTACCCTGGGACTCCTCTCACGACGACGAGCGTGCTCCTAAGGAGATTGAGGGTGGACATCACCGACATAGACTGTCCTGAGGTCCTGCTGATGCAATTTGTAGGAGGTAAGACCTTGCCTTCCCCGAGAACGACGGTACCCCTGTGTACTGTGTCTTCTTCACCTCCTGAGGCCTCAGTTCACTCTGTGCAAAATTCCTTCGTGCATAGCCTGGCCCAGGTCCCCAGCACTCCACCCTGCAACGCTCAACTCGCTGAGTTGTTCTCTGGCTGCGTGGGACCTTCTTTTGTTGTGCTGCATCAACCACATTTTGCACCTTCTTTGAACCCGGATTATGCGGCTTCTGGGGCCTGGCATCCTGAGGGCTTTCTAAAGTGCTGAGAGCCCCCTCTTCCTCCTCACACAGGGTTGAGGCCCCCAGATCCCTCCTGGGTCCATCCAGCGCCAATTTGACGAAAAACATACTTTTGTTGTAGCCAAGGGTTGTTGGCGTCTTCCGACATGAAATCTCGTCTGCAACGATCTTTACGCCGTGGGACATCTTTTGCATCACGCAGGAACCCGCTGGCATCTTCCTAGGGTGCATTCCTGCAGTCTTTGTCTAACAAGGGACTCTTCTTTTGCACCCTCTTCTGGGTTGGCAGGGGCTCCTGTCCTTCCTGGAACTTCTTTCGACTTCTGGACTTGGTCCCCTTCCTTTGCAGGTCTTCAGGTCCAATAATCCAGCAGTTGTTCTTTGCAGACTTGGTTGGCTGCTGCAAAATCCCAAAAACGAGGTGTAGTGTGTCCTAAGGAAACTTGCAGTACTTTACTCCTGCTTTTCTGGGCTCTGGGGTAGGGTAATTTACTTACCTTTACTGTATTCTTACTCTCCTAGCGATTCTGCACCCACTACACTTGTCTAGGGGGGAATTCGTGATTCACATTCCACTTTTTTAGTATATGGTTTGTGTTGCCCCTAGACCTATTTTCTCCCATTGCATTCTAAAGGATTTTCTACTGTTTGCATTGTTCTATGACTATTTTGGTGTCTAGTGTATATATTGTGTATAATACTTACCTCCAGAAGGAGTATTGTCTCTAAGATATTTTTGGTACTGTGTCACCCAGATAAATACTTTTATTTTTGGTAACACTGAGTATTGTCTTTACTTGTGTATAACTACTGTGTAACTATAAGTGGTATTGCATGAGCTTTGCATGTCTCCTAGTTCAGCCTAAGCTGCACTGCTATAGCTACCTCTATCAGCCTAGACTGCTATAACACTACTACATTTCACTAATAAGGGATAACTGGACCTGGTATAAGGTGTAAGTACCCAAGGTACCCACTACAAACCAGGCCAGCCTCCTACACATACTCTATTCAATCTGAAGTTTGTCATGGAAATCACCATTTTATGCTTCAAAAAAGCATGATTGTTTTAAGGATAATGATTTAAGGTCTGATTTACCACCCCCCCTCCCCCCCCCCCAAAAAAAGTCAAAAATGTACTCCTGTGTACTTGTTCTTGCTTGGAATAAATTCCTTCTTTCGAATACTCAGCTCACTCCCTAGATACTGCAATAGTGAGTTTCCCAGGATTAGCTTTTTGATTTCTTTCTGACTTTTCCAAACTACTCTCACTTGCTGAAGTTTTTCGCATGGATAAATGTAAATTGTGCACTGCATGTGTAAATACATCTCACGACAGTGCAGTTGCACATTAAAATTATTCTCCTTTTTGCATTGAAAAACTATTCCTCTATGAGAAACCTCTTCATCTAGACCACCAACATTTTCCTCCCCATTTCCACTCTAGATACTGATTTACTCCTGTCCCTGACAAAAGTAACTATTAAGCAATGCAGGGCGAGAGTCAGCCGTGAAAATGTATGTGAATGTCAATGGGCACTTATGTTTATGAATGTTTACAAATTTGCAAAAGTATTGCTGCTGTGGAAACCTCACTTCCCAAACCAGAAAGAGGATGTATTCACAGTACAAGTACTAGTGAGGAAATCCTTTTACAAGTTTAAATAGCCATTATCATAATCTGGCTTCCAGGCGTGGAATTACTATGGTACATACGTGTATCTGTGCACATGGAGTCAAAGTAAGCATGCAAATGGCTTTGAGAACTGACCCTTATTAATTTTCAGGAGTCAATGCTGTGTTCGCGTTTTGTTTTTTCAAATATTTTAATTTATTTAACAAATAAAATTGGTCTGTTATTTTGTTGATGTTTACAAATATTTCCTTTTTGCTTTGACAGGTTTACAAAGTCATAGTGTCTGTTGGAAGAAGTGAATGGTTTGTTTTTAGACGATATGCAGAGTTTGATAAACTTTACAACACGGTGAGTAGTTGGTTTTTTATGTCTTTCCAAAGCCAATTTGAAATTTCTATATTGAAATTTAATTTCAATGTTTTTATTTTAGCTTTTATTCTTATCAATTTGTTTGCATGTTTACTTTATTTTGGTGTTACTTCAGGTTCACCTTCCAGATCATGCCATTTATGACTATCATAGGTTAAAATGCTGAAATTCGGAAATGTGTTGGAAGGAGTTCACTATGGGAGTCACAAGAAAATTGCTACATACCTTCTGCTGTTTGCAGGTGCTGCAGCTTGGTGGAAAGGGCAAAAGTCTGTGTGTCAGTATCCATTGTGAAAACCATTCATTCATTCATTTAACTTTATTTCGGTGAGTAAAAACAAACCATTAAAGTACAATACACAACAAAAAGAGAGAGGACTTCTAAAAGCAGGGAGGTATTAAAAAAATAAGGTAAAAGCACAGTTAAAAGGGACAAGACAAGTTTTTAAAAAAACAAACAAGAAATAAGCAGTCAGATGAACATCACTTAATATAATGCAAAGCAATACTCAATAATGAGAATAATTCCATGAATCAGCACTGGTTAAAAATATAATACACCAATATCTGTATACTGTGGAGCAATCACACATCCAATTTGATAAATATAAATAGATAAGTCTAAAAATGTATTCTCCACCCTAGCTCCTTAAAATTGCTGATCTGAAATGTCATAATAATACAAAAAAAAATCCCCTTATTCCCCCATTAAAAAAAACTGTCTGGGTGGATGATTTTCGTTTTAAAATTCTCACGACATAAAGTAAGGGATCAGTTCCATAGGTCTATAGATAATCCATAAGGAACCAAACCAAGGTCTATGTCCTGTACAAAAGACAAGCTACAATCATACATCCAAGTTAAATAAATATACATAGGTAAAACTGAACAATAACTACACAATTTTGTCCCTTAAACTTGCTAATCTCAACCGCCAGATAGACTCGAGAAAACTTGCCACTGGTAGAGCTATCTGGACGGACGGGTCGCATTTTAAAATTCTCTCAGCATGGAGACAGGATCTAACTCCTAATTGTTTGAAAAGCGGGATGAGCCAAAGTGCTCTTTGTTTGTGATATGCTTGACAGTGGAAGAAAACGTGTGAAATAGTTTCTTCACTTTTACAACCCATCGGGCAACCTTTAGATGTATTAGTTGAACTGGACCATTTGTACGTAAGGCAGCACAGAGTGAGAGACCCAATCCTAAACCTGATAAAGAGGGCACGAGCAAATGGAGATAACTTTGCATCCAAAAAGGGCTCAAATTCGTAATGACATTTAACAAGTAAAAAATTGTCGGACATGGACAATGGAATAGAACCAGCAAATTGTCCAACCTGAACATTATGCCAATAAGCATCCTTTAACAGCTGTGTAGCATTTTTAGGAATAGAAATAGGATCATGCCAATAGGAACCTAACCCCAGACGGGAAAAGGATTGTTCAACGAAAACACACCATTTAGATTTAATACTAAAATCACAGCCCACCACATTTAGGAGGCCACACCGAAAAGGGGTTAAGGCATCAGTTGTCCACAGCCGAATCCAAAACAGCAGGGGCCTTAGGGCAGCAATCTGTGAGATTGAAAAAAGATTTAGGTCCAGGTGAATGGGCAAGGATGGGGTACTCGATGGAACCTTTAGCATCATTTTTAAAAACTGATTACAATGGCCCCAAAGTTCGGCTCCATATAAGGCGGCCCCCCTAGCTTGAGCTTTGTATATTTCCAGTGCAGGAGATATTGCAAATTTCGGGGAACTAGAGGCAAATCTGACAATTCCACCCGCCCTCTGCATCAGGCATAATAAAGATTTATGGCGCTGGGCATGCCAAAGATGTGAATCTTCCACTTTAATACCTAGATAATCAAAGGTATCCACCCTTTCCAAAGGGACATCATCTAAATATACAGGCCTCTTCATTTTTTTCCTAATATCTCCAAAAACCATGTATTTTGTTTTTGCTGAATTAATTGATAACCCATAGTCAGTGCAAAACTCCAGAAATCTGGAGAGCAGCCTAGAAAGGCCCATAGCAGTACGTGATAGCAATAGGGTATCATCTGCAAACAGAAGACAGGGAATCTTCTGCCCGCCCAGGCTAGGGGCATCACTTTGACAGTCTAAGAGATATGGCAAACAGGCATTAATAAACAAGAGAAATAAGGTAGGTGCCAAGACACAGCCTTGCCTCATGCCCCGTGCAGTTGGGAAAGCAGGGGTTAGATCGCCAATGGTACCCCAGCGGACTTTAGCACAATTATCAGAATAAAGATCCTTGATAATATTAATCATGGAACCCGGAACACCGGTGGTACTAAGGACCTCCCAAAGCTTAGCACGCGGGACCAGGTCAAACGCAGACTTCAAATCAACAAAGGCCACAAATAAGTGGCCTTTGTCTGCATCTACGGTCTTCCACTTGATGGTGGTAAATCGGAAGATCTGATCGATAGTGCTGATCTTTTCCGTAAATCCTGCCTGGAGATGGCTTAAGACCTGGTTTTTCATTATCCATTGTTTTAATCTAGTAAGCAACTGGTACGAAAAGATTTTCTGCAAGTTGTCTAATAGACTGATAGGCCTATAATTCCCGGGGGAGCTCTTGTCTCCTTTTTTATGAACGGGGACAATAATCGCCATCTTCCACGAGAGTGGATAGGATCGAGATGCCATGGCAGTGTTTGATACCCTGTTTATATAACGGGTCCACACAGATAGGTCTGATTTGTACAGATCCGAGGGAATACCATCTTGGCCAGGGGCCCTACCAGATCTTTGAGCGCAAATTGCCATCTCTGTTTCTTTTAGGGTGAAGGGCGGCATTTCAGGCTGGCACAGTGCATAATCTATGGAAGTATCATAAAGCTCCATCCGAGAGCCATACAGTGCACGAAAATAAGAGAGCCAGGTTCCTGGGTCGATATGACATTCAGTAATGGATGACAGGCCTGGGTCGCTGCACGCAACCAGAGTCCAAAAGAGCTTGGCGTCGCGAGAGCTAGCAGCCTCCGCCAGACACTCCCATAAATGCTCCTCATATTTGAGTTTTGATAGAGTGAGAGTAGACACATAGGGCCTGATTCTAACTTTGGAGGACGGTGTTAAACCGTCCCAAAAGTGGCGGATATACCACCTACCGTATTACGAGTTCCATAGGATATAATGGACTCGTAATACGGTAGGTGGTATATCCGCCACTTTTGGGACGGTTTAACAAAGTCCTCCAAAGTTAGAATCAGGCCCATAGTTCTTTCTCGCATGTGTAATGTCGTCCCGGTTCTTTGCCTTTAAGGCTTCAGATAAATGATGCTTGGCCACGCGACACTCTTTGTCAAACCATTTGCACCTAGGAGCAGAAGATTTTGTTTGGGATTTGGAAGGTTTAGTGAAAAGCTCCTTAAGTTCTGCAAAAAACCCCACATGGGCGGACAAAATTTCTGAAGGAGATAATGCAATGGGGTCCTCAAAAAGTTGGTGATGGGTCATCATAATGCCAAGCTTATGGTTCAGTAAGTCAGATTTCAAAAATGAGGGCCACTTTACCGCAAGCTTATTCGTGGAAAGTTTTGACAGAACACTTCGGCCAACCAAACCAGCGGGTAGATCAAACAGGGCTACGTTATATGCAATTTGCAGGGGGGCATGGTCGCTAGTGCGGGGAAGACCCACCTCTACATTAGTTATGAGATGCCAAACTCGTAAATCCAAGAGGACATAATCCAAACAACTACTAGTTTGATAAACTTTACAACACGGTGAGTAGTTGGTTTTTTATGTCTTTCCAAAGCCAATTTGAAATTTCTACAGGGAGTGCAGAATTATTAGGCAAATTAGTATTTTGACCACATCATCCTCTTCATGCATGTTGTCTTACTCCAAGCTGTATAGGCTCGAAAGCCTACTACCAATTAAGCATATTAGGTGATGTGCATCTCTGTAATGAGAAGGGGTGTGGTCTAATGACATCAACACCCTATATCAGGTGTGCATAATTATTAGGCAACTTCCTTTCCTTTGGCAAAATGGGTCAAAAGAAGGACTTGACAGGCTCAGAAAAGTCAAAAATAGAGAGATATCTTGCAGAGGGATGCAGCACTCTTAAAATTGCAAAGCTTCTGAAGCGTGATCATCGAACAATCAAGCGTTTCATTCAAAATAGTCAACAGGGTCGCAAGAAGCGTGTGGAAAAACCAAGGCGCAAAATAACTGCCCATGAACTGAGAAAAGTCAAGCGTGCAGCTGCCACGATGCCACTTGCCACCAGTTTGGCCATATTTCAGAGCTGCAACATCACTGGAGTGCCCAAAAGCACAAGGTGTGCAATACTCAGAGACATGGCCAAGGTAAGAAAGGCTGAAAGACGACCACCACTGAACAAGACACACAAGCTGAAACGTCAAGACTGGGCCAAGAAATATCTCAAGACTGATTTTTCTAAGGTTTTATGGACTGTTGAAATGAGAGTGAGTCTTGATGGGCCAGATGGATGGGCCCGTGGCTGGATTGGTAAAGGGCAGAGAGCTCCAGTCCGACTCAGACGCCAGCAAGGTGGAGGTGGAGTACTGGTTTGGGCTGGTATCATCAAAGATGAGCTTGTGGGGCCTTTTCGGGTTGAGGATAGAGTCAAGCTCAACTCCCAGTCCTACTGCCAGTTCCTGGAAGACACCTTCTTCAAGCAGTGGTACAGGAAGAAGTCTGCATCCTTCAAGAAAAACATGATTTTCATGCAGGACAATGCTCCATCACACGCGTCCAAGTACTCCACAGCGTGGCTGGCAAGAAAGGGTATAAAAGAAGGAAATCTAATGACATGGCCTCCTTGTTCACCTGATCTGAACCCCATTGAGAACCTGTGGTCCATCATCAAATGTGAGATTTACAAGGAGGGAAAACAGTACACCTCTCTGAACAGTGTCTGGGAGGCTGTGGTTGCTGCTGCACGCAATGTTGATGGTGAACAGATCAAAACACTGACAGAATCCATGGATGGCAGGCTTTTGAGTGTCCTTGCAAAGAAAGGTGGCTATATTGGTCACTGATTTGTTTTTGTTTTGTTTTTGAATGTCAGAAATGTATATTTGTGAATGTTGAGATGTTATATTGGTTTCACTGGTAATAATAAATAATTGAAATGGGTATATATTTGTTTTTTGTTAAGTTGCCTAATAATTATGCACAGTAATAGTCACCTGCACACACAGATATCCCCCTAACATAGCTAAAACTAAAAACAAACTAAAAACTACTTCCAAAAATATTCAGCTTTGATATTTATGAGTTTTTTGGGTTCATTGAGAACATGGTTGTTGTTCAATAATAAAATTAATCCTCAAAAATACAACTTGCCTAATAATTCTGCACTCCCTGTATATTGAAATTGAATTTCAATGTTTTTATTTTAGCTTTTATTCTTATCAATTTGTTTGCATGTTTACTTTATTTTGGTATTACTTCAGGTTCACCTTCCAGATCATGCCATTTATGACTATCATAGGTTAAAATGCTGAAATTCGGAAATGTGTTGGAAGGAGTTCACTATGGGAGTCACAAGAAAGCTGCTACATACCTTCCACTGTTTGCAGGTGCTGCAGCTTCGTGGAAAGGGCAAAAGTCTGTGTGTCAGTATCCATTGTGAAAACCATTCAGTGAGCCTGATGGTGTTGAGGGCTACTACATGATAAAAGTAGTGCAGAGCGGGCAGGGTGATTAAGTGTAAAGATATGTTAAGAGTTTGTCTTGTGATCAACAGTTGTAAAATTGTTATTGGGCCATATTTGCCTGCTACTACCTGTAAGGAAAGTGCAGTGAATATCCAACAGAAATGGGAAAAGCTACATCAAACAAGATAATTTCCAGTCTACCCCAGGCCTAGCGATTCACTGGTTCTTCAGTAAGATTTTAGGGACAGTACTTCTACTACTAGTTCTCAGTTTAAATTCTACAGAAGGATTCCTAAATGGAGAGCCATCTTTGAAGGACACAGAAGAATGTTTGCAATGCAGAACAGACCAAGTTTTAACAATGAAGGTGATATAAAAGAGCTGATCTGAGACCACCTACTCTTTGAGTATCACTGGATATACAACAGCATTCCTCCTGGAGCCAGTCTCATCTGTCCATTATATGTCCATGTGGTCTTGCTGTTGCCAAGAAGGCACGATTGTATTTTTCATCTCTGCTGTACTTGGGCTGTCTGTCCTGCCTTGTACTTATTTCTCAGGTTCCATGTCCCCGTGGTGATGGTCTTGGTAGAAGGCAGGTGAATTGGCTTTGTGACTTCCAGGGATCTCTGGCTTTCACCACAAGGCCTCATAGCTCTCCATGAAGGAGATGCCTCTCTCCCCAAGACTAGGATGTCTTTTGGCTGATGTTTCTATAGCTAGGATTATTTTACATGGTAGGGTAGCTAGACCCACCCATAACCCTTCTTCTGTTGCACCTGACATAGGACTGACCATGGTGCTAGTCCAAACAAAAAGCGATGCTGTTTCTGGCACCTTGCCCTATGCACTAGAGCTGAACTCAAAAGAGTGCGTATTTACTACATTAAGACTTTGGGTGATGCGTAAACAGGCAATGAGATCTGCTGAATGATAATGCTGAATACTAGATTTAAATAATAGTTTTAAAAAAACAGATAATTAGAAAACTGGTTTCTCTAAAGAATTCTGCTACCATTTAAAATGGGGATCAGAGGAGCAGGATATAGATTGGAAAATTACGACTTTTTTGTTTTTATCCTAAACTAACACGCTCACCACTTGCCACCTCCAGATGTAGTCTAGGAGCGATTCTGAAATAATAGTGACTTCCTATTATTAGTTGACTTGCTGTTTGGGAAGGAACTATGTTCTAATATTAAATGTAATAAACTGAGCTATCTTGTGTCATTTCCCTGTAGCTACTGAGTACCTACCAGTACCTTGTATCACAAGCTGGCTGGAGTGAAGCATGAAGTATAAGTGTTGCCTCTACCCAATATGTCTCTAGCAACAATTTTCAGATTTTATCTCCTTTCTTTTCTGCCATTTAATTCTCACTTGCTTAGCCTCTCGCTAGACCTCTGCAAGGCAGCAAAAACCTTTTACCGTCACCTCTGGTGCAGGCAGAGTTTCTGAGCCCAGAATGTAGTTTATGTTCTTGTCCTTTTGAGAACCTAAAATCTTCTTGTTTGCTCTGCTTGTAACATTATCTAGACACTTTTATCTTCACTTCAGATTGTCATGTTGACGTTACTGCACAGTCTTAACACTCAAGAATATGTTCTGAGAGCCCCTGTTTATATGACTCTTGTTTAAATGTCATTTATTCCAGCTTGGCCCTTGAATTTTTGCTTTGTTTGCCTGCAGCTGTTGCCCTAGTTGCCTCTTGTGAACCCCTTATTTGAAGTCACGTTTTCTCTACTTTAGGAGGTCTTGTTATAGGACCTTCTGTGTCTTCATCTGAAAGCCCTCTCCTCAAGTCAGAACATGCAGTTAATGAGCCAGTTGTTTTCATTTCAGAACCGCAGTGACACATTTTCAGTTTTGGGCGAAAAATAAATTGAGACCATATTTGTTTGATTTCTAACCATCTCTAGCTGTCATTCGTAGCAGCAGATGCTGGTAATTGGCCTGCTATTTTCCTTTTCTGTGTGTTAGCAACCTTTGATTGATTCCTCCTCAGATCACACTCCTGCCTGCTGCCATCAGTTAAAGCTCATAGTGTTGGCTTCTTGAACAGCCATCTGTGATGCCATGGATGCTCACTTGGATTCAGCTCCTCAGTGGCTTAATTTAACATCCACTATACTATTTGTATCATCGGCTCTTTCGTTCCGCATGTTCACTGGAAAACTATAGAAGATTGCACTGATTGATTGCTACTGCTCTTTAGAGCGTTACTGTGCAAGCGCTTCAGAATCTATGACTGTGAGGCCGAAATGACATGAAGTACCAAAAGTTGTCATCTTCCCTTCCCAGCTTGAGTAAGAGGTCTAGGTCTGCAAGTTGTAATTTCAGCAGATCACCACAACTTTGTTTTACACACACACAACAAGCCCTCAAGGATGACTTTCTGCATAATTCACTAAGTTGAGCTCCCACTGTACAACTGAGGACAGGTAACGCTTGCAGAGCATAGGTAGTTCTGCCCATGCCCAGCCCATCCCATCACGCACTGCACATGAAACGCATATTATTAGAACAGTCATTTAAAAAAAGTTTCAGATTTGCTATCCAGTCTCTGTCTTAGTCTCAGTGCTATTTGTCTCGCATCTGATTGTTTAACTGGCATTTAGAGCTATTATCCCCAAATTAAATTTAGCCACAACAGTGTTTGTGCATGTAACACTCAGCAACCAAAGAATTCTAAAGACATTGATAGTAAAGTGATTTGTTGTTCATAGATAATTATGCATATGAAATACTCTACAGCAGTGCCATGTCAATGAACCATATTTTTGCACAGCAAACAGGGAAGAAAGAGCATGGGGCAAAATTACAATTAGGGAATGATGGTTATACAGCACTGAGTGAGCACTGCTGTACATGAATATTAATAATGCACAGTTTTCACATCAAGTTTCGTTTTTGATTAAAATCAACAGCAGTGAGATGCACAGTGAGCGTCCTAGTCAAAAAGAGAATAGGCATTAAAAGTACTCACAGAGAAGGCCCTGCACAGGTTAGGATTTTTGGTTATTGAGCTCCCTCCTGATGTATGTGACCTTCTCTCCAGGATCATCTACACCTCATTTTGAAATTGAATTCCCCAGTGCATCTAGCACACCACATCTATCGCACAAACAACCATCCCTCCATGAGATCTATATGTTCAACTACTTCATAGAATTCTTCACCATCACATACCATTTTTTAACTGGTAACCCAATGTATTTCCCTCCTGCGTGCTGTCAGATCTGGTGCTCTATAACTGCAACACTCATGGACATATGTAAAAGGGCCTAAATTAGGCCCACATCATAGAAAATCTTTTTATATCTAGACCTTTCCACTTTTCAATGTAAACTAGCAGGGGTTTACCAATCTGTCCACTTCAGGGCTGCAACCACCTCAGCAATGACATTGTCCTAGAATATTAGGATCCCACACAGATGGATGGATACAATCTTGATTACTGTTAATAGATCCTATGCAGTATTTTAAGTTGTACAAACATTAAGTTGGCATTTGTGGCCACTGTACCAGAGTGGGAGTAAGTCTTGTCAAATTTGCTGTTGTCAGTCGATGTAGAGAATCCATCCATTTATCCCTTAATCATCTGAAGTAATATAGTGTACTACAGAAGAATGTATATTACGTCTCGGAGATAGTCCCTCTTGTAAATAAATCAATCATCACCCTAGCTTCAGTAGGCATAGGATCATAAATAACTTCCTATTTAAGCTTATTGGCAGAGAAAACATGTCAGACATGAAATAATCATAGAGTTCCCATTTGAGCCAACATAAAGTCAACACACAGATTGTTAAAGGACTTGGGCATTGTTTTTATTCAAATCAGCCAACTGTGTGTGCATGTCCAGCCTTATATTTCTTTTCATATTTTATTTACAAGGTGACACTTATAGTGTAACCATCAATTACCCTTAGAGGTTGACACAAATCTTCGGACTCAGATAGGAGTGTGATAACGTCCTATCAATCAACATTAACAATATCAAATCAATAAACATCACTTTCAATTTTGGAGTCAGTAATTTATACGCACCATGACCTATGTGGCCATGAATCACCACACTAGTTTAATAACGTTCAAATATTTATTGCACTTTAAACTAAGAATGCTAAGATCACGTAAATCAAACGCAAGACCAAATGTTAAAAATACAGGAATAACACAGGCTGACCAATTCTTCAGAAGAATCTTAACCCAGCCAGAATATGTATCATTAAGCATTCAAGAACCACCATGCAGAATAACAACAATAACAGATGAGTAATAGAAATGGAATACATTTAGTTATCACAGATGAATTGATTACAATCAAATTATATATATCAGTCGAATTTAGAGTTTGACATCCCTAACTAATACTCTAACTCGATAAGCATGTTTGGGCTTCATGCAAACAGAAAAGAAGAAAAAAATATTAATATGGAAGACATCTGACTATGGTGCTAACCAAAATAGAGGTTGGATTTTCTAAAAGAGAAAACATAAAAAAATCTACAAGAAGAACAAATGCACATTTGGTTATACCTCTCCTAAATGGATCAGCAAGCAGCAATGTCTTCATCAGTGGAACGTCTTCTAGTATTCTTCATATGACAATGGCATAACAGGGAGCAGTTCAGTAATGTTTGGCCTTAATGTGTCTGAATTGACACAATCAGAGACAAAGAGCTAAGAAAACAGAAACACATCATCTCTTTAGCATAGACGCAAAGAATCTGTGCTTACATTATCTAAACTTCGCCATATAAAAACCCTATAAAGCAAATAGCTAAGATTCTATTGGTCTGATTATGGGGTGTTTTAGTGTTCAACCAATAACCTTTGATCCATGTTTCAGAAGTATCTTTCTTCATTTTCTGCACCAGCGATTGCCTCATCTTCTTTGCTCCTGGTCACCAGTTTCCGCAGTAAAATACAATTGTTGCAGGTTATACATGAACACTGAAGACTATTGTTTCTGGGTACACATTATCTCATCCCAGGAAGACAGACAAATGTTACAACCGAAGAAAATAACTTTTCTGCAGTGAGCAAGTCACACAGGATGCTTATAGAAACATCATTTTACAGAGTTAACACTGGAAAATTACTGAAACGTGAGGCCTTTTAAAACCAATGCTAAAAATGAAAAATAAAACATTTCATAATATTTAAGCTATCGATCCTTTTAGTACATATAAATATTAATTTTTTATTACATTTAATTATTAATATATTTTAATTAGACATTATATTCTTATATCAATACATGTTGTTTTTGGTGTCCACCATATCAGCTACACGTTTTTATTTATTAATACACAATTTGAAATAGACATTTTATTATATGATATTTCACACTATATTTTAATAACACACTTTTTATTAATAATGTTTGCACTCCAACAACTGCATGTAGGTGTCCTTAATGCCCATCATCAGAATTGCATTCATCATCTTTAACATAGGGAAAGGGTGCTATGATTACTCTATCTTCCTAAGTTGAAGCCATATTCATGAGAAATTGCTTTATAAGATAGCAATTGAGAACATTTTTATCAGAAGAAGTAACAGTCCCCCTTTTTTAACTGGAGAAACCTTTTTCAGGCGTTCCTTAAATGTTTTCACAGCGGCAGTGGTGGACACACAAGAATGGACTTCCTTTCCATGTGCTCTGCCATGGAACTTGCTGATGGGGCATTTCCTAATCATAGCTTTGTAATCCTTAGGGCATGCTAAGAATTGCCACCCATCACATAGTACTCAGTGCAAACTCAGAAAGTATGCCCATCATGTGATAATTCCTCAGAAAATTAGATAATCTGTTTTAAGTAAGCCACACTTACTTTCGAGCCATCATGTATGTGCCTTAACATGACATATTATTCCAAAATGTTTTGCTTGTAGGTTCACTACTTTATTTTTTATGCATTGAACACTTAATGGGCCTGAAGTTTAAAGTATTCCATCAGGCAAGAAAATGTAAACGGTTCAATGGGCCTCTGCTATAAATCCCCTGATATGCAACGAAGTTAAGGTATATTTGTTTTCACTTGAACCGGAACAGGTGAAATTTAACTTTATTTACTGTTTCACGTTTAATTGTGTTGAGACTTTTGTTGTGTCATGCATTGATTCTGGAAATGCTGTTTATTGTTGTCTCCCAGTAAATGATATTTCCCAACATAAGTGTGTACAGAATTTGGCAGCTGGATTGCCCTGCAATTTCATAAATGTAACCACATTTTACCCAGCCTTCATATGCTAATTTGAATGCAGAAAAACATTTGTTAGGTCACTGTATAGAGTGTTGGTTCTTTCTTAGAATCTAATTTATTAAATGTATTCCATGTGGTAATTGTTATCCTCTGCTGGCGGTCATTAGCTAGTCCTTCCCCTTTTTAGTCTGCCACTTACCATTGCTTGCTACAGGCTTGATTGAATTTTTCAATTTATTTATGACTTAATACTTTGCATATCTCCTAATTGGAAGGTGACTGCACTTTACAGATAACAAACAAGAGGTTCAAAGCTTGTGGTATAGGCAGCATGGTAAACTAAACAGATAATTAGAATGGGGGATATTTTTTTTAGTTTGTAAGAACTGTGTATCACCTTGATAAAAACAGGTTTTAAAACCAGAAGCCTTGAGAGGAAGGATTACAAGTCTAGGTTGATACTTAGCAGAACACATTTTTCATTAACTCTGAGTTGAGTTACTTGGCAACAGTGTGACTGCAGTTGAATGGTAGGAGGAGGTGTAAATCTTTGTAGGTTTTTTTTTCATGCCACTAGATAGTTTTATGCAGGAGTGTAGGTAAGCCGGTTGTTGAAGTTGAATAGCTTTGAAGGCTAGACAGTCGAGCTGGAACTCAGATACATAGTAAATTAAGTTTTCTTGATACTGGGGTTATGTTGCTAAATTTCCTGGAGGGAACAAAACATCCGTAGCTAAATGATATAGAGCTTTTAGCAGTGTCAGGCAGTGTTTTGATGAGTATCATATTTTTAAGTCAGTTCTGAAATCCACAGTAGTTTCAATCTTATAGCAGAAGTCTGCTGGATTTAAATCCATTATAAAGAGTAGAACGAAGCTCTGTAATATTTTACTGTGTGTTAGATGTGTCCATTGCAGTACAGAGGGCAATCAATCTCGTAATCAAAATAATATGGGGTCCATTCACAAAGGGGAAGGGGTCCCATGGGGACCCCTTCCCGTTTGCGAATGGGTTACCATCCACTTCAAGTGGATGGTAACTGCGACTCCATTTGCGACCGCATACGCGGTCGCAAATGGAATTGCATACCATTGCGAATCGCAAATAGGAAGGGAACACCCCTTCCTATTTGCGATTCGGAAATGCATTTTGCGAGTCGGTCCCGACTCGCAAAATGCATTTCTGCATAGGAAACACGCTTTTGCGAGTCGCAAACGGCAAATTTTGCCGTTTGCGACTCGCAAAGTGCTTCCTACATCTGGCCCTTTGTCCTCATATGAAAGTTACGCTGTGACTGCCATGCGATTCTGCTGTTGTAACATTTCTTGTGCCATCTCTAGGGCTTCCAATTTGGTGTTTGCAATTAACGTTCTTGGTATTCCTACCTACTGGTGATGTGTAAGTTTGCTTTACAGCGTCAGCACTAGGAGCTTCGTATGGGAATCATGGTCTAGCAGGAATCTTAATACTTTTGGCCTCTAGGGAACCTAAATATAGATGCTTCCTATTTTTTCGGCATTTCAGGACTTTACCTTTTTCTTTCTGATATTGAGTCACCGTCTGCTTATAAGACTCCTTTCCAAGACTGACTGGATGAACTGCGTACGCCGAGCCTGTGGTGGTGTTAATACAGGCACTTAGTCCACCGTTCAACTGCCCTCTGTGGAATTCATCCTCACGTACCTATTAACTTTTTTAAGAGCTCTGCTATATGGACATTTCTGCAGTCGCAGGTGTTTTGGCAAGGGATCCTGGATATTTCAGAATGTGGATGTTCACACTGGGAGACCACTGAGAGAAAAGGCTAGGAAGAGAGCTTTGGAAGCAGATAATCTGCATTTGTTCCCCATTTGTGCTTGGTCTTTATCCAAAACATGTCTGGTTTCTGGCCTTTAGCACTCTGAGGAGCTGATTCGATTTTTCTTTTTTAACACAAACTTTATTGTTTTTCATCAAAGAATTACAGCAGTATACAGACTGTAATAAGTGTACATTGAATGTAAAGAAAAGAACAGCAGTGGGAAGAAGATGAAAGGACAAAGCGCTCACAAATAATTCCAGACTAATATACAAAACACATAATCTAAGGCACGGTGCTCCTGGCAAGAGGACCGCCCCCTTCCTCCAATGTTTTCTCAAGAGAAAACCAGCACAATCAACAGAAGTCAAGGCACTTGTGAATAAAAAAAACATTGGGTCAGTAGTCCATGTGTACAAGAAATCAAATCCTCTTCCAAGCACTCAGGATCAAAGAAGACCGTGAGAGGTTATCATGATTCCAATTTATTCTTTGAGATGAAAAATTCATAATTGTTAGAACAGACAACAGCCAACACGTGTTTCGCCACAGGAGAAAATTATCCCTGTGACTTCCTCAGGGCTCCTTAGGATAATTGAACAAAATTGAAGGAAACCGGTAAGATGAAAAAGCTGCTGTGTAGTCTCAGAAGAATAACAGTCAATAAAGTAGAACTATGTACGGATCGTATACAATCCTAAGGGGTGTGTATGTACACCTCCTTGTCTGGCGTTAATAACCAGTCACAAAATATAGTGTATTGGAATCCAAATTCGACTCCGGTCAGCAAAATTAGCGCCTAACTGTACATTGCATTATGAATGATGAATGACATGGTATCAACTCCTTCTCATCCATCTTGTGGATATATACTGTTGATGATGAGAAACAGTGCCTGCTGTTTACAAATAGAATAACCATAAACTTCCCCCACCCCTTTCTTTTCATGGAACGTAACTTAGATGTGGCACCTAGCACACAGATGGGGTCGGGAGCGTGGCAGAGCATTCTTGTGTGTGATCGGCTTGTGGTGTATGCGCATGATAGATATGTACTGCCAATTCGGGGTGTGGAGTATATCGCATTACAGAATTGTTTGATTGCGTATCCCATACATTATCAGAAGTTGACTGACTGTATACTAATCCTTATTTAATAACCTCAACCTTGACTTCTGAGGCTAAATTTGGAGTGTCAAATGAGGTTAAAAATCATAGGGAAGCCTAGTGCTCCAGTCCCAGAATCTTCATAACTAGCTCTGAACTCTCTATTATGTCTTGGAATTTGGCTGGGCTAGGTAGGAAGATGGGAGATCCCGAGTGGGTCAACTATATAAACAAGCAGGAAATATATGCCTATTCCAGGAGACATGGGACGAGGACCCAGTTTCCTTAGATAGGTTCTTATCATACCATGGCCATGCCAAAGGGGTTTATTGATACTGTTAAATAAGAAACTACAGTGTGATCATTTTGCATTAAAGATAGATTCCCCTGGCTTATTGGGTGTCCAGCTTACATTTAATTGAGATTTCAAGGTGACCATAATTAATGTATATGCCAGGTTTGCTTCACGGGACTAGAGTCCCAGTTGTCTGAATTTACGGATACCCTGCATCCCTCGACCAAATTAGTGGTTGCAGGGGATATGAATTGCACTTTTGAACCCTCTTGTTTAAGTAGTGATTTAACGGCCGAAGAGGATGAACTTTGGGGTATTCCACAATTGATGAACAAGCAATAGTGCTTTTGCTCCCGTGCTGCTTCCCAGTTGACATCTCTATGTTTTAAATATGGACTTAGGGCCCGTAATGGGCGCAGTCGTTCTGACTTGAGCATCGCACCTACCTTTAAGCGAGGTCAGTCCTCAAGTGTTATTGACTATTTTCTAGTGGATGTAAGGCTATGGTCATCTTTAAAAGAGATGAAGGTGGATTTTCGCCACGAGATTGATCATAATCCCCTGCTTCTTACTTTATACAGTGGCGTATTCAGGAGATTGCAGAACATCCACCTTACTGTGGTTCCAGAGCCTGTTGGATAATAGTCATACTCGTGTTAGTTGGCCAAAAGTACTGTCTAACCCTTATTTGATCAAGGGAATATACCAATTGTTTGTTGATATTATGGCTGATTATGAGGAGCATGAGGTCAGTAACATTCCTATCCTCAGCATTCATGAAGAAATGATGAAGAAATTGCTGAATATTTTCTATAGGAAGACCACCACTAAGCATTTTGATGATAACTTTAAAATTAGCGAGTGGTTTAATAAGGACTGTTTCAAGGCCAAATTAGCATTAAAATCAGCTATTACGTACGTTCACAGGGGGCGATAAAAACAACCAGGCTAGCCTATAATAAGACCATAACACAGGCAAAGAAAAGCTGGGAAGATACAACCTGGCAGAACCTGCTTGATGCAATTAAACATGATGATAACGCAACATTTTGGAAGCTACTGTCTAATAGACATAGAGAGGGTAAGAGCACAATCCGTACTATATTCAACCTGAAAGCTGGGTGGACCATATTTCCAAACTTTATGCTCCACCTTGCAATCTCTTAACTTTTTAACTTTTCCTCCAGCAGCTGGTTAAAAGGTACGGATACTCTTAACCATGATGACCCAATTGTTTTCATGTTAAGGGAAACTATAGGTGCAATTAATTCCTTAAAATCTGCTAAAGCAACAGGTCCAGATCAGATACCGGGGGATCTTTATAAATCTGAACCTGTAATATGGTCCTGGTATATAAATACGATCTCATATATTATAGCAGCTGAGGGCCCAATACCTAGTACCTGGAAAGGGGCCGAAATAATCCCCATTTATAAAAAGGGCGATGCGAGCTCCCTTGCTAATTACAGACCCATTAGCCTTATTGACAACCTCCAGAAAATCTTTGCTAAGCAGCTTTTGGACGGGCTATTGGATTGGGCTCAAGACCATCCGGTGTTATCCCCACTCCAGGCGGGCTTTCTCCCAAAAACCAGTACGGTAGACGAGGTTTTTAGGCTGATGCTTCTATACTGGAAATATGTAGTCCTTGCTAAGCAAAATTTGTATGTCGCCTTTATGGACTTTCGGTCTGCTTTTGATATGGTTCCCAGAGAAAAGCTATGGGATGTTCTGCATACAATGGTTACTCCTGCCGATATAATCCATTTATTACAACGGCTACATGAGAACACATACGCCCAGGTGAGATGGGGCAATCAGGGAGAATTAACAGATCATACTGCCATTCAGCGGGGGGTCCATCAAGGATGTGTCTTGGCACCAACTCTATTTACCCTATTCATAAACGAGGTGGTACAAGCTGTGTCTCTCTGTCAAAATGATGCCCCCTACCTAAATGCTCAGAAAATTCCCATATTACTTTTTGCAGATGACTCCCTCCTCATCTGTAAGACCCCAATGGGTCTCCAGATTCTTGTCGACAGGTTTAAATCATTCTGTGTAGATTATGGTCTCAAACTGAATGCTAGTAAAACGAAATTAATGGTGTTTAGCTCAGGACCAGCTAAGAGATGTACCATCATTTTAGATGGGACCCCCTTAAGCAAGGTTAGTTCAGTAGACTATCTGGGAGTGAGGATCTCAAACAATTTACATTGGGAGGATCAGATTAGCAAAAGTGCGTCACTTCTTCAACATAGGTCAGGCGCCATCTTGCGCTTTTATAAGAGTACTGCCACAAAAGCTGTTTCCCTGGCTATTAAGATCTATTTGGCAAAAGCGCAAGGTGCTACTGCCTATGGTGCTGAGGTGAGGGGATTTTGCAGTACTAATAAATTGTCTGTGGGTGAAAATAGTTTTGCCAGAGCACTACTTGCGTGACCACGTAGCACACCCTTGATTTTGTTTTTTTTGGATCCTGGGTTTAATCGCATTTCTTATATGATATCTCTGTGACCCTTACTCATTTGGGTAAGGATCTGGACCACACCAGAGCTTACCATTTATAGGGACTCCCTTCTTGACATCTTAAAAAGACATAATGAAGCCTCTATCCCATGGCCCAGGAAGGTGTCAAAATGGTTTTGTACCTTGGGAGCTACTGGGGGAATCCACAGAATTTAGGAAAGGCCAAGAAACAATCTGTGAAATCTGTTTACTGGTCCTATGTAAGAAATAATCACCTTCTTTGTATTTCACATGGTCGATTGACTAATCAATTTCTTGATTTTAAGTGGGATCCCCAGTTTGAATCTTATTTAGATCTTATTTCCCGATTCATTGGGTAAGAGCTTGTACGCCCACTTCCGTTTTGGGTGTGTGTCTCTAACCGGTAGCTGGAGATGACCACCAACATCTGGTTTATGTCCTGCCTGTAATGATGCTACTGAATCTGTCGAACATTTTTTGTTTTGTTGCCCAGTGTATGCCCATCCCCGGCACAAGTGGATCCGTACCAGTTTGCTGGAATATGGGCATAAGACAATGTGGCATCACCTTAAGGACTTTGAAGAGCGGTACTTCGACTGCCTTCATTTATGCTGTTTGCAAGCTCCTTGTGGCCCATGGCATATACGTACTCTTTTTTAAAAAATTTAGTAATTTGTAAATATGTACGCTATAGGACAAGAAATTAGAGGTTTTTATTCTATTGTAAATGTTGATCAATGGTTTTTAACTCTTTCTTATGCTTCTATTTATAATTTTTTTAATCTAGTTTGTAATTTTTGGATTACTGTGTTTTTTTATTGCTTTGATGGTTATGTATGACCGAATAAAGCTTGTGTTAAACTTGAAACTTGTTTGATTGCGTTGGTGGGATCAAAGCAGGGCAGGGGCTGAGGAGTTGATCCTAATACAATATATTTTACAGAAGAGCCAGAAATTAATTTTGAATAAATTGTATGGTATTGGGTCATTGGAGGAGAAGGTGGGTTTCAGTAAAGAAGTTATCCAACGGTTTTGTCATGTCTTCTGGTTTACTAGTTAACAAATGGCTTCTGTTTCTCAAAGGGTTTGAAGTCTTGCTGTGCCATAGAGTGAAAGAAAAGTTGGTAAAGAGCTTCTGTGCATTTTTCTTTGGATTGTGTGGGTTTTTGATTAATTTGATGTTTGGTTGTGTTCTTACCAGTTTAGAAGAGCTCAGTTCGTGTGTTTGAGACGTTTGTAAGCTTTTCTTGAAAAAAGATCACGTTCTATCAGTTACCTTAATTTTGAGTTTTGCCTCTTTTTGACTGTTTATGGGGATTTACTTGCCTCTTCAATTTAGTTTCTGAGACATTTAGTTTTGGAGTTTGGCTCTTACGTGAAGCATTATTAGTACAATAACTTAGTGCTGTTTTAATTCACTGTAATTGAAGCGATTTTTGACCAAGTTTTAAAAGTAATAGGCTTGTGAGGTTACATCAGAAATTTGGAGCATGATAGCCCATGAGTTCATAAAGTTCAAGAAAAACTGCTATAATTGTGTGTGAAGTATCGTATTAAATAGACTGTTGATGGGGAGTTCATTTTCAAAAGTGATTTTGTCAGCATGAATTAGAAAAGGATGAAGACATCAGATCAGTTGATGTACAGTGGTTTTTAGGAGGGAGTAATGTTGGATAGGAGGACAGCTGTTTTGTTGTACTTGAATATGTGCTTTCTATGTGTGTCTGTGCCTGTGTATGAGTTCCTGTAAGCATGTTGACTGTATACATTGGTTCCAGTATGTCTGTCGGAATAGGTGTCTCTGTGTCTTTAGCGCCCTGCGAACAGTTCCTTGTATATCTATTGATGTGTTGTCATGGGTATTTGTATGTCTGTTTGCCTGTGTGTACTGGTGACTCTATGTCTGTTTATTCACGTTAGAGCTTGTTTGCCATTTGTTATCTGTGTATTGCCATCTGTGTGTCATTTAGTCTGTGTTCTGGGTGCCTCTAAGTCTGTCGGTCAATTGTCCGAGTATCTATTTGTCTGTTTGCATGAGTATCTGTAGGTGTGGTGTTCTCTTTGCGCCTTGATGTCCTTGGCTGTGTCTCTTTATTTCTCTTGTCCATTCATTCCTTGTGTTGTCTGTGTGGATGTATCAGACTGCGTGTTGTGTGTGACCACGTGTGTCTCTGTGGGTATTGTCTCTGTGAGTATGTCTGTTATAGGTGCATGCATACCAGGACGTTAGTTGGTCTGTGTGAATGGGTCATTGTGTGTGCTTCTGTAATTAGTCTATGTGTCGCTGTCTAGAAGTGTTGATCTGCCTGCATATCAGGTGTGTATTATTGTGCATGTATGTTGATTGTCTTCATTTGCATGAACAAAATACCTATTGCTTTGCCAGTGCTTGTTTTCATTGCATGTGACACACATATTTACGTGGTGTCATCCAAGTACCAGTTGTTACTGTAACTCGGTCGACTGTATTCTTTTTATTCAAGATAAAATGATGCAATATTGAATTGTTTGTACTTGGTTTTAAAATAAGAACTAAATATTACCTAAATAATTATGCAGTGAGTAATTTGGCTCACTGAGCTGCCCCACTAGCTTCACTTGAGTGCCTGATAGAAAAACTTATAAAAAGACACCGATCTAAAACTAGTCACGGAGACGTTCATCACGTACAAAATCGGCAGGAGCAATGAGCTGAGTTTAGGCACTTTTCATGAAAATTACACATCTAATTGCAAAGCATCTCATCAGTATGCCCTGCACAATCCCAAGATCTGCGACCTTTCAATACGAGCAAAGGTTGATGCAAGTAAACTGGTAAACCACAGGAAACACCATCATAAACATTTTTTTTTTCATAAATTCATTTATAGACTATAATAATAATTTTCGATCTACTTTCAGTTTGTCAATTGTTTTATATGTTTAACCTGAATAAAGTGCCTCTGATTTCGCTGCCGAGTAGAGTGTTATACGACATTTGATGATTCTGATTTTATAGTGCAAACGTGATACTTAAAAAAACCAAGCATTGACATCTTAGATTTTCGGTGCACTTTAATTCTTGTGTTCACCTTTGAATGGCATTGCCTCTAGGACACTAGACCAGCAACCATGTTTTATTCCTGTGTATTAAATCACAAAACACTGAGAAGACTGTGATAAGGATGCACAGGTAACTTAAAGGAATCTAAACGTGTTGGTTTGTTTTTATTTTAGCTTAGAAAACAATTTCCAAATACAAACTTGAAAATTCCTGCTAAAAGAATATTTGGAGATAATTTTGATCCAGGTGAGTGGCCATTTTTTATTCTAAATTTGTTTTGAGGTGGATGGGATAGGGAAGATGTGTATGGTTTTTATTACTACTCTCCTGGCAGGTGACCCTTTTTAGCAGCACCTCACTTACCTCGGTAGACGTAGTGCAGAGAAACACTGTGCAGGAACTTGTACTGCTTTTAAGCAGCTTCAAGTTCAAGACTGTTAATGAGCATCAAACCTCCAGCACCTAGATTATATTTAAAATGTGCCCTATATCAGAGAACTCTCTCAGTATGTTTTATTACGTTGAACATTAAACTTTGATTACATTGCATATTCAAAGATTATTATCCAAGCGCTTCTTCTTCACTTGCCTTGATTTCAAATATACGCCCATCTAAAGTTTCACTGATTGACAAACCAAAGAAATATTTTTGAATGAAGTAAAGTCTTTATTCTGTTAAGTGCCTCATAAAGAGTTTCCTGTTGTGAGGCCTGGTAACTCGGTCCCCTGAAGTTACTGATACTCAGTGCTTTAAATGGGCAGGCACTGTCCGGTACTGAGTACCTGTACTTCTTTTGTTTTAAAGGGAAAGTACCTACACTTCTCAGCACTTCTGCAGTACTTTGAATGGGAGAGTAATGGTACTTCTCGGGAGCAAACAGGTACTTTAGATAGTGAGTACCTGCACTTCTATATTTCAATTCAAAGCAGTTTGCTGATACTAGAGGTACTGGGGGCAGAGGGGGTGGAGGGAGGGGGAAGTTAACAGGGGTTAAAGGTGTGACTCTGAGGGTCCTCTTAGAAATGAGGAATTACTGGGGTAATCGGTCATTCCAGTCCGATTGTTCTGGTGTTTTCTCATTTGTCCCAGGAGTTCTACATTTCAGCTTTGGCTGTGTTCTTCAGCTAGAGTCCCTGGTTGGAACTGTTGTTATTGGCCCCATTTGCAATTACCACAGCCCTCTAATGAGACCTTAAGGATACTGCTGGGGTGTGTCACAAATACTGCAAAGGTGGTTGACAGCAGTCAAACCCGTTGCCTCCCAAGAGCTGAGTTTTTATGGTACTTGAAAAAAAGGCAAGCACAAGGTAACTGACACAAAGGAAATAGGAAAGAAAGAATAGGTAACAGAGAAACACTGGTCCAGGTAAAAGAGCTTCCTCCAATACCCCTCAGGCAATACCACAATTTAGACATACAGTCACAATAACTATTGTCGATTATATGAATCAACACACTTTGAGTTATTATAAAAATATAGGATAACTTATTGATCTGGCGTAAGGTATACATAATGCAAGATAAATATTTAACATGCATAAAAATATAATAAAAATAGTTTAAAAAAACACAGTGTAACAAATTACCGTATTTGAGAAGTGACCCACAGGGTGAAAGTGGCCAGCTAGATGATGGAATGAGTAGACAGCTGTTAGGTAGAAGGAGCTGGAATATTCTCTACAGTAGAGTGTGTAGGGTTCAGAATATATCCTGGGCTTCCAGAGAAGGTAAGCACCAGAAGGAACAATAAAAAAAACAAAGGTGAAACCGAAGGGAGGGCAGGTGCGAACTGGAATAAGACATGGAGAAACAGCAGCTGGACGCAGTATTCCAAGGCACTACAGCATATATTGAGCATCCTCTTATACCTGTGCTGTTGGTCTTCACTTGGAAATTCTTGCCTGAAATGTCAGCACCATCTTGGAAAGGAAAGAACATATGTATGTTTAATGACCGTGCCCCTATCTTTGATTAAGGAAAATGCTAAGACAATTATCAGTGACTTCAAGCTGTGAACTGTGTTTGAAACCTGTGGTTGCGACATCTCTGTTGATGTATTGGTAACCAAAAAACCTTTGTGTGCGGCCGTGCAGGAAGTGCCAACTTTCGAATGGATTTTAGCCCTTTGTCTTGTTATACGTCTTATGCGTGGGGAACTTGACACTCTAGTTGATAGGTGAGGACTTGCATGGTGCCTGGCAAATACTGATATCACTGCTAGCAGCCTTGGAATCAAACATCAACTTCAATTTGCAGGAATCCAGTGAAAGGTTTTAAAACAATTGTTTAAGTACAGACATGTGATGCAGATTTCTGCTGATTTGTCTGAAATGATCTCCTCAACCTTTTACCTCCTCAAAACCCTGGTGGACACTGTCTTTCTTAGATGCACTTGGAAAAATCTAAGCAACATGTTGTTGTGTAGCCATTTTAGTTATAGCTCCATGCACGTTATTTTAGCATACTAGGTCTGCCGCTGTGCACTTTAACCTAGATTAATTTTATTCAGCTTCGCTTTATTATTGTTACATTAGCTACTTTTACGGTCCTGTTTTATTTCCTTCGATCTAGGCCAGCACTCTGTTCTCAAACAAGACATTCGTGCTTTTCCAAGGCTGCAGTAAGATGGGTTGCCGGTGAACGTGGTATAAGTTTAGTCTCTGACATTCATAGAAAATACACATCCTTACGTAGGGACATTCACACAGAACATCAGCTGTTTTATTATAAAAAACACTTCCCTGTCCCTTACACATTAGAGGGAGATTCCAGCCACAGAACCAGCCAGAGAACCACAACTGTATGCTAATTGCTGAAAGCTTTGCTACAGCTGCTTATGCAGACTTGTGGCCTTTGCTCAGGTATGAGGGATGATGTGTTCCCGGAGGAACCTGAAGGGCAGAATTAGAGCTTAACACGCTGTGCTCTATTATAGCCTAGGTAGGAATTACTCTATTGACTGTAGTGACAGTATAGTAGCGTTATTTCTATGCTTTACTCTTCTTGTCACAATTTTATTCTTGTCATGCTATATCGTCCTGGTTATTGCAGCCCACGCTTTGCTATCTAAGATGCAGTCGCTTCACTAAAAGCATTACTGAAACATATACTACTTCTGTTTGTCATTGTATGTATGAGACTAACGTAACTGAGAGAAACGGATGAGACCTAAGTGACCACGGCTTCCCTGAAAAACCATTTATGTCATGCGCTCGGCTGCCCAATCATCCCTGCCCTTGGGTAGAGATGAGGCACTGCTAGTTAGCCGGAGCAGAACCTGGATTGGAGTGACAGGTGTCATTCATAATGAACAGAGAACCTGTAAGCAGGTATTTTGAACAATTCTATTTCAGGATTAGAGACAAGCATCGTGCTTTCATTAATCATACTCATCATCAGCGTTGTCATTTTATCAATTGGCTTATTGGCTTGAGGTAGACTTTCTTAAACCTAGAACCTGAGGACCAATTCACCATTTTCAAAATATACTATATATATATATTTTTTTTTTTCGTTCCTGTATTGAGGTTCAGGCTTTGCCTTTTTCCTTTGCCTTTTAAAACATGATATTGCTTATCCTTATTCCCCATGGGTCCTACATAGTTTTAAAGCTTGAATCCACTCTTGCCTCTCAAGCACTTTACCTTTTTTAATATCCCTACTCTTTCCAGCTCATGCATTTGCAGAAAGTAAAAGCATGTCTTTTTCAGCTTTTAGCTCTGATTTTCATGTCTCATTTGTGTTTATATTTTGACTGAGTGAGGGAGAATGTTTTTTCTTACTGATGGTCTCCATTCCATGGTAGCCCTAAATGTGCTTCATCACTCTGTCACAGTTTGCTGTGGTTGCATTCAAGTATAAGCTCATCACTTCCAACCTTCTCCACTTTTTTAAAGTCCCCTGTATCAGATACAAGGCATTCATCCATTTAGAGACAATCTAGCTGAGACTCCCCAGGTTGATGGTGGTTTCAGTGTTTGTATGTTAACAAATGGAGGACGTAAGGGAGTTACAACTATTGTTCCAAGAAGACTCACTCACGTTAAACCTTAATATACAAAATGATCCTCATGAGTGACCGTTGTGGAGAACATTTCATCATTTGTTTGTTCTTCAGTTATACGTGGAGAATGATCATCTGAGTTGTCCTCATATTTATCAGGATAGGCGTAGTGTATGGTGTATATCCTGCTACAAGAACCCTCAACAACGAACATTGGCTGGGTCTCTTAATAAGAAATCAGCACTGATACCATGCACTCTTGTACTTTGTTTTGTATTTTACCATCTCATCTTGCTAAACAATTTTTAATAACATGAACTTGTTTTTACCATTTATTAGCACAAACCCCTTAGTTAACATCATAACATGTAAATGTAAAGAACTTAAAAATGTGCCTAGCATCAAAAGCACCTTCTTTATTTGCTTAAAAACGTTTACCTTGATTTTTTTGAAAATTCTAATTATTCTTCACCATATTGAGTACTGACATAATTATGCGGTACTAGTTGCATCAAGAGGTATGTTTTTTGGTATGTGTGTGTTACATGAATTTACATGAGGCACATTTTCCATCTGAAGTGGAATTGAAATGTCTGTAGGTATCAGTAGCTTCTTGCCTTGGTTTCAGAGATTCATCTCAGACCAGAGCCTTGTGATTTGTACCAAATAGTACAATTTGAGGATTTCGTTTTGTTGTTGATAATTAAGTGTTTAATACATTTGTTGGGTGTGGTCAGAAGTCTAGCCAAAGTGCTAATGTGCTAACAAGGATGTTTGACTTGATAATTTCCAGCTGTATTGTATGAGAGTGAAAAACCTCTAAAAATGATGTGTTGTTTCTGAGTATATCCATCAGCTGGCTGATCTGCGCCTTGTACGGTTGATGTTATTAGACCTCGTTAAATGTGTACTGTTATATGATGGTGGATGGTGTTTGTACAGTGAATGCTGTTCCACGCATGCTGATAACCACCAAAGTAGTACATATGTACAGTGTTGAATGTTTGTGCATTGTGTTTAAAATCTTGTGCTGGAAGTTCTTGTGTGCTGTTATTTAACAGGAATTGTTTTGCAGGGCCTTTGGCAACCAACTATATGGTATGTCTTCACTTTTCTGTATGATATTGTCTGTTTAAGGTTACATTACTGTTGAGCACTGATGCACCGTTACAGCTGTGTAAGGCATTTCCAATGGAAATTTCTAACCGTAGATTCGCATTCAGAATAATCCCAGGCACTAGAATGAAACTGATGAAATCACACCCATGCCCTGGTAGGATGCCGTGCTTTGCTCTGAATCGGAGTCCCAGATGAGTTTAAAGGAGCCTCTCACTATAATGTCCCCCACCAGTCAGTCCTTTGGTCCCAAGGTGTTCTCCAAATATACAGGTCCTGTGCTTGATTGGGGCGTAAATGGTAAGCAGTGTTTGAGGGTGTGTGCCCCTTATGATGCTCAATTAAAAAGAAAAAAAACTGTCCTTGGTATTCTTCAGGACTTTGAAGCAGAATCCGGCCTTGCAAAGTTTGGCTACTCCCAGCGTTTTGGTAGAAGCGTGGGCCCAGAAATGATGGAGATATATTGGGTGGGGCATGAGGGAGCTATCCTTCCTCAGGAGATGTCTCCTGGAGCAAGATGGCATCCAAGTCCTGTTGAAGAAGGTATCACAAAACTTGGTTGCGCTTGTTAAGCAAGTTCAGTGTGCAAACGTTGAGGGAGAGTGTTTTTGTGTGCTGTGCAGAGCCCATGGCAAGTTGGAGTGTATGTAGCTGTTGTGTAGGTGCGCACGCCCAAGATAGGGCTTTGTAGAGCACAACCAAAATGGCCAAGAGGAATGGCTCCCATGTCCCAGGCGATGAGAAGTCGGAAGGCAAAGGGTCTCTCAAGGATCCTGCCAGAGGAGGGGGGAACACGGTAGCTATACTAGTAGGGAAGTGTAAGACAAAATGTGGTGGTGCGAAGCCCCAACCAGTGATAAAGAGGTTACCAGGCCCTCCCCATAGGATACCTGACCAAAAAAGAAAAAGGAACAAACAAAATAAACAAACAGTGAGCCAGCAGGGCCCAGCAACACCAACCGGGCTCTGCAGAAACTGGTGCAGGCGCGCGTACAGATCCCGCTGGAGGTGTCATCTTCCTGGGTTACGAATCGAGGTGGGCAGGCCTCAGGGAATGATCACTGCCCCAACAGTAGAGAGTGAGTCAATGGAAACGGCATTGGGGTGGACATGAGTGAGTAACAAGTGTGGTCCTCTGGATCCACATATCCTGCCTCATCCAGGGTTCAAAGCCCAGAGGTTGTGGAGGATACATCACAAACGTGGGTTCCTCTCTCTGTGGAAGTGCATAATCTATTCAGTGTTGCTGTCAGCCGATCATAAACATGTTTAGGGAGGAGTCTTTCACCATGCTCTGCAGGTGAGTGATAATTTGTTGTGTGGCTTGGCGTCTAGAAGTGAAGTCTCTTTTTTGAGCTTGTTTTGACACCTAGAGCGTACTGTGTGCCAGACCGGCTGCAACCCCACCTTGGCGTCGCGCAGACAGGGAGGCGTCTCTGGTAGATGTTTCATTTGGGATGTCCAACAATTTATTTGCTTCATCCATAGCACATAAGGATCAGTGCTTCCCCTTGTTGAATTCCCTTAGTTTATCAGCGATCTGCTTAGTCATGCCTCTTGTGCAGCGTAACTGGGGGAGGATCCTGAGAGAACTGAATGGTGTGGCCATGGAAAATCAGGTCTGCTTTCCCCCGGATTCCTCCAGAATGGTTTCCTTTTCATTGAAAAAATGGACCCCTGTGAGGATGTCTGGGATGGCATTTGGAAGCCAGGCAATGGGGCATCCGATGCTCCTCCTGGGAGTTCGCCTTGTGCTCCAGATCATGCACTTGCCCCCCTTGTTTTAGAAATGTTGCGCCAAAAGTCCGGGAGGCTAGACTTGAGGTCTGTTTTGACGGATCCTATTTTGCAGAGTATGTCGTTGAGGAATTGATCCATGTAATCCTGCAGGATGGGCACTGGTGACAATACTCCAGTCGCTGCTGTTTGGGATGGTCCCCTTCATGTCCAAACCTACTGCTGGGACCTTGTGCCAGAGTGAAGCCACAGAATTTTCTCTGGTGGGCTTGGCACACTGCATAATGAGGTTGTGCATGCACTGGGGTGTGTGGTCTTAAAGACAAGATAGGGTGATTATTTCCCCTCCTCCCTGACGCATGAATTGTGCAAAGATTTGAAAAGGAGGTGCAAGGGGCCAGCTAAGCCCAGACAGGGATGGCAGGCGCCTATGTCCAAGGTTGCCAAAGGGCAGAAGGGAAGCTCTGCTGAAGCAGTGGTTATTATGACAAAGAGGTGCATGGCTGAAAGCCCTGAGTTGGCTGTAGGGCCCACATGCCCTTAGAGGGCCACTGAACGTCCAACCTCCATGCACGTACTAGTACGGTTTCTCACATAGCTGTAGACAAGCCCCCCCCCCCCCACCCCAGGCACCAATTCATAATGTGTTGGCGGGGGGCGTTGAATTACCTGTAGTTTCTCACTGAGCCCTGGTGGATGTTGGGGGTAGAGGGGACCAGTTCAAGCCTTGTGAGGTGGGCCTTAGGGGTACCCAAGGAAGACTTGTACAGTTCTCCCGAGCTGAAGCCAACAGCAACGGTCTCAATGCATGATACATGTCCTCACTCTTAGCTTGGGGCACAGCAGGCTTTAGCCAGGTCTGCGCTCCCACACAGGTCCCTTGGCAGACGATCCTGCCAGAGAAGAGTGACCTCAAAACGTCCAGGCCTCACCGCCGCAGACTGGCACCCAGATCTATGGGTCACAGCAGCATCCCTGCCAAGGTCCTCAAGTGGGCAGCCATAGCAGCATATCAGCACCTCTTTGTGGCCCAGCACTGCCCCCTCCCCCACACCAACACAGTCACCGTCCGCAGTGGGGTGTCTGTTGCTGATGTCCTCGTCCTTCGCCTCGTGTCCGCTTTATAGGTGTTAGTGCAGAGAGGCCCCTGGGGCCAGGTCGAGAGGAGGGCCTCCAAATCAGCACTGAGTCAGGCCGGCCCACTACTGATGCCCTTTCTCTGCTCCGTATGGCAATGGCAGTGAGTTTGAGGCAGGGCTCAAAGCAGGCTACGCAATCAGGCCATGCGCCCAAGACTGCAGATTGGCAGAGCCTTTTCGGGCCTTGGGGCAGCCAGCACCACAGAGAGTCCTGCAACTCTGGTCAGTAGACCCCCCCACCAGTTCTGGGTCCGCTTGGGTAGTTGTAGTGGGGAAGGGAAATCATTAAGGCAGATCTTGGGGCTTTGGGACTGCATAAAATGCCACAGGGATCCAGATACGAGGTGTAGCACGTCTCACCACATTCCTATCTTGGCCATGCCCCTTCATTATTATCTTTTAACAAGGTTCTTGCGGACCCTCTCATGGCCACTTGGTCTAAGCTGTGCTCAGCACCTCCAGTAAGCCAACTTGTGGCCTGATGGCACAAGCCATCTCCTGGTGATCATGACTTTCGGATGAATCAGCCAGTGCACGAAAGCCTTTTGGTGCAGGTGTCCACAAGTAAAGTCAATCCAAATGCTTTTTCTGAAAACCTCGTCACATAAGGAGTCAAAACATATTGGTTTCTTTGGGAAGAAAAGGTTTTCCTGTGCTAGTCTAACTTTACGTTTTTTAAATGTGGCGTGCCTTATATTCAAGTATACCCATTCCTTTTGTGACATGAGGTCCTTTACCTGCTGTCCTTGAGATTCTCAAGATCTCGCTGGCCCCAATGATTCCAGACTTGCAAGATGTAGAGACGTATGTGTAGCCTGCAGGCCTGGATACCACCAGTTGCATAAGTTGTGCTACTTGCACCAGTGTAGTGCCTAGAAGGCATGCCTCTGTTTGATCAGCTTGATTTGTCAGTGGATGTCCTTTGATGAATGTAGACTATTTATTTGAAAAAGAAGGTGACTTGGCACTCAAACGATTTAAAAATAATTATGACACAGCTCAATCTTTGGGGTTATTGTCACGAGTCAGGCAATTTTGCCAGCAATGTTGAAAGTTTAGAAGCTGTTCCGGTGGCCTGGCTTATGGCCAGTGTCAAACATGCAAGCAGGTGCAGAAGCAAACCCTGGGCCTGATTTAGATATCGGGAGATGAGTTACTCCATCACAACGTTAATGGATGTCCTGTCTACCAATATCTAAATCCCACAGGATATAATGGGATTTAGATATTGGCAGACAGGACATCCGTCACCTTTGCGACAGAATAACTCATCTGCCAATATCTAAACCAGGCCCTAAATCCTTTCGGGGCAGTGGGTGTGGTGGCAGCCAGAGCCATTCCCATCAGCAGAGCTAGCACTTCTCTATCTCTTCTGCACCTGCTGCAGCAGTTTCCCAGCCTACTTTGATTTTCCATCCCAGGCCCATGACTAGCTGGTGGGAAGTAGGATTTAATATTTTCTTCCTGTCAGAAATCTATCACATTAGACTGATGGGTTTTACAAAATGTTCAAAGGGTCTACAGCCTGCCTTTCATTTCTTCCCCATTTCTTGTTCCCCCAACACCAGAGCCATATTTCTGTGGATCACCTGCTATCTAGAGGCAAGAAGTCAGTCTACTGCTAACATAGAGGTACATCGAGGGGTGTTGTCTGTGCCAAATCCTCATCCCAAAGGAGGACAGAGGCATCAGGCTTTTACTGAACCTCCAGCCTTTGAGTGCCTTACTGAAGAAGGATAAATTCAAAATGATCATTGTGGCTCAGATCCTTGCTGCTCTGTGTCCTGGCGACTGGACAGTGTCCCTGTACTTGTAGGACTTATTTTGTATATCTAGGTTCTGTAGTTCCACAAATGCGTCTTGAGATTCACAGTGGGGTGCTGTGGTGCCTTTCGGTCCTACCTGTCGATGGTGTGGATCGAAGCTCATGTTTGGAGGCCGTAACTGCATGCATTCCACACCCCCATGACTGGCTGCTCACAGGGAACTTTCAGGATATGATGCTGATGTTTCTGGCTCAGTCCTGAGTCTTGGTGAGGATGGTTCTGAGGCTTCTTGGCTCCTGTCATCTTGCATCCTCATCTCGTACGCCATATGGCACTTGAGGTCCCTGCAGTGGAACCTAAAGTTTCAATGGACCAAGGACTGGCACTGTCCAGACTTTGTAAGAGATAGCTCAGGACTTCATGCAGTGGCAGATGAGCGCCAGCCTGACAATTGGTAGGTCTCTTTCCCTTCCCCACCCAGGTGTCACAGTTGACACCTGGCTGGTAAACATCTGGTAAGGATTGTTGTACCAAAGTGATGAGGGCAGATGGTTGAAGTTGTTAGGTGTCCCTTGGTGGTTTTGTCCTCAGCTGCAATGTCTCAAGGAGGTCTCCCCTGCTAGTGGATCTGCAACACTTAAGTCTTGCTATGACATCATGGAGTGGGTGATGGTATCCTTCATTACCTAGAGATTTAGGTGCCTCAGCTCTTCAATGATTGAGGTTATGAGGGGGTGAAAAATGATTTTTGCGAAGAAAGGTAGGTGAGAAAACAATGAGTATCATTGGTATGTGGGAGGAGACTGGGAGGCTACAGTATCGAGTTAGATTGGAAATTGTAGGAATTGGAAGACCATTCAAGTGATGTCTGGTAGGCTGATGTTGTTAGATTATTTGGATTTAGGGCCTGAGTGCCAGGCATGTGATTGAATGGCAGTGATAAACAGGGATAGGAGAAAGAAATAGAGGTCAGACAATAAAGGCTCTTAGGAGTCACTACTAGGACAGAAGTTGAGACTAATTTGGCAGGGCCAGAGAGTGGACAAGTGCAATGGCACAACAAAAGTCTGGCAGCAGAGTGGGACACACTTGGCTGAGAGACCATGAAAATCCGTTATGGTTGATGATGGGGTGGCGCAATCTTAAGGAAGACCAAACGGTCAGCCCAGAAGTAAAAAAGTACAATGTAAGACAAGGGGAGTGTGGGATGAAGAGATCATAAGGCTTGACCCATTTGAGCATGGGGAGGCAGGAAGAGAGACCTAGAGGAGCAATGAGAAGGTTGGACACAGTTGCAGGAGCGCCAGTAAGGCAAAACGACAAGGGTAGGGGAGCAGAAAGGTAGAAATGGGTGGCATAAGTATAACCAGAAAGCCAATGGAACAAAAAAGAAAGTGCACCATTGACCTGAACAATGCCATCTGCCACACAGTCCCATTAACTGATGGAACAACCCCTCCCCTGACTCCCTGCCTCCACCCCAAATATTGTAACTTCCCTCTTCTTGTTGATATTTGGAATGCTTTGGCTTGTACATAATAACTCTGAAATAAATAATGTTTGGATGATTTGGTTCCTTTCTCGTCAAGAATCTTTACCGTATGATGTTTAGTCAAGGAAGAATTACACTAGTGATACAACCTCAAATGTCAATTGAATATTAGAGTTTTGTTGATATTTTAGATTGTAAGGAAACTTCCTACGCCACAGATTCTAAGATTTCTGAATGAATCTCCAACCCAATCCACTGAGACCTCTTGTAGAGAGGAATACATTGCTTATAAAAAATGAGATAGCAAAATTATTTTGCAAATGATTTAGGAGATCTATCAGTGGCTGAGGCACTGTTTTTCCTTTGCTTTCAAGAAACATTCTATGCAATTAGGAGTATGGAGTTACTATCAGCAGTGGAATTACATAACTGTACCAAAAGCATGCTGAGGTGTCTTTTAGGCACTATTCTTTCTCCTCATTTGGGGAAAGTGGGGGCTTAAAAATTATAGCCGTTTTGCCTTTGCCTGTACCAAAATAACAAGAAGGAATTAGAGGCCCCTTTGTTTAGCCAAATTCTGTCAAATTCCTAAAAAATGACTCTCCTATATAGATCATTTCACTTAAGGAATTGAGTGCTGTATGTCATCCAGAGATACCAGAAGACCTTGGTACAAGGAAGAAAGTATTCATGGCAGTGGTGTAGTGAAACCTGAGCCCCCCGCTAGATATGCTAAGGGGACCCCCACCACATATCTCACCACTTTAGTAAATATATATGTGGGTTGAATTATAGTCTAGATGTGGTATTGCCCAGAGTGAAACCAGCTGACCTAAATACTATTTATTATATGGGTACTTTGTTTTTAGGTACATAAAACAGAAGAGTAAATCTTTTCTTGAAAAACTATAACAAAGTCCACTTTAAAACACATTACATCTTTAACCCCAACATACCACTTGTATATAAATTAATTCTATACCCTAGCATAACACTTGAATATAAATTAATTCTTTACATAAGATAGAGCCCAAAAACCAAACAATTTGGATTCCCAGTCCCAGCGATTCAAATATTCATTGGGGTTTGCAATCACAAAATTACTTTTTGATATGCACTAAGTTTTTTTTGTTTTTTTTGCAATTCAGTCGATCTTTTCCTTTTGCAAAATGGCCTTACCAACTGTTTCCAAATCACAAAAAGAGAGGGTGTGACAGGAGCATCCCCTCCTATTTGCAATTTCCAGTGGTATATGTCAGTAGTTTGTACCCGCGGTTATGGTTGCAAACTATTGATATAAAGAAGGTGGTAACCCAATTGCAATGGGGAAGCTATCCCCAATAGCTAGTTTCCCTTATGAGAATTGTGTCAGGCATCTCAAGAGAGAACCATCAGATGTCCACAATATGTAGTCCCAAATGGAAAAAACTCTCTTTTGAAGGCTGCAACGGTCGATTTAAAGACCACTAGTTGCTTTTAGGAATGTAAGCAGGGGAGTGGTTGTCTCCTGTGCTTAGAAGTCACCATTTCTGTGATTGTAGCCAGTTACAAGCAATCCCTGACTCCAACACGGAGCCGGATGGGTGTCGTACTATGGCAATTCCGAAGCCGTCAGGAACCTTGCCTCCTAGGTCAGATCCTGAGCCCTTTTCTTATGGGTTTGTTTTAAGGGATGAATGGGCGGGGTCGTTGGACCCTTTATAATATCAGCTTCATGTAGAATAACCTATGGACTAGCATACAGACTTGGGTGAAGCCATCCAACTGAATACTTCTCCAAGTACTGGCATGCTTTCTCCCCCTACTGTGACAATAGAGGAGGGAACTTCCTATTCTATGGTGATGAGGAGGGCAGCTGAGGTCCTGAACCTTGAGTTGCCCTTGCTGGCCGACAGTGCTAGTCTCCTGTCAGAGGTGCTACAACTGGAAGCATCCTCCTCAGAACCCCTGCTCCCGTTTAATGAGGCCCTCGTGTATGTCCTGCTGGGTACTTGGTCCAAACCTAACGCAGGGGATCCTGTGAAAAGGACAGCTGCCCACTGCCATCTTGTTAACTTGGTTACCCAAGCCTCTACCTCCAATGGTGCATTCCCTTCCGCTTCGACAGATAGGGAATCGAAAAAATTGGACATACTTGGGAAAAAGATGTTTTCTTCTTCCAGCCTTGCATTGCGGTCCGTGAACACCGCATGCCTTTTGGGCCATTATTCTCACATGCTGTGGGATACAGTTGTGTAAGTGCTGCCACAGGTCCTGGAGAAGGCCTGGGCTGTACTCTCTTAGGCAGTTGCCAAAGGGAGAGACGCAGCAAAGTTCACAATCTGTCATGGACAGAACACAACCAATTTGTTAGGCAGATCAGTTTTATCCACAGGGGCCCTGAGGCCCCGCACCTGGCTGAGGATTTCTGACTTTTCAGTCAATTCTTCCTTGTTGGACATGCCTTTTGAAGTCAGTCATCTCCCCGGAGACAAGGCAGACTCTGTGCTTGAGCACTTAAAGGATTCTCTGACTACAGCCAGGTCCTCACTGCAGCCCCACGTCCCCCTAGTTTGCCTTTCGCGGCTACAAAAGTGGCCCCTAACTGCATCCATTCCAGGCCATCCACCATGCCGCGCATGCTGCCCAACCTCTGTGTGGCAGAGAATGTGGGATCACCTGACCTCATGGATCGGGTGGCCAGCAGTCTGGACAGGCCACCACCACCCCCTTCTGCAGCAGCCACTAAACCTTCGTAGTCTGACTCACACCCCTCCCCCCCAGCCCCACCCACCTAAGGGCCAGTTGGCTGAAGGATTCACCATCACCTGCTCCACTGTCAATCCATTCGGTCAGACAGTTGTTTCTGCAAATAGTCCAAAGGAGCTACTCCTTCCCCTTCATGACTGCTCCTCCATCCATGCTGCCATCCTACAATCGGATAACTGAGTATTACTTGTCTCTTCTCTGTGAGGAAGTTATCACTCTCTTTGCCAAGGGAGCCATAGAGAGGATTTCCATGCCAGAAGTAGTTTAGTGGTTGCTATTTCCAAAAAGAACAAGGGCCTCCGCCCCACCCTAGACCTTTTGTCCTTCAATATGTTCCTCAAGAAGAAGTTCAAGATTCTCACTCTGGCTCTGGTTCTATCTGCCCTGGAGCCAGGAGACTGGATGGGCGCTTATTTCCATATCCCTGTCCTGTCTACTCACAGATCTTACTTGCGGTTCACAGTAGTCCACGAGCACTTTCAGTTCACTGTGCTCTCCTTTGGCCTTACTAGTGCCCCTCGAGTGTTCACCAAGGTGATGGCGGTGGTTGCAGTTCATTTGCGGCGATCAGGGTTTTTCAGTCTTTCCCTAGCTTAACGATTGTCTGTTGAACACAGCCTTGCCCCAGGCTGTCGTCTCCCACCTCCAGACTACAGAGGACCTCCTGCATTCCCTGGGGTTCACTATAAACGTGGTGAAGTCACACTTGACTTGCTCTCAAAAGCTCCCTTTCATCAGAGTTTTTCTGGACACAGTGCAGTTTCTGGTCTATCCTCTCGAGCGGTGAGTCTAGGATATTCAGGCTATTATAACGATGTTTCACCCTGTAGCCTGGATTCCTGTAAGAATGACTATGAGGCTGTTGGGCTTCCTGACCTACTGCATCCTGTTGGTGACACATGCCAGACACATGCCAGATGGCATATGCAAGCTTTGTAGTGGGACCTGAAGTAACAGTGGGCACTGCATCAGGGGAATCTCTGACAAGGTCCATATCTCAGAGGGAAATGCAAAAGATCTGCAGTGGGGATTTACAAATCGCGATTGTGCCCGAGGCAGATCCCTCTCCCTTTCACAACCAGATCTAACAGTAGTGAAAGTAGAGGCATCTGGTCTCCCTTGGAATCCGGACTCTACATCAACTTGTTGGAGCTCCGTGTGATCCGGCTACCATTAAAAGCATTTCTTCCCTCTATCAAGGGAAAGATGATGCAGGTGTTCCCGGACAACATCACCGGCATGTGGTACTGCAACAAGCAGGATGAGATGGGGTTGTGGGCCCTTTGTCAAGAGGTGACGCAAGGTCTCTTTCAGCAGTGGGGAGAACCTTGGTTAGATGTTTGCCTCTGCAGAGAACGCTCAATGTCAGCAGTTTTGCATGTTGGAGTTTACAATGCAGCAATCACTTGGCGATCCTTTTCATCTTGCATGGAACTCAGGCCTCCTGTACACCTTTCCACCCATACCACTTCTACCCAGAGTTCTCAAGAAGATCAAGAATGCCAGGATGCAAGTTTTCCTTGTGGCTCCGGACTGGGCACGGAAAGTCTGGAATTCTGAACTACAGAGCATGTCCATCGAGCCTCGAATCAGACTGTCCCTTCGGGGGGATCTTCTGTTGCAGCAGCTGGGGAGGGTTCTGCACCTGAACCTGTCTACTCTCTGCTTTCTTGCGTGGAGTTTGAGCGGCAACAGTTGACAGCTTTTGACCTTCCTACCGAAGTTTGAAATGTAATCTTGGCAACCAGGCGTCTCTCCACCAAAACAGTATATGCCTGTAGTTGGAAGATTTTTGTGGTATGGTGCACAGACAAGTCTGTTGACCCCCTTTCTGCTCCCTCTTTCTGAGGTCCTGTTGTTCATCCTTTCCCTGGCCCATCAGGACTCTGCTAGGGGCACTCCTAAAGTTTATTTGCCTACTATTTGTCCATGTCAATTCTAGGAAGGGTGAGCCTAGTAAAGATGGTGATTCTATCTAAGGTTGTTTTTTTGTTCAATACAATCCCATTGCAAATGAACAAGAAGTTGCTAGCAAAAATCCAGCAGAATATTAATTAATTCATATGGACACAGAAAGGGGCTAGAATATCACGGAAGAAGCTGCATAGAAGAAGGGAGATGGGGGGGGACGTGTGTTGCCAGATCTCCAATATTATGCTTGGGCCTTTCAACTTAAGAACGCAAGGATGCTATTCTCCTCTCATGATTTGACAGATCTCGGATGTATGTTTAAGGCTATCTTAGGGGGAGTGAAGGGGGCAGCAAACCATTTTTCGTTTGTTTGGTGATTCCAAAATACATAGATTCCTCAAAGGTCTTAAACATCTTTTTCCTTCCTCCCTGTTCATTATGCCCCAATGGGATCTGAATTTGTTTTTGACATTTCTGATGTGTGCTCTTTTCGAGCCTCTCCACAATTATCCTCTCAGGCTTCTCACTTTGAAAACAGCCTTCCTTTTGGCCATTACATCTGTATGCACGGTGAGTGAGCTGCATGCAATGTCATCCAAGGCCCCTAGCTTTCCATCTAGCCTGACAAAGTGGTGCTTTGCACAAAGGCCTCCTTTGTGCCAAAAGTGGTTACGCCCTATCATGTAGGCCAATCCATCACCTTGCTGACATTTTTCGCACCCCCACATCCTTCCAAAGAAGAGGAGAGACTCCATCGCCTGGACCCAAAAAGAGCATTGTATCTTGATCATACAAAAGAGTTCCGGTGGATGATCAGCTCTTTCTCATTTATCTGGGTGTGCAAAAAGGTCAGGCAGTGAGGGAAGTGGACTATCTCCAGATGGGTCGTAATTGGCGTTAAAATCTGCTACGCGGTGTCCAAGAAGCAAACACCTAAGGGTTGGGGTGCTCATTCTACCCAAGTTGAAGCTGTGACCACTGTGTTAGCAAGCAACATCTGTCAGGCGGCACCATGGGCATCTCTGCACCCGGTTACCAAAAACTACTGCCTGGACTGTTTGGTCTGTAGAGACAGGCACTTTGCCAGTTCCGTCCTGCAGGACTTTCTAGTATGAACTTGGTTCGCAGACCCACCTCCAGGGATGGTATTGCTTGGGTATCTATTCATAGGTAAAGGAATCTGCAACTTGAAGTCTCTATCAGATCAACAAGTTACTTACCTTCGGTAACGCCTTATCTGGTAGGGACAATATCTAGTTGCAGATTCCTTACTGACCCACACATCCTCCCTGCTCTGTAAACTGATTTCTAGGGGCAGGGACTCCCCTTTTAGGGCCTTAGTTTTGATGCACCAGTTGTCAGTTTCTTTATGGCTCTTCGCTTCTGGCATTGAAAGTTGTGAAAAGAAACTGATGTCAAGGCACCGGCAGTGGCGCCTATGTATAAACTGCGACATCATATACAGCACTGACGACGGATCTATGGCCAGTCGATGCCACCTAACGGCGCACAAGTGTACTGCTCACGGAAATCTCTGGATCCAGTCTGACGCCTGGTGGAAATTCAAAGGTAAGGAATCTGCAACTAGATATTGTCTCTATCAGATAAGGTGTTACTGAAGGTAAGTAACTTGTTCTTCATGGCACTTAAAGGCAACTATGAAGGTGGGCAGATGTATGCATGAAACTTCGCAATCTGCCAAGCACAAACATAATTAAACATTCTGCCTGACCACATGTACTGCAAAACTGTGTAGCTTGCACAGGTTCATGAAATGTTCCACTTTCTAAAATGAGGACAAAGAAACGCTGGTTCTAACCTTTGGTGTGACTGAAAACATATTGGCGAGAACAGAAACCATTGATCGCCTAGTGCTAATGGTTTTAGTAGACAGTGCTGTTCATCACCCCTTCTGGCAGGGTAACTGCCAGCGTAAATCAAGGTAATCTGAAAACCAAGGTCCTAGAGTGATAGCAACCAGCGCAGTCCATCATCAGCGCTCACAACATCCTGCACACACATGTCCGATCCCAAAATCATAACAGGCAGGAAGACTAAGACAAGTGAAAAAAGAGAACACATTGGCAGCTAAGGAGAGACCAAGGAAATCCCGTTCAAATGCATAATACAGAGAGTGCGAAAATATATAAACTTGGGAGGAGCAGATTGCAAGGAGCAAGAGTGATGACACTTGAGACGGGACAAGGAAGAAGAGAGAAGACAGTAAGGTTAGACTAGATGGCCGAAGAGAAAAAAGAGAGAAAAAAATGAAGATAAAAGAAACAAGGAAGGAAATGGGCTTGAAGGGATAGTATAAAAGACAACCTATGAGAGCAAGAGACAGCGAGCAGGGTCGATGAGAAATAAAATAAAGGCCGATGTAGCATAAGAAAAGTGAGATCAGAGAAAGGGTCAAAGAGATAAAAATCAAAGTGCATGAGAAAAAGTACAGACAAGAGGAGTGATGAGGTATTAGAAGGAAAGAGAGAAGAAGAGAGCTAGCATAGCTGTGAATCTCCTGAATACAAAATGCCGAAGAAGACAGCCATTTTAGACTGTGGTCTCATTAAGGGAAAAGGAGAATTAACACTTTTATTTATGGAGGATAAGGTAGGTAGGTTTGAAAAGCGGGTGACCCCAGAAAAGTCGTTCGAGACATTTCGCTTGTCAGCTGAGTGAATGGAAGTAAAAAGAGAGAGAGTTGACAGGTAAGAGATTGAGGAGGGGGGCCCCTGGTACTTGACACCTCCTCCCCCCGTGCCGCTGGGACCTTTGTTATGCCACTATCCCTCAGATTTGGGGAGGCAATGTGGATGGAGGGCAGAGAGGATAGATATATCTCAGCAACAGAAAAAGGGAGAGAGAGCGAAGGAGAGGACAAGTGGCCATTAAGAGGGAAGCCAGAGGAGGAGGAGACCCTCGCAATGGAAAGTGGACAGCACACAGAAAAGAAGACCAGTTTGCTGAGAGAGCAGTGTGTTACTAGAGGAAAGGGAGGCATCTGAAAGAAGCACGTTAAATGGTGCGACATCAACACAAAGTTGTATGTTTTGGTTATGGCTGCAGGGCTCAGAAAGTTGTCATATGCAAGTTCTCAGTGCCGTGCTGCTGGAGTAAAACATAATTTAAAGAACACCCCACCCACCACCAGTAGTGTAGTAAGGACAGAGTGCCTCCCAATGCAAGCAAATATCAAAGTTACTCCAGAATTGGTTACCAGTGGGCCAGTCACACCCTATGGGCCCTGGCACCACTTCATCTACTGCACACATAATAGCAATGCCCCCGATCCGCCTTATCCTGAAGGGTTTTTTGTTAGACCTTTCTTGTACCTGCCAAAAATTGTCCCCAACCTTGTCATAATCTGAAAATTTAATTTTCTGTCACCTCCCAGCAATGATTACTTCTGGTCCCATTGCTAGAGTTGCACATTTTACCTGCTCCAGTGAAAACTATTTTCTGTGTTCCCTTTTTCCCTCTCCCTTGCTTCATTGATTGTAATCTCTTTATGAGGAGGCCAGCCCTCTATCAAAGGCCTTCTACCAACAGAGAAATATATATATATTTTTTTTCTTCAGACATGTGTCAGTGTGGTAGCAGCTGGAAGCATGCTGCACATCCATTTGTATGCAGCTCGCCCATTAACACTTTAATTCACAGCACAGGTAGTCCGAGAGGGGTCCCCTTCAGCTTTGAGAGGCTGAGGCCTCTCCGCACCATGGTGTCAGCGAGGTGTGTTAAGCCCCTGATCCATGACGGGCTTACAGAATGCTGTGGCAATCGGTGTCCTCAAAATACCTATTGAAAAAGTACTTTTTCATGTACAATCAGCCACTAGAGGTAGGGAGTCTCCACCTACCTCTAATACTAATGAATAGGAGCTACTGGCTGCTTAGGTATGTTTGCTTCTGCCCTCTTTGAAAAAGGCACAACTTGGTTAACCTGCATGGACATGAACAGCGTGTTACAAGAGACTCTGACTGCAGCACCAAAGAAGACCCACATTGGTCCACCTCCACTTAGGGAGCAGCAGGTGTTGGAGATGCTCTGGGCATATCCTGTGCGGGTAGAATAAGATTTCCTTTGGGGGGGGGGTGCAAGGATATGTGTAATAACTAAAAAATAACTGAAAATCCTTAAAAACAAATTCGCAAAGCTGTGTGATTAAATTTGTGCATGGCCGCTTTCATCATTGTGAAATATAATGACTTGCAGCATCATTCATATTTATCTAGAACAAGCATACACAAGTTCTTGGGCTGGCGAGGCCGCATAAGGGAGATGTAAAAGCGATCAAGGATCACTAGCTCTGTACAGTATATGAACTCTGTCAACAAAAACCTGAAGAGCAATGTGCAGGGATTTAAGAATTGCCTTCAGATTGTTGCTGCAGTGATAGAGGAGCTCCACAGCACAGCCATAAGCAGGCACCTTGAAAGGAACAGCACTACAAAGAGAGCAGACACAGAGGCCAGTTACTCTTCTTTTCTCCCTGATTTTAGGGGTAGGGTAGAGGAGTAGGGGGGCCAGTGGGCGGTGGGCAAGAATGGTGTTTCATTAGAAAATCTTTGCTGAAGATGTCTTTCCAGCTCTTATCTGGCTACTTGCAAGGCTCTAGATCCACTAGCAGATGACCTTTCTTCTCCTATTCCGGGCCACTGTTGCCAGACTGTGATTAAAATAAGTGCCAGTCACTTACCTGTGAAACAAGCTTAAAACCCTGTAGTGCTTAATTGTTGCGAGTATGAGGTCTCAGATTTATTAGAATTGTGAATATGAAAATTTTGGTGCTTGCTATAAATTGTGAGCAGGGTTTTCCAACCTCCCAAAACCAATTAGTTAAATAGTAGAGTATTTCTTTTCATTTGTTAGTATGCCTCTGAGGGATACTTCCCTGTTCTTCGACAGTGAGAAACAGAAACATGACTGGGCAATTGAGGAACTGCTTTTTATGGATGTTACTTAACTGTATTCTCAGTTTGCCTTGCACAGGGGTAAAATCCCCCAAAAGCTATCCTGTTTCACAGTTTGATATTAAAAAAGCATCCGAGGTGGAAGGATATCCCAGCATTATTGTATTTACATGGCCTTACCCAATATTCTCTGTTACGTTAAACAGTAGTAGAAATTACCGGGTAACAATTTCCATAGGATTTTTAGTGAAGCTATCTTCTTTTGCTTTGTGTTTATCTGTTAATTTTTTCGCTTCCACAATAAATTACACAATAGTTTGATACATATTATTTTCTTTTTAGATGCTGAAGTGATAAACTGCAGTTTATTCAAACATGGTTGTCCTGTTTTTTAAAACGCAGTTGTGTATTCTTATAGAATGGGGCAAATTGCTGCATCTCATTTGAGATACTAATATCAATACCTTTTTAGTACTTTGTAAATAATTCATAACAGTTACACAGTCAATGAGGTTGTGATGCTCTGATCTGCATTAGAGTTGGTGAAGGAGGTTGAAAGTGTTTTGTTTTTTTGCCTATTTGGTTGGGACAAACATCTTGCAGCAACCACGCTTAGGTTGGATAGACCGGAGTTGCATAGTGTACTGTTGGGTGCAGCTCTGCAGGCTTTTATAAAGCACCCCTTGAACAACAAGAGGTGGAACTAATGTGGAAGCAGTGTCAGTTTATGCCGCTCTAAGTTTTCCCTTATGATGCTATGCATGGTGGAGGATAGTTGCGAGAGTAGAACATTGCAATCATGAGGATGGTGTATTGAGGATCCATGAAGTGAGGGCCATTGGTGTAAGGTTATGCAGGTGATTGTTTGAGATCCTTGAACAAACATGTGAGGCTCCGGGAAGACTCCTGGCGGACGGAACCAGCCTGATGGACAGCAACTAATCCAGCTTCACAACTTGGAAAAACAGCCTCTTCCAAAAGCTTACTGTAAAAGCAGGCATGGTGTCCACACAGAAGGCAAGGAGGTTGCATTGCTTAACTTAAAAGGATTGATTGAAGCGGAGTGGCAGTTGTTTGGCTAACATTGCTCCAGGGCTTTTTGGTCTCCCCAGGCTAGTGAGGAAGTTGTGGTTGTGAATAAATTGGTCAAAATGTAGTTTGATATTTGTTACCTTAATTGAAGGTTTCAGACCAAGCTGTTCAGGCAGTTCAGCTAACTGTAAAACCCTCTACTAACATAATTTGGGAAAAGCAGTGGCCATATCCTCTTGTCTACTGGCAAGTTGCAGCACCTAGGTGGTGAGGAGGTATTGCTAGGGCACTAAGTAGTACTAAAAAAACCTTTTGGCATCATCAGCCAGGGAGAGAGTAGTCCGCCAAAATGGAATGTTGTAAACAGTGTCCCTTGCTTAGGTATACTACACTCTTCCCTCTATCCACCTCCCCTAGCCACCTGTTGTAGCATTAACTCTAGTCACAATGTTCAGGCTTGAAATGTTTGTTCATGTCACCCTCTGGGTTCTACACCTCCCGGTTCTTGTCAAATAAAATACATTCATTCTTAATTCCGGTATTGTGAGAAGATTATTATAAGATTTTTGGCAACGACGATGGGATGATGTCATGAAAACTATGTTGACGCTGCTTGAGAAAGACCTAGAAGAGAGAGCTGTGTGCTAGGACATATTTCAAGTTTGTGGATGAACTGACTGTCTTTGATGCCTATGTTGTGTTTCGCAGTGACAGATTTTTACCTACAGTAGGTGTGTAGCACAAACTTATGTCACTGGTCCATGAAGGCCACCTGGAGCAATCCATGACAAACAAATGGCCCAAAGAAAGGTTTGGTGGCCATGTCAGGAAGCAAAGGTCATGTTGAGAGCCCTGGTCTGTAGTGTGTAAACAAGGAGAGAAAGTTGGGAACGCAGCTTTTCAGAATGTACAAAATCGTAGTGTGCCATGGTTTCAGGTTGTTTGGACTTTATTGGGCCGTTTGCTGGTTTTACTGAGTTACAGAGCGTTGTGGCTGTGTTGGCGAATGTTCATTCTAAACTGTTGGAAGTGGTAAGTATTAATTCCGTACCTGCTTTGGGAGCTTTTAGAGTGTGGTGTAAAACAAAGTTATGGGTGCCCCACGTAGAATGTGATAGGGACCCCGTAGTCTCCAATATCTCACAAATACTTGCAGCCTTTGGGCTGAATGGGGCCCACCTCCTCTATCAGAGTGCTTAAGGATATGTTTTGCAAGTGATGGTGCTCCTCAGTACATCGTCAAGACAATGGTACCCAACTTGTCTCAGGAAAAAAACAATAAATATTGGAAGCGAAACACATCAGTACCTCTCTCTTTAATCCCCAATCCAAGAGTTGAAGTGGAAAGGTCGAATAGAATGGTTAACAGTGCATTAGAGATGGTAGTTTTAAAGTTGATGATGGGATTAGGTACCTGGTCTTCACTTATCACTGCACTGTGAATTTTTGTACACAAATATCCCTGTTGGTGGTGAAGAGAGGCAGGTACCAAATTGATGCTATATTGGTTACAAGAGTTGATATGTGACCAGGCAAGGGGCAACGGTTCAAGAACGTGTAATGAAATTAGGAAAGGGATTGGGCCAAGGTGAAAACAAGTAGATTCAAGGCTGGTTTCTCAAAAGAGGCATCAATGTACCCACTATCCCGGAACCGAAGATCTACCTATGCAATGCCTGTTCTTGTAAACACATTCCATCCCCTGGTAGCCTCACCCTGAAGCTTCAGGAAGCAAGAGATCTGCAGGGAACGCAATCAAAGTTGATGATCGTTACACATAAATGTACAGTTTATCAGGACGTGATTTATGTTGTTTTAAACGTGGTGTTTCATCAAGGTGGGTGCTGAGCCTGGTTGGTGAGTAATTGTTTTTATCATTAACCTTTAAAGCCTGAAGGAGAACCAAGCATGGAATGGAGTGAATCACATTTGGGTGACTTTTGGCATTGGGTGGGGAAAATGCTGCATGGAGGTGGTCAAGAAGCCCTTATAATTGATATGACTTTGTGAAGCCTGGGGAGCCGGCATTCGTATAGTCAGCTGAGTATTAACTGGACTGTCTGTACATGGAATAGTCAATTAAACAACAGTCCTTATTGTTTGACTAAGGAGGAAACTAATGTAAGCTTGATTATTTAAATATTAGGACCATTGTAAATTAATGTACTTAATGGTGCCACAAAACGTTGTTAAAACAGAACTGATTCTTTTTTCTAAACAGATTTTCTTCAACAGAGAAGAGCGGGGCTGAATGAATTTATTCAAAATTTGCTGCAACAACCCCAACTATGCAACCAGTAAGTGCCAGTTTTTGTCCATGCATAGAGATAGTGTAGACCAGTGGTTCCCAATCCCAATGTGGTCCGGGGATCCCTGGGGGTCCAGAAAGCCTCCTCAGGGGGTCCACGACTGCTTAGAAAATTAAATAATATTTACAGATTAGGTCCCCAACTTTCAGTAAAGACTCAGCGGGGGGTCCCCGGAGCCCAGTAAGGATTCAGTGGGAGTCAGTAAGGCTAACGTGGGGGTCCACAGAAGTCAAAAGGTTGGGAACGACTGGTGTAGACCCAATATGTTTTTTCAGAAGTAATTATACATACAATCATTGATATAAAATTGACAACACCCGTTTTATATTTCTTTGAAGAACTATGTATGTAGAACTGATGTCTGGAAAGTTGAAGTGAAGATAACCCTTACCAAGCTGTGGTTTTGAAATATCTGCTGAAAACAGTATAAATGTGAGATGATACAATACAGCCCAACATCTGTTTAATGAAATTGGTTCTGGGGTTCTTAATGTATTTGCTTTTTATAGCCTGGTGTAGTTAGTTATTCATCCTTTTGTAACAGTCAGATTAAACATTACAGGTCAACTTTTGCCCTCAAGCAAACACTGTTGTTGCTTTTCCAGTATGTCACCAGCCGAGAAAAGGGTGTCAGTCTTTTCCTATACTGGCTGATTTCTTGGACGATTCATTATCAACCATCTGCTCATTTAACTTTTATGTAGTTCAAGAATGCTATAAGCATTTGAATATACATATGTCTAGCATGTATGCTAGTATTAGTTTTGTTTTAGAAGTCACAATTCTGAACATTATGACAGAACCAGGTAGGTTGGATTGGGTTCAGAAAAGTTTGTAGTGCTGTTAATCTTTATAGGACTCGTTAGAGACCACCTTGGTTGTTGCCAAAGTACATTGTAACACAACAAAAAACTGAAGAATAACACCTCACAGAAAAGGGCTTTGGGGAGCCCTTTTCAGTCACTGGCTTGTTCAGTGTGTGTCTTTCAGTCGTTGCAACCAGGATGTACCCATTACAAATTAAACTTATTTTTATTATTAATTTTTATTCTGCCCTTCCGTGGAGGGTTACAGCACAACACATTGTACATATACTATATACCATAAAAAATACAATAATTAAAATACAAATATCATTAACTTTCACACTTCTTTGATGTTGGTGGAGCCATCCCATGCCAAATTTGCCAAAACAACTCTGTTAAAAAGCTCCCATACTTTTAGAGGGTTTATAGAGTGATTGTGAGAAATGCACATAAAAGGTTAGGTTATCTAAGTAATGCAGTAGGATTACTATATCTGAAATCCTATACTTATTCAATCATTTCCGACTGTGTTATAGCTAAAATTAGCAACAGTGTTCCTGATGTTTATTATAACATAAGATACAACTTGGCAAGAAAGGAGGTAAATTCCTTTCATAATAATTTGGTGGGCAAAATTAATATTTCCCGTACATACAAGCTGTTTTGACGAGGCATTAAGAAATTCATTTTTAACAATTTTACACAAAATATTTCTGGGAGCAGTGAACACTAGATTGACTAATCTGATATTTACACTTGTAATAGGTACTGCTTAGTCCAAGTTCAAGTCTAATAGCTTGTATTTGCCAGTGATTCATGCATATTAATTAACGATTTAACTTTTTTCCTCCAGCACAGTCTAAAAGGTCGACCTTAGAAAGTGGTATGCATTCTCTTGCTAATGTTTGCCTTGTGGGAATCTCCCACGGCTGAATTCTGGCATCCAACTGGAGTATATTCCCAGTTGGATGTCCAATGTAAACTACAGTGGACTCGGTTGCCATTTTTTGTTTAATGTTTTTATCATACAGGTATAATGTCATCTAGTGTCTATTATCAAAACAAGTGTTTACCCCTGGACAATTTCTCCACCCCACCCCCTGGAATGAAACAGCCTTGAAAAAGCTGACAGTCCGCAAACCCTGTGTTAGCTGTGAAGAATATTTTGTTGGGACATTGGATGAATGCATTTCAAAGAATTAGCAGTCACAAATTGTTCTGGGTTGTGACTTATTGGTGTACTATTATATATACACAACATGGACTACGATTTGGATAATACATTTTGCTACAAAGAGGAAAAGGTTTGAATGTAAATCCTAATACCTCCTAAGTGTTGTTTTAATTTGTTTCACACAGTATGTGTTGCAAATATAGGTTGCACTTAGGTGCGCAGCCATACTTTTGAGTCTGGTATATCTGGTTCATTTGTAGGAAACAATGATGAGCATTAGAATCAGACATACAAATAGGCATATATAGGCATATATCCAGTAAAAAAAACAAAAAACAAATAACGTTCAAACCGAAAGTCAGTTTGTTTCCCAACTATTTCAGGAACTTACTGTCTCGGTTAGAGTTGTAGGTTAGAGTCATAGATGCCAAAGTAAGTAAGGGGCAGGATTATTCTGCAGCATGCTTTACTTGGGTTCCTATTGACCTTCTATTCACTCAGTTCGCAGTTTTCAAATTTGAATAAAATTTGATCCAACAAGGAAGGTAGTGGCTTCCTGCAAACACCCTTTCTTTCCATGCAAGGCAGGACTTTCAGATTTGGGCCAGCTGCCAGGGTCACACTGCCGTTTGTCAATGGTAGGGGTGTTCTACTCTTCTAGGACATCGCTATGTGGTGCTTGGCTATAATCACTGCCAAGTTTATGTATATGTTGCCTGATTTTTGGGTTTCAGTTTTAAAAATGAACCCCAGCAGGAAGGAATCTAATGTAAGCAGTCCTTCTCTGCCTAGCAAAGACTCAAGCTACTCCACAATGTGTAGCCAATTCACTTTAATCTTACTCCATGCAAAAACCGTATGATACAAGCCTGCGTTTGAAAACTACACCTAAGGCAAGCTATGTCTTTAGTGCCCATCATTGGGTCAGCTTGTCTGGGGGCCATTTGCAAATAATTAAATTGGGTGTATTTAAGCCAATCCTGGAAACCTTTTGTGTGTACTGTAGGATCTTCATCCATTTCTTGTTGCTGAGATCCCTATCCAGTTCAGCCTCCCATTTGACCTTAATGAGCAGCAAGCAAACCTGGTTTGCCCATCTCCAACAAGGAGTGGTAGAACCAGGTCACTAAACTGCAACTGCACACTGACATTAGTAGTAGTAAAAAAACTTTATGATTATCTGGTTCTTTATCATTAATTTTCCTTATAGTCTTGGCCACCAGAAGTAGCAACGTGAATGTCAATAATTGTGAGTGTGGGAGGCCATATGTATTAAATAGTGCTTTGAGTGATAGCCACTCCCTTTAGCAAAATAGGTCACCTATCATAATCAGGCCAGCTTGCAACGCTTAGGCCAGTGCTTGGGGTCTGAATCAGTCTTTACACTTAGGAAATCCAACTAGGGGCATGGTAGGTTCATAGACGGTCTATACATCATTTTATGAACACAGTGCCCCCAACACTTCCGGGCAATAGCTGTTAAACCTTTTGTGAAAATGGGCTTTCTAGGCTGACCTCGTATTCTTGCTACTAGTTCCCCCTCTACTGATTTCAGTCCCGTCTGTCCTAGTTCTTGGGGAAGCACACCTTCCAGTCATCTAGCAGTCTGTTGAATCTGATCTGCCAGATAATACTGTTCCAGGTCAGGAAACCCCAGTCCTCCCCCCAATATAATCACTTAGGTGTTCTTAGAGCCACACTATGATGACCTCTAGGCTATATGAAGTCCACCAGATTTGCCCCCATTCCTCTAAACCAGGACGTTGTTATCCAAATGAGCTGTCTTGGAAACCTCTTCATTTCAGTTATCCCAATACTGCCTATGACCGAGGAGGTGACATCTGGGTGCAGCCTCATGGCCAATACTGTGCTCAAAAATCTATTTTCAAGAATCAGCATAGACAGGGGTCTATAGTAGGCTTGATAAGTTAAGTCTCTGCGTGGTTTGGGAGTCTTAGTCATTGAAAGGTCGCTCAAACTGTCAGGAAGACTTTCCATTTCCCAGGCTAATGCATATATCTTGGCTCAATTGGGGTGCCAGGTCTTTAGAGTACATGCAGTATTCCCTAAAGCTAACAACTCCAGTGCATGCTTAATTTGTCCTTCAGTAATGGAATTCATCAGCCCCCTAATGGCCTCCTCTGAAACCCTTGTGAGCATCAGTCTGGCCAAATAATTCCCTGTTTGTGGTATTATGGACCACACTCCAGGTTTATACACATTGCTATAGTACTCTTTAAAGGACAAGTTTATGCTGATTTGTTCTATGAGTTCCTGCCCCAAAATATCAATCATTTGGGTAATTACGGAACAGTGGAAGATCAGTCTAGATAACCATGCCAAGAGGGGCTACTGTCACTCGCCCTTCACTTGCGTGTGAGTCAAGCACCCAGTATAGTCAAGGCACTGCAGCATATTCTTGGCATACTACCACCAAGAATGTGAGTGCCTTGTAGTGAGATTTGTTAAGCTCTCAATCCTTCCTCTCAACACCATGTAGGCACCAGGTGGGAACTAGTGGGGCCCGCCTCCCCACCTGATTTTAAGGATTAAAGGTTTGTGGGCTTCCCTGTATACTCCACCTGGTATACACCCGAGGCTATATGCAGAGAATCCACAATGTAGTAAAGATGCGTGTGTAAATCATGCTTTGGGAAGCAGAAGAAATATTCTATAGCATGTGGGTGGATTTGTCTTGAGGCCACCATTCCCCCATCTGATGAACATTACAAAACACCCTTAGCCACCTCGGGGAACGTGAGGTTGATAAAGCGGGAAATGAACTGTCATAATCTGCATTTTAGTACACAGTTCGTATCTCCTCTGATCACTCTGGGAGTCTGAAGCCAATTAGCTAACCCTATCCAAAAACTTAAAATTTATCACTGTTAGTAGCATAAAGAGTTCCAAGTGTCACGTCTAGGCCTTGTAGCCCTGCTGTGTATGATCACATAGTGTGCCTGTGTATCTGTTTCAGTTGGTATTCTCGTAAAGGGTATCCCAGGGCAAACCCAAATCAACTTGCACTTGGCTTCCTTGATGGGCAGTTTGCCCCCAGTATCCTGACCAGCACCTTTTTTAGGTGCTTCAATACAGTTACTCTAAACAAAAAATATCCCTCTGGTCTTAAAAATGCCGCCCCCTTGGCACTAGGTGCTAAAGCAGTCTGCTGGTAGCCACTCATCAGATCAAAAGTACTACAGTACCTTTTAGCATCAGTTTATAAGTCTACAAGTTTACCAGCTCTGAAGATCAGGGTGTGCATCTGTCTTAGTGACTTTGGTGAGAGCCCATTACTCTTATCTTGGCCAAATCTGCCTGGATTTTCTCCTGAACTCGATCAGATATCTATAAGTCTTGCTCTTTAGTGTTAAGCTACCCCCTTGTACCTGTGACAAGCACACCGATAGGCTTCAACCCAGAAGTCCACAAGAAGAGGTGGGAACATCGCCCAATACCCATCTACCCTCATTCGGCTGTGTGGGAATTAGTTTTGGGGAAGGTTGACACCATTCATAGAGCCATCCTTTATATCACCGTGCCAAAGGTGTTGAAGAAGCTCACTGTTTTTAACTTTCTCCACCATTGCCATGATGTTCACTGCACAGTCTCCTTGGAAGTATGGCTCAGTTGGTTTACATGGATTATCCTCCTGGGCTTCCTTGTGGTACCTGTATAAACCAAGCAGTTGACCTCAGAAGTCTTCTGTACTACCTTGTATATCCCACATCACCTTCAAAGCATTTAGTCAAACAGGCTTCAGCACCAACACCTACTGACCCTTATGGTACCCAGTCAGTGTCACCCTCTGGTCATACCACTCCAACTCTTGGATTCAACTTCCTGAAGCCAATCTCATAGTCCAAAACACAAAAGATGACGGGTGGAGGATCCAATGGGAGGCACAGAGGGGACGATGCAAAGGCGAATCGTCTTTTCCAATCCGCGCAGTCAGGGATGCTTCGTCAAGCCATGCAGTTGTCGATGAGATGTCCTTGAGCACCCGTGCAGCATCAAACCTTTTCCAATGAAGGTGATGTGTCGTCGTCGAGCTGCACAGCCGGTGATGTGTCAAGCTGAGAGCGATGCATCAGTTCCGAGGCATGCAGTTGGTGCGAAGATGTCTTTGTTCTCAGTGGCAGTGGTGATGCGTCAAGGAGAGATAAAGCAGTTCTGATCGACACAGTGACAGCGATGCATAGATTTCTGGAGAACAGCTGCAGAACCCACTTCTAAGGGCCTAGGGCTGGATTGGCACAACTTGGTAGGGTAGGACTCACAGTTGGCAGAGTCCAGAAGCTGTAGCAGATCAGAGTGAAGTCTACTGCCCCTGAGACTTCATAACAGGAAGGAAGCCAGCAAGCGCTAAGAGTCACTTTGGTTCTGGGGATGTAGAGATGCAGGACCAGCCCTTCTCGCTCTCAGGCAATGAGGGCAGCAGGCCCCAGGGTAGGCACAGCAAACAGGAGTCCAGCAAAGTCCAGCAGAGTGACAGCCCCTTCAATGGCACAGCAGTCCTTCTTTCTGACAGAATGCCCTGAGGTCCAGAAGTGTACTGATTTGGTAGGGTCAGAAGCTCAGTTCTTATACCCAGTGGTGCCTTTGAACTGGGAGATTCTTCAAAGAGAAGTGTCTGAAGTGCACAAAATCCCTACCCTTCCTGCTCTGGCTCTAGATACACTACAGGGGTTTATGTAGCCCTTTGTGAGGGCTCAGGAGCCAGCCCATTCAGGTGTGTCAGCTCCTCCTTCCCATCCTGCCCGGAATGGACTATCAACATGCACATGGCCTTTCAGTTACACCCAAGTTCCCTTTGTGTATGGTTATCTGGAGTGAATGCACAAGAGCCTAGGTGTTACCCACACAGATGTGTATTCAGACAGGCAGGCAGAAGGCACTAGATGATTTAACTAAGAAAATGCCAACTTTCTGAAAGTAGGTGGCAACAAGGGATTTACTTAACAATGTTTTTAATTAATTTGTTATACATTTATGATATCCAAATGTGACCTCCCAATTGAACTGAATAATTATTTAAATTGAAGAGAACAAAAATCTAGATGGAGGAGTAAATCTTTTCAAAATTATATATATTAAAAAAAAAAGTATTAAACCCCTGATCACAGAGATTGAAAACCTAAATCTCAATGTACATTGTACTTAATACCCATTTTTAAACATATAACTAGAGACGTATAAAAACAGAACTAAACTCTACATAGATGTTAGCAATATTTTTAAACAAGGCTCGGTTAAGCGTTGACGTTCGGTCTGGGTTGTGATACACAGTACTGAAGATGGTCTCAATGATGTATTTTAATGGAGTTGAAAGACCCCATTTAGAATCACTATCCAGCTGGGGCTGAGATGGCATAGTACTCGAGAATTACACATTAATGAATCATAAGTGATTAAAAAATCAGTGTACTTTTTGTAGTCTTGGCGACAAATCAGCAGACTTTTAATGGGCAAATGGGTCCACTCCATTCCCTCTGGGACTTTACTAGGCAAAGGTTGTTACGTTGGGACTCTCCATCTGTGACCTCGGATTGCCACTACAGCTGCAGTGCCACATCACAGAGTTTAGTAAAGTCTCTATTGAGGATTTGGAGTCATCTTCCACAGAGGAGACACTGGTTTCCACCTCAGTAGTGCGGTCTGCTACATTCTGGTGATCCTTCTACAGGAGGGTGATCTCTGAGCCTACCCCCTCTATTCCGGCCTCCAGTACCCCACTTGGGGCCAGATGTAGCAAAGGTTTAGCGACTCGCAAACGGCGAAAAAACGCCGTTTGCGAGTCGCTAAAGCCACTTTGCTATGTTGAAATGCATTTTGCGAGTCGGAACCGACTCGCAAAATGCATTTCCGAGTCGCAAATAGGAAGGGGTGTTCCCTTCCTATTTGCGAGTCGCAATGCAATGTAAGCATCTTGAAGTGGATGGTAACCCAGGCGCAAACGGGAAGGGGTCCCCATGGGACCCCTTCCCCTTTGTGCCTGGAAAAAAAAATAATTTTTCAGAGCAGGCAGTGGTCCAATGGACCACTACCTGCCCTGAAAAATACCGAAACAAAAGGTTTCGGTTTATTTTTCAAAGTGCAGCTCGTTTTCCTTTAAGGAAAACGGGTTGCACTTTGAAAAAAAAAAAAACTGCTTTATTTAAAAGCAGTCACTGACATGGAGGTCTGCTGACTACAGCAGGCCTCCATCCCCGTGAGTGCCCTAAATCGCTATGGGGTCGCAAATTGCGACCCACCTCATTAATATTAATGAGGTGGGTCTTTGCGACCCCATAGCGACTCGCAGAAGGTGTCTGAGACACCTTTCTGCATCCCAAATTGCGACTTGCAATTACATCTGGTCCTTGATTCCTTCATGCTCACAGGATTTCATAGTTGAGTGAGAGGATGTACTTCCCCCCCTAGGGCTGTGATTTGGCCTCCTTTGGCCATACAAAGTGGCCTATCTTCCCCTGGGAGGGACCTGGTGTTCCGCTGCCTTTTACCATGTCTGTGATAACGAGCAACTGTTTAGTGCTGTGCCTACTGGGCAGGTCGATGCTAGGAGTGGGTCCTGACCTCTTGGCTCACCAAGCACCCCAGATGAAAAGATGTGGGTGGAGGAGATGCCTGTCACCATGTCCCACAGGTGGTGAGTGGCCCTTCACACCTCAGGAACTGAGGAGCACATGTGGCTGTGGGTCCGTTCAGTCTGGCATTGGAGTGACATGGAGCTGGGGGTGACACTGGGGGATGAAGAGACGTCAACCTTCTGAGAGTCAACATTGATCTGGGGCTCTGGACACCTCCCTGCCTGGGCGGGCTGTCCTGCGGCCGCCTCTGAGCTCTAACCAAGACACCAAGGTCTTTACTTCACCCTCTGGGAAGAGTGGAAGCTGCTGCTGCAGTTCCACTAGGCCATGACCATCTCCAGCGTCGAGATTCCGTTAGCTAAATTGGGCACCTTTATTTTAGGGTTAGGTTTGTAATTCGTATTCATTTTGTTCATTTCATTTTTTTTTTTAGCTCAGCCAAGTTTTAGCTCGTTGCTTTTATATTTTAATCAGCTGCTTCTTTCCAAGAAGACCTAGTTGTTCGCACTGCACATTTTATCAGCCATTTTTTCTTTGTGCCCTGTTCAAGGCTGTCATTTGTGGTACATGATATTCCAACTTGTATTGCCACTGCAGGAACTCAGTGAGTCCCAGTTTCTAGACACATCAATACGTCAGGCCTGTTCTTAGAACTCTGTATGAGTTATTATATAAACAACATATAGGCCTACATGGTGCAGAGGGCATTCCAGCAGTGGCCGTCCTGGGCCGCACATCATTCCACAGACAGCTTTGCTGATCTTGATCTGCAAAGGTCTCTGACTCTTCAGCTTCTCAACCAGATTGCCATCCAGGCAACAGGCAGACCCTTGCCATCCTACTCAGGTACGGGTTACTCCCTTAGATCAAGACAGGCAGAATGGTTATCACCGCTGTGATCTCAGACTTAGACATAGGGTGTAGGTGAGAACCTCTAGGCTCTTTAGAAACATATAAAATGGTTGGGCTCATTATCTTCTTTATACTTGTTGTATTATCGATTACTGTACTGTGTTTTAAATGCCTTATTATCAAACCAGGCTTTTTATACTAGGATGAACTTGCTTCAATTAATCATTAATCACTATCATTGAAATCTAGTTTGCATCTCGTGGTCTGTCTTGGCATGCGTAAGTCACTAACTAACTGAGCGAAAGGGGTATGATCTGTTCATCACGACTCCTTTGAGGAGTCAGTGTGAGATTCAGGCTGCCACAAATAACCTTCTCCTTCTAAGGTTGGGTGAGGCACTGCGGGCTAGCCAGGAGTCAGGGTGATAGCTTCCAAACGGTCGGGAGTTGACTCAGTCTCCCACACTTGGTGTTGCTGCCTCCCTAAATGCGCATCTCAATGTGACCCCGCCTGGCATGCCGCTTCTGGCCACGCCACTGCAGCCTGTATCCACGATGTGCTGGTATGTAGCTGGGCTTGCACGTGGACAACCCACCATCCCTCTTGGGGCTCCTGAGTTGCAAGGTGCCTGATGGTGTCCGGGGCCGTTGCAGAGCCTCAGGGAGAAACATCTGCCAACTTGCCCCCCCAGCCCACACCCTCCTTAGACAAGCTTTATCTCAACCAGATCAACTAACGACAATGCCAGACAGGCTCTACATCTAATAGATTTGACATGAAAATGGGTAGACTGAGACATCATGAATGTAGCACTCTTTAGATCAGTCACATATTTAAAGGCTGATGTCGATGCACTCTACTCCTCACCTTTGACCATTATACAGGTGAATAGCAAAACATCCCCATGAATGGATATCTAGAGGATTACGAGACAGGGCAGCCCCCTCCCTGCCTATTATTTACTTGGTGCCACTGCTGCACAAGATAAGGGAACAAAAACAACTCCAAGGGTTTGACTTCTGTCAGGACATATTAAAACTGTCAGCCTTTGTGAATGATATCTTACTATCATTCACTGCACCCAGGCAATGACTATAAGAACTGATTTGTTTACTGTAGAAATATCATTCATTGGCAAGACTCCAGATTAATTTCTAAAAATCTTAAGGGCTAATCCTAGCACAAGGGCAAAACATACTCCGACTTGCAGGTTGAGACTCCATTTAGATGGACTATAAAGAATTGCTTAACTATTTAGATATCCTCCCCTTCTGACGACCTTATTGAATGCATCACAGTAACTTTAAACCCTACTGAGGAACACCAAGGCGCTCTTAAACTGATCACATGGCACAATCAGCCTTGGCATGGCTGGGGAGAAGCATATCACTCAAAAAGGTGTCTCCACCCAAGACACTATATATATTCAGGCCATGGCATTCTCACTTTCTAGAGGGAAAATATCACAGTTACAAGGCATCAGCAACACTTTTGTCTGGAGCAGAAAAAATCTACAACTGCAGACAAGTGTAGACAACACATCCTAGACAAGGAGGTCTGGGTATACCACACCTAGATCATTACTATGAAGCCACTCAGTTGCACTATGCTGTGAGTGATTCTACGGTGAACAGACAAGATATGGTGCTTAATAGACAGAGTGTGACAGTCCATCCTTTAGAGGAAGCACTCTTGGTCCTGAAGAAGCAACAGTATTAGAATTGCACAGCTCCTCTAGAGCTGGAGCAGTGTTCGAGACCTGGGATTGACTGGTCAGATGCAAAGGCCTCACTATATATCCATTTGTGATTACACCCATTATAGGGAACTGTTAGTCTTCTCTCTAATTAGATAGAGTTCACTTTCAAACATGTAAGATATGGAAATGTTTCGTATCATTACCATAATGGGGAAACTGTGTCTATTTGGTGGCATTAAGGCTACTTATCAGACCCCCAATTAAGAGAGCGAGAACAATTTGCAAATTCGGCATTGGGTCATGCAGATTTGCATAAAGGAGGTCACTCATAAATTTTAGACCTGACAGCTTTAGGGTGGTCACCCTCAACTTTTTGCCTGCCTCACTCCACTTTTTGACACTGTTTTTGCTGGTTTTAGGACTGCTAACCAGTGCTAAAGTGCATATGCTCTCTCCCTTAAAACAAGGTGACATTGGATCATACCCAATTGACTTATTTAATTGCCCTATAAGTCCCTAGTAAAGTGCACTATATGTGCCCAGGGCTTACATGCTACTAGTGGGCCTCCAGCACTGATTGTGCCACCCACATAAGTAGCCCCTTAACCATGTTTCAGGCCTGCCATTGCAATGCCTGTGTGTGCAGTTTTACTGCCAATTCGACTTGGCATTTAAAAACTTGCAAAGGCTAAAACTCCCCTTTTCTACACATAAGTCACCACTGAGGTAGGCCCTAGTTAACCCATAGGGCAGGGTGCTGTGTAGACAAAAGGCAGGACATGTACCTGTGTAGTTTATATGTCCTGGTAGTGTAAAACTCCTAAATCCGTTTTACACTGCTTTGAGGCCTGCTCCTTTCCTAGGCTAACATTAGGGCTACCCTCATATACTGTTTGAGTGCTAGATTCTGATCCGAAAGGGGTAACTAGGTCATATTTAGTATGGCCAAAATGGAAATATAAAATCCTGCTGACTGGTGGACTATTGTGGTGTCCCAGCGCCCATCTGTGGGATTTGATCTAAGTTTCCTGTTTGCACGTTTGTCTGCCGGCTACCTTCCACCACACCTGTGACCTGTCAGTCAGTAACTTCAGGCCTAGGTCTCAGAGCCTACTTGGCAATGTATCTTTGTGCCGGGGTTGATGGAGAGTTCACAACATGGGAATCTAATAGTGGTGATGTGACTTTGTTTTTATATATGAATGTATCCATGTGTGCATCGACATTGACTATTCTAATCTTAACGTTCGGCCCTCTAGTTGAATTTTCAACTACACCATCTAATCCATACGTCATGGACAGTTGCATTGTTGGGGGTTTGTTGTCCCACTTCCTAGCTACTTGCATTCCAGCCAATTTGAGGACTGCGTTTTTACAGCAGGGAACCCCGACTTACAGGATTACACACAAAAACAGTAATTCAATGAAAACGGACAACAATGATGTGCACGGACAGGTCAGCCAGGAGAGCCAGTTCATGAACTACTCCTGCTCAGGGGCACCTCCCTCTTCATGCATGTGTTTTAGTAGTCAGTGCAATGCGTCTATGGCAAGAGTCAGAGTCCCATTGTCCAAGTCATCGCCAGGTATGAACGCATGGCAAGATGTACCGATCTTCGTGCATACCCCACCCTCCTTTGATCATCAAGTCCAGCACATACCAATGTTGCATCACCAGGAGGTGGATGGCTGCCAGTTCTTCCATGATTGTATTAAGGCAGAGCTCAGTGCTCTTCATCATTTTAAGCATTTCCCTACTGGGTATTTGCAATCAGAGGGAGTTTGCTTTTCTCTGCAAGGTGAAGAAGGGTGTTTTGCTTTACTGCTGACCATGCCAAAATACACACACTGAAAAGAGTCAAAAAGCATCTCTGGAATGCGCTTCTTAGTCTAAAAAAGACATTTATTAAATCACTTTGCAAGGCTCATGAAGGAAGGTCAGTACAACCAAAAGTGTACCTTCAAAATGTGCAACAATAAAGAGAGAACATGTACAAAGACTCTTCAATCTATAAACAGCAAATATATACATGCAAAAATACAAATACCCATATTGCCCTATATATTCATACACAATGCAAAGCAAATAATTAGTAAAAAGTCATCACCTTGGGGCCTATCTGGTGCTTTATCCTTCTCATGCCAACAAGTAGTTGACCCCGTTTCGACCGCAACGAGAGAGATTTACCCTCATGGGAAATTTATCAGGCATTCGACGTCTCAATCCTGATTGAGGTCTCTGAATCCCCCACTGTCGACCTGGGTCTCTTATATACCTTAAACAAGCCAGGAAGGAGATTTCTAGAAAACTCCTCCCGCTCCGTGAAAAGTGTTAAAAAATGATGGCTACTTTAGGTCAGCTTTGAAAGAAACACGTTGAAACTGACCAGTTTCCCAAGGTATCTCTCCCAAAACTAAACCGTACCCTGCTGTACCATAAACATCATTCTAGTACATCTTTATCTTGCTGACTGACTGACTCCTCCACGTTATGTCCTTGCCCTTTAGTGAGAAAGACCACGCAGACATGCAGAATAAAAACACTTTGCATAACATGTTTTGTACGGAAAAATGCTTGAACCTTTAACGTGGCGGTAAAGCTAAGGCTAAGCTAAACACAAATTGGAGTCTGTAACTTGTGACCACTAATGTGACAGTGGACAGCTACGCCAAGTGCAAAGTGGCGTGACATGGAGTCAGTGGTCAAAACACAAATATCACTACAAAGGGTATGGACACGTCTGCTGATTCTTGTGCACTGGTGAACAGTCTGAATTCCTCTGGAATGTCCTTGTACTGAGCCCAGCCCAAATAATCAGGAGTTCTTTTCTTTTGAGCCTGATGCAGCAGTTGTCTTCTTACCTTGCAGTTGTTGGTACAGTTCTGACTAATCTTCTCTGTGAATGACCAGGGTCGGGTATGTATGGTGACGATGGCCACGCCATCGAGGGATGAGCTGAATGTATGCAAACTCACTGCATTGCCAGTAAGTGTCCATTAGTGTTGAGGTCCCCCAGTGCATGTCCGTAATGTGCAGGATTGTGCCACAGTTTTCATTCGTACCCAGCAGAATGGTTCCTTTACCGCTGAAACATAAGGAATACAGTGTGAACTTTTGTACAATTGGGGGTTGCCACTTCCTTTCTATCCATGTATACCTACCTTTCTCAGTGCCCCAGAATTCCTGACATGCGTATCTATGCTGTTGTTCAACCCTCCCCTATGAAGTCCATTTCCATCCATATCATCGAGGAGGATGGTCCTGCACTGAAACTCCATGTGTGGGGTCCACTTGTTGTTAACGAAGACAGCCCGAGATACGCTAAGGGCCACCCTGGGACCACAGCTGGGGGCAGTAGCGAACGTGTTTGTGCATTGATTTGGCTGTTTTTCTTTCTCCAAGAATCTCTTTTCTGTGAAATCTCGGGGCCAAACAGTATCTTCCCCTATAATCACCTTTTCTGTGCATTCTGTCTAGCTCAGTTTGGCTAGATGCGGTGAGAAGGTACAGTGCTTTGGGATTGGTCTTGCAGCAGGTCAGAGTTACTGCTACCCTGTGGGGATCAACTCTTTGGAATTGTATCTTGGCTTTATTCTCACACTGGTACAGGTGGAGAAGGCATTTTGCATTCTCAGGGGCTACCTTTTGGAATATGTAAAGCCTATTTGTGGCTACTGCCTGTGGTATCAGTGTACAGAAGTTACACGACCTGGCTGAAGGAAACGGCCATTACAATGTCACATTTACCACATGTTACTTTTACAATGCAGCTGGTACAACACAGGTACCATTACAACACATAACCTTTACCATGCATGCTTTTACAATGACTATACCATTACCATGCACGCCTTTACAACAATTTTCATGGTAAAGGCTTGTGCAGTTTCCTGGGTCCCATGACCGTCTGAGCTCGGAGAGACGACCCGACGCAAGGAGAGAAGATCGTCTGAAGGTAGGTACTTTTTTTATTTTTATTGGATTTCTCCCTCCCGGTTTCCCATTGCAAATTTGAGCTGGCCGCCACTGGTAATAAGTGTTATTATATGATATATATATATATATTCATTGAAAAAAATAAATTTTGCAGGGCCGTTATAGTTAGGAAATAGAATTTTTAAAAAAATAGACATTCACTTAAAAAAACAAAGGTATCACAGAAGTTATAGTTAGGCTCACATTTTAAAGTACAAAACCATAGAAATTTGCCAGTTATAGTTAGTAACCTCAAGTAACTATAACTCGTGCCCTAAGGTAACTATAACTTGCGCCCCTGCCACGCACAGTTTTTTCATCAAAAGTTACACTGATATTATCAGTGAAGTTATCAAAGATGTCATGAGTGCCGTAATTTGTGGGTTAATTAACAGTGCATGGTGGGGCTCGAGGTCAAAGCTCCACTTTTTGACAGCGTGAGGTGGTGGTCCCTGGGGCTAATTGGGGTCCGAAAAGGATCCCATTAACATTATTTAGTATGTGCCCTGCTCATAATTTATTGTAGCCCCGGGGAGGTGGTGGACTGTGGAAGAGGCCATCGGGCATCCCTCACATATGAAAATATTTTTTTCCAGGGGGGGGGGGTGAAGGGGGAGGGACTGGAGGATGGTGGTCTGTACCCTGGAACTGTGTGGGAGGCCATCGGGCATCCCTCACATATGAAAAGCATTTTTGCCCTGGAAAGGGTGGTGGTCCCTGGGTGTGGGGGTGGCCATCAGGTCTCCCCTATATGATAAAAGCATTTTTGCCACAGGAGGGGGGGTGAGGTGGTGATCCCCAGGGCGCAGGGGTAAGGGGGGCTGTGCGGCTCCCGCTGATATTTTATTATTCACCTTGGGGAGGTGGTGGTAGCCCCTGTTAAAAAGCAAAGAGTGTCCTGGGACCTGGTCAACGCGGGGGCTTTTTTGAACAGGCAAAGGAGCCTGTGCTTGTTTTATTTATTTATTTTATTTTACTGGGGATTTGTGACCTCGTCTTGATTCTGCAGTTAAAAAAAAATTATTAAAAATTATTTTTAGCCCTGCGGGGGCTCCCTCTGGGACACTAGCACCAGAACTAATGGGTCTGGGTGTTAATAACCTGGCCCCTTTTGTACTTTTTTTCTTTTTTTGTGGGGCTGGGCTCAAGCCAAGTCCCAAAATGGCTGCTTACACTTCCTGGTTGGAAGTGTTGGCAGCCAACCAAATCTCAGCATGAGATTGGGAGGAGTCGTGAATCCTTCACGTCCCTAGATATACAAATTTGGATTTCCTTAAATTTCTCAAAAACTACTGAACAGGTTTACACCAAATAACAAAAAGAGCTCTTTCTGGACCAAGAGGTGACTTTCTGCCCAATTTAGTGAAATTCAGTCAAGTCGTTTTTGCACTATTGCTGTTCAATTTTTCCTATGGGAATTAACATTGGAAACGCTGTAAATTTAACCCCCCCTTAATCTCGCCCCGCTTGATGGATCACCCCGAAACATTGCAGACAGCTGCTCACTTGATTGTCCAATCTTTTGGGGAAATGTTGTGAAGATTCTTCAAGCAGCGCCAAATATATTGGCAAACAAAAACAGCTTTTTCTATAGAATCTAGTTACTGACTATAACTACCTAGTGGCAAACGCTTCTGCGTTTTATACATGTGTATATATATATGTGTGTGTGTGTGTGTGTGTGTGTGTGTGTGTGTGTGTGTGTGTGTGTGTGTGTGTGTGTGTATATATATATGTATAGATATATATATATATTTTTTTAAGGTTTAGGGTGGGATGGGTTTTGGGTGGTAAGGGGTTTTTAGGGATTGGGGTTAGAATGGGTTTGTGGGTGGCAAGGGTCTTTTTTAGGGTTTAGGGTGGGTATGGGTTTTTCAAGTGCTAAAGGAGCTTTTAAGGTTTAGGGTGGATATGGGTTTTTGGGTGGTAAGGGGTTTCTTAGAATTTAGGCTGGGTATGGGTTTTTGGGTGGCAGGGATGTTTTAGGGTTATGGGGATATGGGTTTTTGGGTTGTAAAGGTTTTTTTTAGGGTTTAGGGGAGGTATGGTTTTTTGGGTAGTAAGGGATTTTTTCAGGTTTAGGGTGGGTATTGGTTTTTCTTTCAAAGGTTTTTTTTTTTTTTAAAGATTTGGGGGTGTATGGGTTTTTGTATGATAAGGTATTTTCAGGGTTTAGGGGGTATTGGATTTTGGTTAGTAAGGGGTTTCTTAGGGTTTAGGATGGGTGTGGGTTGGGTGGTGAGGCTTTGTTCAGGATTTAGTGTGGTAAGTGTTTTTGAGAGGTAAGGAATTTTTTAGGATTTAGGGTGGTGTGGGTTTTTGAGTGGTTTGGGTTTTTTAGGGTTTAGGGTGGCTATGGGTTTTTGGGTGGTAAGGTTTTTTTTAGGATTTAGTGTTGGTATGGGTTTTTGGGTGGTAAGGGTTTTCCTTTAGTATTTATGGTGGGTATGGGTTTTTTAGTGGTGAGGGATTCATTACAATTTAGGGTGGGTATGCGTTTTGGGTTGTGGGATTAGAAGGAGATATATATAAACATATTTTATATGTGTCTGTGTATATTTTTAATATATTTATATACATATATACCGTATTTTCCGGCGTATAAGACGACTGGGCGTATAAGACGACCCCCTACTTTTCCTGTTAAAATATAGGGTTTGGGCTATACTCGCCATATAAGACTACCCCTCTTCCAACGCACACCAAATAAAAATTAAAAAACATCAGGTTTGATTTTAATATGGTAATTTTAATTCAAATGCTTATGACATGCAGGTACGTAGTAGGAAAACTGTCACTTATAAACATAAGGCTGTTTGTCATCAAACATGTAAACATAAAACAGTGCAAGTGGATTAAACTTTTCCTAATTCACTCTAAAGCTGAAAGGAAGGATAAGACAATAAACCCATGGGAACTGCCATGCTGTTTGTTCTCTAAGCTGTCAACCAAACTGGAACTGAAGATGATAGGAGGAAGATAACAAACAAACAGAGAGAGAGCAAGTGCCGGGCAAGATCCTGGGGAGTCAGCAACGCCCATCATAACTCCAAGCTATTTTTACAGGACTTGCTGGCTTGACAGTTTCTCTTTAAAAGCCTTCAAAATCCTCCTGTTCGTCATCTGATATCATAAGTAAATCAATTACATCTTGTGGTACATTTGTAAGGCAGTCATCGTATGGATCTAATTCCGTATCAGATGGTGTGGTCTCAGCTTCGGGTTTCTCTTCATCTTGCCACAAGTAGTCGTCCTCCATACCATCTAATGAATTTGATATGCCACACTTCTTGAAAGACTTGATTACTGTTTCTGCATCAATATCATTCCAGGCTTTTATGACAAACTTGCACAAAACATCCAACTGTGGAGCAGGCATGTTTCCTCCTTTTGTGAATGACTTTTCGCCGCTAACCATCCACTCATTCCACTGTTCTCGAATGCGATCTTTAAATGGCTTGTTTAGGCACACATCCAGTGGCTGTACCAACGATGTCAATCCTGCAGGAATAACTGCCGCATCTGTGTTTATTCTTGCCAGCCTTTGCTTGGTGCTGGGAGTTAAATGAGCCCTGAACATATCCCACACCAGTAGACTACGTTTTTGAATAAGTCCACCTGGTCGCCTGCTCCATACATTATCAAGCCATAGCTTTACCCCTTCTTCATCCATCCAGCCTTTTTCATGTACATGTACAAAACAACCAACAGGAAACTTGAGTTTCGGCATTGTTTTTCTTTTAAAAATAATCATTGGTCTCAGTTTGGCACCATCAGCTGTGCATGCTAGTACCACTGTAAAACTGGACTTCTCATGTCCTGTTGTTTTAATTAAAATTGTTTTTGCACCTTTTGGATGGACAGTTCTATTTCCAACCATATAAAAATTCATTGGAGTTTCATCCATATTTCCGATACTACTTAACGCATAGCCATGTTTATTGCGCTGTTGTATTACATATCGATGGAAACTATTTACTTTGGCTTCAAGATCTGCAGGTAATTTTTGTGCAATTTTCGTCTTTTGCCTCAGTACCAGATTATGCCTTTCAAAGAATCTAGTACACCAGGATACAGTGGCTTTAAATCTGTTGCTGTGATCTGGGTTAGATTTGGCCCACTGAAGGGCAAACAAACGTATTTGATTTCGTGTCACTATATAACCACTTTGGCGATGCTCATTCACCATGTCTGCTACATGTTTTTCGAGTTCTGGCCAATGTGGGGTGCCTCTTCTTAATGCACACTTACCCCTTGGCATACTCCTTAATGCTTTTTCATTTGCTTTCCAGTCCCGAACCATCTTTTCTGTTACTCCATATTGTCTTGCAGCAGCACAGTTATTATGTTCCATGGCAAAGTTTACAACTTTAAGTTTGAAACTGGCTTCATATTTCTTTCTTCTTGCTGGTGGAGCCAGGATGGGGTCTTGTCTGTTAGCCATTTTTATATTGTACTGTATGTACTGGTGCTGTACTGTATGAACTGGTACAGATACTGGTACTGGTGCTGTGCTGTACTGTATTCACCACCACATGTATCTGCTCACCAGATTGCCTTCCCTCAGAATCACCAACAATACAACAACCAGCCAATCACGGAGAATGAATATTACATTTAAGATTGTTGAAACTGCAGTACAACCAAAGTTAAATGCGGTCAAAATATATATTTTTTTATAATATTGTCATATCCCAATCCAAAATGGCCGTTACTATATGGTAATCTCCTAACATGTGCCATGCGCGAGAAGAAAGAAACAGAAAACAGAAAACAAATGTTGTTTCTATGGTACCGTAATAGCGCGCTTCGAATAGCCTGGGGCACGCGCAGGAACACGTGCCTGCCCAGACAACTGCCAGCGAGGACGCGGAACCCATCGTACGCTTGGAATTCATTTCCAAATGCAGCGTACGGTGGTTCAGCTACAGGGCGCCTGTCCCTGAAGTTTCGGCACGCCGTATACCGGCGTATAAGACGACCCCCGACTTTTGAGGAGATTTTCAGGGGTTAAAAAGTCGTCTTATACGCCGGAAAATACGGTATATCCATCCATCCAAAGTAAAGACTGAAGCCTGATTCACCGACAACCTTAGCTTTTATTTCTAGCATTCAAGTGGCAGCATTTCATTTCCTGACGTGTTTCGGCTGTTCATCTGCAGCCTTGTTCACAGGTGAGCCAGATTATCATGTCAGTGTTCTCACTTCAACACATGACTTAGTACAGTATACAAGTCCCACAATGCATCTGAAATGTAAACATATTTTCTTATTATTCTGCCAAGTGGTGTTCCTTATTTCAATCATTTAATGTCCTCAGCTGCATGTGTAAATCTTTGTATTTCAATAGCCACGTGTGAAAAATATTTCAATTATTCTTTACAATCCTTCCTCTTATTTGCCACCACAATTATAACTCCCAAGCTTTAGTAAAGCGGAATCATCGATAGGGGACAAGTTCCCATGTCGTCTCCCTTGCTCACTTCCACGTGTTTAAATAACTGTCTCGATCCATTTCATAGCGTGATGGCAAGCGGATCATACTCTGTGAATTACTTCCATAACACCAATTTCCATCCTCTGGGAGCCCCCAACCCTGCAGGACGACCTCAAATCATGGGGGACGGTACATCCCGTGCATATCCAACCATCCAAAGAAAAGACTGAAGCCTGATTCACCGACAACCTCAGCTTTAATATCTAGCATTCAAGTGGCAGCATTTCATTTCCTTATATATCTTTTACATATCTGCAGATTATTGTGCCAAGCTTATGGCTTTGTAAGTATCTTACAGGAAAGTATAAACACTTTATATGTACATATATAGAGAGATGTCTGTAGCCCTCTGTTTCTTACTTCTGGAAGTTTAATAAAGCAGCCCATGGTTCTTGATTTGGGATTGTTGATGTGGTACAGTTCGGAAAAAAGTTCATGATACGGCTCGCAGTAAGGTGGTCCTGTTGAGATTATGTGGTTGCTGAAGAAAGAGGTGATGGTGCGCTGTAAAGGGGGTGTACATGGATGTTTGACTGCAGCCATGTTGGATAAGAGCCAGGCTTGTTTATTATTTGAGAAATGATTGCATCCTTTTTTTTTTTTTTTTATATATTTTATTAACATTTTGTTATTATACATTTGTATGTCTGTTCAAAGTAATCACTTGCACTAGTTATACATGTGCACATAAACTGGTCCCAATTGTAGTATACATTACTCGTGTTACACTGTTTGTTCTTGTGGCGCCCATAGTAATATTTTTGCATTTATCGAGTCTTGACTCTGGTGCTTTAAGCCCCTTGACCCTCTGCGCTGAGCTCACCATTGATCTTAAAGTATTGGTTTAATGCCATTTTTATATGCAACAAATTTATGAAGAAAAAGCTCGTTCCTATTTGCAACTTGGAGGAGAGATCATAGGGAGTGAAGATCAGAAATAATGGGAGGGAAAGGGAGAAGAAGGGAGAAAAGGGAGACTAGGAGGGGATAGGAAGGGTAGCTAAACTAAACAAAAGGTCAACTTTACAGCATTGTGTGGGTGAGACTTGTGGTTAATGATCTTTAAGGAGCTGGGGCGCAGTGACACATTTGTGAGGGCCATGTCCGGGGCGCACCAGTGTGTGAGTGGGGCAGGAGTCTGCTCTTTCCGCCCCTTCCACCCCCTTGCTCCTGAGGCATTGTGGATGGTGGTGATTCGTGTGGCTTTTTTGCCGTTTCTCCATGTGGTCCGATTGTCAGTACAGGGACCTCAGGGCATTTCCCGGGCAACTGCCTGCTCGGGACCACCCCCCGAGGCATGCCGTCCCCCGGCCACCCCTACATCGGTGTTTGTTGTTCTCTTGGTTAGTTCGTCCCATGTCGTCACCAGTTCTTCCCAGGTCGGGGCGGTAGGAACATGTTGGATGCCCTTGGCTTCCTCGGCCTTCATCCCTTTTCCAATCAGCAAGCGATGGGCAGACCGGGGCCCTCCAGCCCTTTGAGATCCGCCTTTTATAAAGGGCCAGCGTTAGGTCTAGAAAACGCCCTCTTACTTTCCCCTTTAACTCAGTCGGCCTGAGTCCCAGCAAGCACAGGTCCGGGGTGGGCTGTAGCTCCACTCAGAGTAGCCGGGAGAGGGCAGCCAGTGCCTCCCACCAACCGATTTGGAGCACCGGGCACCTCCACACCATATGGTCAAAATCCGCTTCGCCCCCCCGGCATTTTGGGCATGTCCTGGGGGTCCCTCCGTATATTCGGAATAGTCGGTGTGGTGTGAGGTACGTTCTGTGTAGGTAATTATATTGGATGTATCGTAATCGCATGTTACGTGAGACCACCCGGGGGTATGCTAGTACTTTGTTCCATTCTGATTCAGTCATTTCCCTTCCAATGGTGCCTCCCCATCGCTCCCTCAGGGATTGTAAGGGGTCTAATACAGCGTGGGCCTGGGCCCGGTAAATTTGAGCTATCAGGTGGGATTCATCCCCCAATGTCAACAGGAGGTGCAGCACCCCGTGGACTGCGGGCTCTGCATTTATCGTGCACCAGTGGTCTTTCAGGGTGTGAACCAGCCTCCCCAAGAGTAGAAACTGGCCCCGGATAACACCCACCTCTGTTAGGGCAGAGAATTCCCTCAGTACCCCCCGTTAAAGAGGCCGCTCACGGTCTCGATCCCTGCTCTTGTCCATGGGCCAAGTCCCCCAGAACCAGTGCCAAAATCGGCAGAGCCGGAGAATAGGGGGGGTCCACTCCCACTCTTTTCATGCACCTCTCCCAGCATGCCAATGCAACACTCATCATTATGTTGCTACCTGGTAGGGTTATCTTCCTACCTATCATGCGTGCCACAATCCATGTTGCTTCTACTGTCCCCTGAGGTGTGCACAAGTCCAGTGGTCCTCTGCCCGTCATCCAAACAGATACCCATTGTAGTTGGGATGCCAAGTAATAAGCCTCAAAGTCGGGGGCGCCCAGTCCTCCCATATGAGTCGGTCTGCAGAGGGTAGTAAGTGCGGTGCGCATACGACCATCGTCCCAGATTAGTTCTCTTAGCAGCATGTTCAGGTCGCGGAACCATGATGGGGGGATCAGCAACGGTAGGTTTGTGAAGTAATAGAGGAGTCGGGGAAGCATAATCATTTTGGACAGTGCCACTCTGGCCATTACTGTAAGCTTCAAAGAACGCCAGAATCCTACCGAGGACCTCAGTGATCGCAGTGCCCTGCCCAGATTACCCTCCCTGAGATCTCCCAGCTCGTGGAATATCTGGATACACAGATACCTGAAGGTTCGGGGGGCCCAGTTCATGTCTGTCGGGCATGTTGCAGGACGCACGCTACCAGGGGTCAGAGGGAACACATACGTTTTGCCACGGTTTAGGCGAAGTCCGGAGACCTCACCAAAGTTCTCCAAGACCCTAAGGGCCCAGGGGAGGTTGCTATTGCCGTCCCCAAGGTATATTAGTATGTCATCAGCATACAGGGAGACAATATGTTCAGTTGGTCCACATATTACCCCCCGTCCCGCTCCCTCCTCCCGCAGTCGGTTCGCGAGGGGCTCAATCGCCAGAGCAAACAGTAGCGGGGAGAGAGGGCATCCTTGTCTGGTCCCACAAAATACCAGGTATGCTCTGGATATAATTCTACCCGTCTTCACTCTTGCCAGTGGGGATGAGTATAGTAGGTCAACCCACCTCACCCAGGTCTCACCCAGGCCCATCCTCATCATCACCGATCTCAGGTAGTCCCATCTAATTGAATCGGAAGCCTTTTCGAAGTCCACCGCCAACAGGAGCCCGGTCGGTGGAATCGATTCTTGGGGCATATACATGATCGAGAAAAGACGCCTAAGGTTCAGGGAGGTGCTGCGACCCGGAATGAAACCGTTTTGATCAGCGTGTATCAGCGTGGGCATATGGGGGAGCAGGCGGTCGGCGAAGATCCTGCTAAGGATCTTAAAGTCGCTGTTCAGCATTGATAGTGGGCGGAAGTCGGTCACCGAGGCCTCCCTGTTGGTGGACTTAGGGAGTGGCACTACTAGTGCTTCGCGCATCGTGGCTGGTAACTCTCCGCGCCGCACCGCCTCCGCATCCATTTCCGCCAAGCTAGGGGCTAACAAGGATCTGTATTTTTTGTAAAAGTCCATAGGAAGACCGTCTGTTCCGGGGGTCCTCCCAGGGGCCAGATGCGCTATGGCATCGTTGATCTCTTCTATAGTCTCCGCCCCTCCCCCCCCAGGCTGTCTCTGTCCTCTGGTCTCAGTTCCCAGAGCGGGGTCTGTCGCAGATAATTGTCAAAGGTCACTGGCTCCAGGTTACTAGGTCTGCCATACAGGTACATGTAATAATCTCTGAATGCGTCATTGATGGGGCCTGGGCTAAGTCTACGGTTTCCCTCTTTGTTTGTTACGCTAGTGATGGGTTCGCTGCTCCCGCCCGGGCGCACCAGCCATGCCAGAAGCCTGCCCGACCTCCCCTCCTCCGATTGCAGGGATGCCAGGTATTTCTGCATGCTATGACATCTAAGCTTTTCTTCGGCTTGGGAGTGTTCTCTGCGGGCACGGTTATATTCTTCCTCCTCTTGTGCTGCAAGGCCCTGTCTTAGCTCGCACTCGTGTATGCCCTTCTCTAATGCAGTGAGCTCCTTTTCTAGTGTTTTCCTCACCCCTGCTGACTGCCCCAGGCAAAAAACCCTCGTCCCCACCTTGAGTATCTCCCACTCCACTGCCCTGGAGGGGGTGGATCCTTTATTGATATCGATGTGTTCTGACAGGTAGTCTCGTAGTGCCACTCTATACGCTTGATCCTCGAGCACCGCGGGGGCAAGCCGCCATGACGGTATGGGGGGTCTATCCTGCAATGTCCTCAGTGTTAATAATAGCGGGTTGTGGTCTGAGATTGTTCGGGTGAGGTATTCAGAACGTATCATCCCACGGGCCAGGCCCGGGGTGCAGACCACCCTGTCAATTCTAGTGTGGACGTGGTGGAGGCCCGAGTAGTACGAGTAATCCCTGTCGGTTGGGTGATGCACCCGCCATATGTCCACTAACCCCCATGAGTCAAGCCATTTGACCAAGCTTTGTGCCATCTTAATTGATGTTGCTCCCTGTAGGGGCAGGGTGGATCTATCCATGTTTATGTCTAGTACTGCTTTAAAGTCCCCTCCTATTAGTACCTCCCCTGTATGCTGCCGGGTTAGGTGTTGCCATAGGCTCATCATGAATGAAACCTGATCTTGGTTAGGGGCGTAGATGCAACTCAAAACTAATGGGGTCTCATGCAGTTTACCTTCCAGTATCACAAACCTGCCCTCCTTGTCTATGTTTGCGGTTTCAATTGTCAGGGGGACACCTGCTCTGATCCATATCATTGCGCCCCTTGCGTAGGCTGAGTACTCCGTAGCAAACACTCGCCCTCTCCATCTTCGTCTGAGTTTCTCTCCCTCTCCCGGGGCCAGGTGGGTCTCTTGTAGCATTGCTATCTGCACCCCCCTTCTCTTTAGGAATCACAATATTCTGTGTCTTTTGGCCGGGGTGCCCATCCCCCTGACATTCCAGGTTATGATATTGTAATCTGCCATCTTGATCTTGGGATCTGACAATTGGAGGACCAGTGCGCCCGGCATTTCAATCTACCCACTGCTGCGCTCGCTCCTACATTGTGGTGAAATTCAATTACCCATGCTGTTGGATTCACTCTGAACTGTAAACCCCAACTCCCCCTCCCCAGGGCACCCTCGGAACTATGGGTAGCCCAAAAAAACGTGCAACGGTGCAACTTTTCCAAACACATAATTACAGTACTCGCCAGCCAAGCCAGACAGGCGAGAGGTATAGTCAGGGGGGAAGCGGCCAGGTCCGGAGGGGCCACTCATTCGTTCAGTTCGTTATGACTTCAGGCCCAGTCGCGCAGCCAGGTCAACCAAGTTCGTCGGCTGTTTGCGGAGTCACCTTTGGTGCCCGAGACGGGCTCCCCGAGCCCCCGGCGGTGGACACTATCATGTCATCGGAGTCCACCTCCGAGCCCTCACGGGAGGACACCTCGCAACCCACCTGGGTCGCCGCCTCCAGGGCCGCTCTTCTGCCTGTTTCCCTCTGCGTTTTCGTCGGTGCCAGGCGCGGGCGATCCCCGGACCTCTTCCTCTTAGTCGCTCGGCGGGTCCCGCTCACTCCAACGTCCGTCCGCGCTGGTCGTAGCGTTTGGGATCCACGCCTCCTCCGGGGATTGGAAGAAAGTGGTCTTTCCATCTACGATCACTCTCAGCCTTGCAGGGTATAGAAGCGAGTATTGGATCCCTTCGGTTCGTAATGCTCTTTTGACCGCTAGGAATGAGGCTCGCCCGTTCTGGACCTCCAGTGTAAAGTCTGGGAATAGTGTTACTTCTCCGTTTGCTACCTTGACGGGCCCTTTTCTCTGGCTTTCTGTAGGAGAATATCCCTGTCCTTGTAATGCAGAAGTTTAGCGATTACGGCGCGGGGGGTCTGCCAGGAGCCAGCGGCCTTGATGGCACGCAGTGAGTGCGTTCTAACGTGTAGTAGGGAGTCAGGCATCCCGGCGCAACCTCCGTGCTCAACCATTTCTCCAGGAATTCTACCATGTTCTCCCCTTCGGACCCCTCAGGAAGGCCCACCACACGTACGTTGTTCCTTCTATTCCTCCCCTCTTCATCTTCCGCGCGTTGTTCAAGTCTTGCTACTCTGTCAGCCAGTGAGGTTACTTCCGCCGCCATGTCTTTCTGCCTTGGGGTGATGTCCACCAGCGTAGTCTCCGTTTCTTTGACTCTGTCGGCCAGCTTATGATGTTTGGCTCTCAGGAGACCCACCTCAATCGCGACTTGGTTGATGTCTCTTTGCAGTGTTGACTTTGTGTCCTCTATGGCCCCCAGTATCTTGTCTAGGGTGTCTTGAACTTTGGAGTGTGGCTGGCTCAATAATTCCGCTGCGCCGTCCCCAGGAGGTGTATGATTGCATCCTTAAATGTCGCAAATTATATCTTAGGAATTTTTTGCGTTTTCATCATTTCAGAGAGGTGCCTGAAGGTAGCCTCACTCGAGGTATCTAATTTGGAAAAAAAAAAGGTTATTGTTCAAGAACATATTCATTTTTATGGGTTCTAGGGCATCCCCCCTCTCGTGCCTGACTAAGTTGTATGGTTGTAAAGCATTTTACAAGAAGATCTTGTGAGCCTGTGGATAATGCATTAACTGGCTTTTTTGTGGACGCCACCAGCCCTCCAGTACCCTAGTGTGTGCAAGGGGGCGTCATCGGTGCGGACGGTGTTTTTGACCAACACATGCGTGGGAGATGTTTATAGAGGAGGAGTGTCACACTGAAAGTTGGTCGGCGATCGCAGCATGCCCTGAGGTCACATGTGCACCCCTCTAGCCCTGGCATGTGGCTTGCAACGTGACCCTCCCTAGTGGCACCCTTTTTCTGAAGACTTCTGTTGGGCTAGCTTTGGGCTTCGTTTTTTTGAGCCCTAAGTTTCCTGCACACAAGTAAAGTTTGAATCTCTAAAGTTGTCTCGGTGGCCCTTTTTTGAGTTTAGTGCAGCAAATTGTAAGGTGTGCGTGAAATGGGTGTTTTGCATTGGGGGGTATTCATTTTTACTGTACATTGGGGTTTGGGGTTTCTGCGAAGGCATTACTCCCCCATACAGTTACCCCTGTGGTTGCTGATGCCATGTGCTGGTCCACCTACCTGACCCCTGCTGTGGTGGTGTGGCAGTTGAGTGACTTCCCTGCGTCTGAGTATAAGGTGCATTCAGGTTTTTCTGCACTTGTTTTTGTGGATAGAAATTTTGCGTGGACTGACCCCTGCTTGTCCACTTTTTGTTATGACACACCCTTAGCTGGCATCTGTCGACTGTGAGGCCCATTCTGTGGCAATACTAAAATTCAGTAGGGTCTGGCTGCTGCCAACCTCCCTGATTTCTGTCATTATAGCTGGGTTGAAATCCTCTACTGTATTGTGGTGGAGCTCCTTTCAAAACTAGTGCCATTTGCACGTTTGCGGTCAGTGTGGCCCCCTCTTTTTCAAGTGTGTTGGACCGACTTAGTGGGGTCCCCCCGGGCTTGCTCCTTTCATTCCCTTTCCTTTTCTTGTTTCTTTGTGTGATAATGTAATATGTGAACTTGTATCTCCCACCAGGGATTGGTGTCTAGCGCTACTCGCGGTCCAAACAACTTTATATATCGTGGGCAGCCCCTCTTTGAAGATATTGTAAAAGAATACAACCTGTATCCGTTAATGGCTGTCCCCTGTCCCCACCGTCCTCTCATCCTATCTAGAAAATCGGTTATGGTCTCCCCAGATTTCATGATTTCTGCTATTAAACCCCGTCATCTGTTAAGTCAGGGAACATTTCCCTCAGGGCCATCAATATTTAGTGCCTGTATTAATTGAATGCGGCCCCGTTATGCTCGGTGTTAGCATGATTGCTGGGATGCGAGCCTGTGTTTGTCTGCTCTCCTATAAGACTACTTAGCAGACTTTTAACATCCACTACCGCTAGGGTTATTCCCACAGTGTTCTTCTCAGAGCATGAGATCCATTTATTTGCCCATCCAACAATGGCTGCAGCATGGCTCTTAGCCCTTCCTTATCCATCTGAACCCAAGGCACATAGATGGTCCCTGACGTGCCCTTCTGCAGTAGCAGTCATATTCTCATTTTGGGCAGCTGCATTGGTTTCTCTTCAACATAGCGTTCCCATCTCCTTAGACAATCCTGCATGAATTGGAAGTTCCTTGCCGGATGGAGTCTTCCGTAACAGCTGTGTCCTCTGGTCCGAAGCATCCCTCCTCCGGCCAGGGACTATCATACTGGTAAAACTTGTTAAGCTTTTTAGCCTGAGTGGGGAACCTGGTTTTTATATGCTTTAGTGGCGATTCCACGCTAAATTTGGGTAGCTTTTAGGGGACAGTTACTCTTCTTGCTTTCATAATTTAGGGGATCTTAGGTTATATGCCCCTAACTTTTCTGGTTTTTGGGAATCTTTAGCTTTTACTATGATAATGGAAAAATATATACACGGGGATTACTGGTTCTGTTCCGGTAGTGGGGAAATATATAGACTGGGAGTGCTAGATCTGATGAGCTCAGCGTTATTTACAGATGCTTCAAATTAAACATTTAACAAACACAAATAACAATGCATATCAAAGGTCACAACCTAGAAGAAAGTGCAGTTGTTAATTCAAACTTAAGAAATTTGGCATCAAGATATTGAGCTTTACTTTTGGTTTCAAATAGCAATTTGTGAGAATTAGCAATTCCCTCACAGCACATTAAGTCATAGACAAAACACAATATTCAAGACAAAACATAGTTACATTAATTTGCCAGCGCAACAATACCAAAACGGCACCATTTCACCTGACGCACAAGAAAAAAATAAAAAATTGACGGAGCACAAAAATGCGGATTCTGCCAAATATACCTAACCTCGTGCCTAGCACATGCTATCCTGTAACTAGGGGAAGCTCTGCGGTACCCAGGACTAAGTGAGCCCAACAGTCTGTAAAATATTGGCTCCTGGGATAAAGACAACAACAATTTGTGGAGAGAAAAAGGATAGCTCACCAACCATAGGCTCTTCCTGGCCAAACACAAGCTACGCCTAATCTCCCAGATCCAAATCTTTTACTTCCCTAATGTCGGAATCACACTATATCACACCCAGGGTTTATGCGTACCATCTGTGTCACGCCCAACGGTCCAAGCGAGCGACAACACCTCCCTCTTCTTTCAGATACCAACAGTGTTAAGAAACCGGTGGCACTGAGAAACCCTTTTAGACTAGATAGCAACATTGAGGTGCGGGCCATTTATCACTCCCAAGGCATGTGCATACCATCTGACATGCCCAGAGGCCCAGGCATTGAGGTTTCAGTCCTATATTACACCAAGGGCCTATGCCTACCATCTGTGTCACACCCAGCAGTCCAAACGAAAGGCACCTTTTAAAACCTTACACCTTACATCTCACCCAGGGCCAATGCGCACCCAGTGGTCTAAGCTGGAGAAAAACAAAAAACAACATTCAGCTTACCTAGCTCCCTGACTGTGGAAAAAAGTAATTTCTGCAGGGTTAAGTTTTTCCTATCATACGCCAAATGCTGGACTAAGCCTTTGATGTAGTCTTTTACCCTTCTGACAGCAGCTTCAGGGCGGACCTTCGCCCCGTGGGTTCAGCAGAACTTCCAATCAATTGCAACGTCTGCTTACCCTTCTTGTTACATAAATGTGAATCTGTCTGAGCGGGGTCTCCTTCCTTCTGTCGCAGTCCGGTCTGAGGTACCAATCATCTCCTATCTGGTTCACCAAAATGTTACTCAAATTTAAATTTACCTTAAAAAAACTAAAGGCAGAACAGGAATGGTTTGTTTAATTAAACCTTGCATCCGGGAGAGCAGTTACAGAACCGGTGTCAGAGGGCTGTCTCTCAGTGTACAGTCCATCAGAGTGGTGTTTTATACATTTCTCTGGAGTCATAAGTAAGGTCCTGATAACAAATGCAAGTGGGCCTCGACCTTTCGTGGACACGTGGGCCACCAAGTATCTGTCCAGATGTCCTGCCTGAGGGGCTCTTGGTTGCTGCATGTTGCTGTGTTCTGATATGGTTACGTGTTTCTAACTATGTGTGGTATCTAACTCTATGGTGTTTTTGGGAATGCACACACCCTTTTGGCCTTTTGTGTTTTATTGGGGCCAATCTCCTGGGACCATTATGGTGTCACTGCGCCTATTCGTGGGATTTGATCTAAGTTCCCTGTTTGCGCACTTGTCTGCCGGCTACACACCACCCACCTGTGACATGTCAGTAACCTCAGGCCTAGATCTCAGAGCCTGCCTGACCACGTATATTTGTGCCAAGGTTAAAGGAGAGTTCACGACAGTGGAATCTAATAGTGGCGGTGCAACTTTGTTCTTGTATATGCATGTATCGTTTTGTACATCGACTATTCCAATAATAACAGGGTATAGCTAGACATAGAGGGAGAGGAGGTGCATGTGAACCTGGCTAGCCAGACGGTAGATGAAAGAGTTACTATGTGGGTGGGAGAGGGGTTATTGAGAGGGTTTACTTAGTTCAGGACTCATATGCCTTTCTTAAGTTTTGTAACATAAAAATTCAATAAAAAATTAATGAAATCTAAACTGTACTCAGAATCACTTCTAAGCAATTCATGCACAGTCTATGAACACCAAAACTTAGAGGTACATAAACAATACTTCGTTAGTTTGATTGTTTTCTGTGAAGCGGTAAGTGACGGGGATTTGTTTCTGTTTTTTCAATGCCTAGATTTATTGTCGGAAACCCCACTTAAAATATGTGCTAATCAATAGGAAGACAATTCCTCAGACACCGTGTCAAATAAACATCAAAATCCACAGGTTCCTAGATTCATTAATTGTTTTACATATGTTTGCAGCCCCGAGGTGAAAGCATTTCTTCAAATGGACAATCCTAAACATTTCTCTGACCCTTCTGAAGATGAAGATGAAAGGAGCAGTCAAAAGGTAATTGTTTTCTCTAAAATGTTACAGAATGTATCTGGTTTATGAATTGAACAGCTACTTTTTCCTGTATTAAGTGCAGGGAATTCACAATGACTACAAATGATGGGGCTTGTAAAAAGCATTATTTAGGTTACTCAGACAGTGTATATTCAGTTACTTTTGAACTGAATCGCTTCACTGAACAGGAAATTGCTGTTGTGGCTTTGAAATATTTCTTCTTATCAGCACTCTCTCCTGACACCCCATCTCTCCCCATTTTAAAAGCAAAGGGGAATGTGAATTGTTGCTGTACCTGCTTGCTCCCCTGGAGTGTGATGAGGTGTTCCTGAGGCCTCAGGTGGGGAGGGCAAAAAAGAATGTTCTCCGCAGATGCCTCCCACATCTCTATGCTTGAAGAAAAGGCGGGGACTCACCGCATACATGTAAAACCCAGCGTCCAATGGAAGACGCAGAGAGATTTTTCTTGCCAATTAGGACGTCTGGTGGATGGAGCAGGAAAAAAGAAGAGTTGGGAAGAGGAGCGAATAAGAGCAACACCAGAGGCAAGCAGAGGCAGGAGAATAGTTGGAGGAGAAGCAGTGCACTGGAGGCAAGGGGGGATTAGAACATAGGGTCCTCTTAATATTGCAGAGGCAGCAATGGCACAGTGTTCTGCTTCTAGGAAGGCTGAATTGTCCTTAGACGTTTCAAGTGATAGTTGAAGCAGTGATAGAGTTTACTTGATTATCCACAGACCTTTTGGAGTCACCAATTACCTTCAGGTTCATGGTGTCTTTGATTTTGCAAAGCGTTTAGGTTACAAATCCATAGATACTATGATTAAAATACATAATGCTAAGTGCATATTGATTGTCACCTATGGATATGACATTTGGGAATATGTTTCTGTGCAATTGTTCCAGAGAGAGGAGAATCCATTCATGAGAAGGCTGTTAATCCTACCAAATAGTGTTCCCTCAGAGGCGGTGCATGAAGAATTGGCATGAGCTACATATCTGATTTGATATAGTTGTGCCCTTTGCTGTTGTGGCTTAAGGCTTGGTCCAAGAAGTACACAATGGAGAATCGTCTCATTTTGGGGGATTGTCTTGAGCTCTCCAATGCAGTTAAATACCCTGGCTGAAATTCATTTAACTGAATTTTAAGGCTCTTAGTTGACGTGAATTATTAGAAGAAACAGATGGAGAGAGAAGCTGGGGCGCTGTTGAACCAGTCAGATGTTCCATCATGATTCCTACTACACTGTCAATCGAGCCATATACTGGAGATGATAATTTTAAACAGGTTAGGCCTGCGCTTTTGTATATACAACTCTTACCAGATAAGAAGATTTGTCACTCAGCTACCTGTTTTCTTGCGGGAGCAGTGAGAGTGATAAGAGCTTCTTTATCTACAGATGATTTTCTGAGTGGGGTCATCAAGGCCTTTAGCAACTCCTTTGAACCCTCCTTTGTATTCAAATTCCTAACTGCTTCCATTATTAGTACATACAAACATTTCCCCATTACTTGCTTTACTGAGTTAGAGATTGAGTTATTTTGTTTGAAGCAGAGATGTGTCTCATATCAGTTATCTAAACAGATTCAGCAGTTCTAGTGATGATAAGTGTCACAACCCATGTGCTCATCACTGTTGGGGGTGCATCTTTGATTATGCAAGTTTCCTATTTTTTTTCTATTTTCACAGTTGGGCTTTCTGTTGGCACAAGCTGTCTTCTCCTTGTTATCTTAAAGGGTTCCATTAAAGTTTATATGCCCCTTTGGAGAATTTACTATGAAAGAACATGGAGTCACAATTACAACAATACAATACAATACAATTACACCAATATTCCAATACGGTGCAATCTGGGGTCTGCCACTGGTTCTAGATATGACAAGACCACTCCTATGGACTTCTGAGTATGGTTTTCGAGTGTTTGTCTGTGTGCACTTGTGCATTGTTCAAACTTCTGTTTAGACTCAAACTGTTATTGGTTCATGTGAACCAATAGGTTCTTCTAAAAAGGAGGAACATTTGGACACCCTTGATGTACGATGATCACTTATATTGTGACAACCTAGCAGTCTGTGTTACTTTCAGAGCCTCAGACCAGGGGAATGAGGCTTCTTCTACCTGTCTGAGTAGGGGGCTTGATACATTTTTTGCCAACTTCTGCTTAATATGGACCGATTTTAGGTCCCCTCAATTTCTTGGCCAAGTACAGGCTCTGTGCCAAGTAACCAACTTGGGACAGAAAACCTAGTGGGATGTACCCCAGCACAAAGATTACGTCACATGTGTTTCACATGTGCTTTTCTTGGGGTGAACATTCATTCAAGTGCATAGAGCAGGTGAGCTAGGGGGGTAAAGGCATCTTGCAGGCGGCTTTGGGGTAACATTGTTTGACCGTTGCAAAGCAGTTAAATTGATATCCCCTAACTCTTTCATCAGTCAATATAAATTGTGGGCACGGGAGGCAGTATTAACCAAGTTTGATTTTGAGGTTATTCGGGCAGTGACACACCGAATGTTGCTGCATACCTAACAGGAATCAGTGGCTGGTACAGCCATGCTTTGGTGTCAATCAAAATTACGAACTGGAATGGGTAAGAGTGACATAGGACAATGGTACAGTTACTTTTGGTACCCTTCATTACTCCTAGCCTACTCTTACTCTTCAGTGCTTCCAAACTTAACACCCACTCATGAGACGTGTTTCTTCATCCCACCTGGGTTTGAGCAAGAAAACGGAGCAGTGTAAACTAAAACAAAAAAGTATTCAAAACAACATCATGTTCCTGTTCATGTGGTACCTTTCAAAACTAAGGGCTCTGAAGAGGAAAAGTAATGAAGATTACTGATTAGTATTCAAACTGTCACCCTTTAAGCTCTTGAATACAGAATGCTTATATCTTGACCAATGAGTGATGGCAATGTCGTGTTGCATCCATTTACAGTTACCACACACATCAAAAAAATGACTTTAACAAATCAATGTCTTACTACGATTAGCATTATGAAATGATTGTACATTTTAAGTAAAACATTTTAACATGGTTCCTTTTTAGGACAGGGTACCAATTAGTGTTTTTTTAATTGAATACTGATTTCAAACCTGCTTATTGTTTGCACTGTTCAAATGCCAAATCGGCATTAGCCTGCCTACTCACACACCTGAGAGTTATGTTGGGTGTTTTGCAAATATCTGGTTGTGTATATGTAGATCACTTGCATTCTGTTTCATATCTATCCTCTCAAATTTATTGATGCAGATTCCTAAACATGAAATGGCTGGATTGAAACACCTGACCTGATCAGTCAGGGTTATTTCTGTGCCTTAACATGTAATAATTGTCTTTAAGAAGAGTTACTGTAACAGTCACATTTTTTTTTATATCTAAAGAATATTTTTTAAGTTTGTTGTACCTGAATCATTTCACTTTAATTTAGTAGAGGTAATGAAATTAGTACTAACAATAATCTGGTGTTTAAGTAAAATGTAACAGCACATTGCACATCTAAACAGCAATGAATAATAGAATTTTCAATGTAGGAACTACGAAACAGGTTATCATTTGTATTCAGTGCTACACCTGTTGTACTGTGTCTGTTTTATACTTACGAAGTGCAATCATAGACAAAGGGTTCTTGGCGTTGACTGGAATGAATCTAGTCACTCACCCCACGGGAACCTGGTAGGGATTAAGCTGTAAATAGAAAGGTCTTAGTGGCTAAAATCCAGACAATTGGAGAAGCATTTATGAATGACCCACAAATTAAGGATCACAGTCACGAAAGCTCCTCTTTCAAGTTCTTGACTCCTCAAGCAAGGACAATGAACAATAAGGTCTAAATCTTCTAGGAAAGACGTATAAGATTTGTGTAATGCCACATGGATGATAAAAAAAGTTTTGAAATCAATATATTTCAGGCATGGAAGCCAGTGAACCTCACACTATGAAGAAAAATATACAAATAAACAAGGACAATTGAAAATGTGAAAACCTTTTTTATATTAAATTGTGAATTTAACTAATTTCCTTATTTGATCATTTATTTGGTGTGTGCTTGTTTTTTGTTTTTTAGTTTATTGTTTTGAAGTTCAAATCATAGAAATTGCTTAGGCCCGGAGTCCCCAGCTTCTATTAGTACTCAGTTGGGGTCCCTGGATTCCACTAATGATTCAGTGTGGGTCCACAGAAGTCACAATGCTAAGAAACCCTGCCCTAGATTAACATCAATCAGGAAATGGCAGTCGTATCTTCACTTTTCTACCATGCTCTCATTCATTACTGGTGTTACATCTGACTGTGTCCCTGCCATTGGGGTGAACTTCGGCAAACCCTGTGGCTGTGCCTGAGGCATCAACATTGGAGTCGGCTCGGTCTGAACTAGCATCGGCCTCTGAACCACTTGCTCCATAGGTACCACTAAGTTCGATGTTGTCTCAAGAATTGGTATCTCTGGATAAATTCTCTGTACCGGTGGTGGGTTCATCGACGTCTGGACTACCAAAGTAGTCACTGCATTAGGAGTACACTGTACTACCCCTTGTACCTGTCCATTATCTGTTTGCAATCGTCCCACTGTCCCCGACACTTGAGCTTGGGCAGTTGGAACAGGACTAATACTTGGGCCTCCCTCATGCACCACATATGGTGGAGGTCTGTCCCTCAGCATTTGACTAATAAGATCCTCGACATCTGAGTCTTCTTCTACTATGTAAGACTTTTTCTTCTTTTTACTCCCTGGTGAACTCTTGTCACTTTTGCTAGTCTCCTCTTTCCCTTCTGACTCATCTTACTCTGTGATAGCAGGAACCAACTTAACATCCTGCAATGTTGCTGTTCTCTACCTCTTCTGCTCCCAATCCCATCTTGCCTCAGCTAGGGACTTCTCTACCTTCCTTATTCTCCTCTGCAATTTGATTTCTTGTTGCTGTCTCGCTAGGAGTTCCCAAACTGCTAATGCCTCAAACTGTACTGGTCTCTGGAGAGGCTTTGTCTCATACAGAGTCATCCGCAACTGATCCAAAATTCTCAAATTAAACGTTCCATGCTCTGGAAATGCTAAAGCTCCCTGTTTCACTGTCAATTTGCACCACTGCTTTAACCAAAGACATGGCACGACACCTCGCTCCTCCGTCACAAAATAAGCCGGAGACTTTTCCGGTGAGGCAGGCTCCCCCACTGTCGCCTTAATGTATGTATCACCCTTCATGGCACTATTAAAATCTTTGAAAAACGTAATCTTTCTCTGTTGTAGTTGTTCGATTCAATAAGGAAATGACTTTTACTCCCAGGATTCCCTTGTCCCGCCTTCTCAACCAATTGTCTCTCACTAACCAACCTATCCCAGCGCAGCTCACTCTGATGTCACACTCACACACTGCGGCTGACAAAGTCTTGAGGCTTGTCCTCCTAATCTTCAACTCACAGAAAACTAATGCAAATTATTGCAAGCACTAACCAAAAAACTATAACCAAAAACAAATCTGCTGGTTTACTACAGGAAGGTACACAATTGCTTCAGAGACCCTATGGATTTTCACTGATGGCCCTTTCACTTATGCAGTTATTCCTCTTTCTCAGTCTCCCTGCATTCGCAAGCAAAATTCGACCCGCAAATGTTACTCTCAGCTGATCAATGGGTCTGTCCTGGTGCACATAGGACTTGCCAAATCTCAGTCAAAAAATTCTCGTACTCACTTAACTTATACGCCGACTTGTTGACCACGCCCGATCAACCTACTAAACTTAGACCACAAAGGGTCCGTACATCAGCAACAACCACGTGGACAATTTTTTAGCACAAAGCGCCACACACATATGAAGTTCGACGACTTCCCTACTCTCATACTACGGAGTACGCTCAGTCTTACTAAATTTCAACTGGAGTACGCAGACTCCCTACTTACCTCACATACGTCACAATTCACCTGCAATTTGCATAAGCCTTTGCAAGCAAAACCTATCACTTTCACACTATCACTAAAACACAGAGAACATACCCAACTCTACTAGCACGATCCAGGGCCTGGGAAAGTAATTTCTGGGCATAAGGGGACATCATCTTTGCTACAATTGCCATTACCGAAAACAAAATCCAAATCACAATAATAATGATGAACAACTAACTTAACTCAAACTACCACCATAACCATTGGCCACCACATAACCAGTTTTCCAAGGAAACGAACCATCCTCTGCTACCAAAAACTGTTAGCGTGCCTGGTCCTTAATAAGTAAACTTACAAGGGGACACGTATAGGTAGATGAAGCTTTTGATTCGCATGGAGTATCCTAGTTAGGCTGATGGTAGTCACAGTACTGATAAATAGGCAATTCAATAAACATTAGTCATCAGCATTAAAGAATCAGAGACATAACACCCCATGACCCTCCGGTCCTGAATAACCACAACTCACTATACGTTTTAGTAGTTTTAGTCCATATTACTTGCAATACTAATTCATAAAAATTAATTCAACTTTATTCACATCAGCAAATCTGTAGTAATTCATTAGAAGGCGCCAAAAACATAATCTAATCAAAACTTGCATCAGAGTACATTCTAAAGCAGTAGCATAAGTCAATAATTGAATCAGGGATGAATAAGTGAACATGAGTAGCAGAGTTCAGCATATCAGTTCGTCAGTCATTTGTCTCTATGTTGGTCAATGTCATAAGGTAGAAAACTCACCTAACTCAGATTAGCATCAGCATGTGGGACTTCATGTGAAAACAGTTTAGAACATTAATTTGGAAAACATCTAGCTAAGAGAAAAGCTACAAAAACAGCACACTTGGTACCTAGAAAGAAAAGGCACAAAAGTTAATTCAGTCACATTGTCATAGCTACCTATCCACGATATGGATCAGCAACAAAGCCAATCTTCATCTTCAGGTCATCAATCGATAAGCATCACATCAGTCTCGCAAGAGCATGAGCCTAATGACAGAATCTCGAATCTCTTCAATCTTGTAGTCTCTCTCTCTGGACATCCACCTAGCATCTGAACTCTCACCTTCTGTCATGTCATTATATCAAAGTCGCCCAGACTATCCCCTAATTCCTAATTGGTCAATTAATCACGCTATTTGCATTATCCAATAGTCCTTGTTTGTCCAATCTATGAATTCTAACATTACACAGTTCCCATGTAGTTGATTGGTTCACTTTACAATGTCCTCATCATCTGGCTCGTCAGGTATCGAAAATGTTGCATCTTCTTCCCCAGTCAGTGTCTCCATTGTTCAGGTCCTGGGAAAGTACACTCTGAATGTTTTACACAGTCCTTGATACAAATTTTGATTCCCTCATCTCCTGTACGTCGGTTCACACATAGGATTTTAGCTGAGCAGATTTATTAAACAACAAGCAGTTCATGGTCAGTTCAGCACATCATCATTTCTACTTTGAACGTTAATATTCGGCTTCTGCAGGAGGCCTGGCAAAACTAGGCCACAACTTCGGCTAAATTAAGCTCTGTAATGCAAAATATACGTTACATATCTCAATATGACATATTATAAACATTATTTCAATACGTTTTTCTATATTTCATACATGCTATTCATTTTATTAGTACATTTGTGAATCTTGTTGATCGCTCTCCGAGGGCACATTTTCAAACGTGCGCATTCTTTTTCTACATTAATCGATTTCCACAATTTTTCTTTATTCAAAATACATAAACATTCATTAATACATTTTTATTATTATATTTGCTCTAACATAGCTGAACTAGTTTACATGTATTCTACGTCTGGGGCAGCTTTAATGGGTTTTACCACATCTTAACATAGCACATTGCCTGTCTTGTGTGTAAAGAAATAATGTGATTGGGACCGAAGGGCAAGTGGCATAGCATTCATTCTGTGTGACCTGAAAATGAGACATTGGTGGGTGACAGATGGAGAGACATCTAAATTGATTCCAGCACAAGGCTGTATTTTAGGGAATGCCTCGTGCCATGGCCACTACTTTTTTAGCTTGGTTAAGCTGTAATGTGAGCCCTCAAAATTTCCCCTGAGCAAATAAACTAACTCACTTTACTCTACTTATACTCTTTGTTTCTGGTTTATTTCAACAGAAGCCATTTGCCTCGCGAAATTTCAACCTGGGGCCATCTGGAAACCCTAAGTAAGTTATCTCTGTGATTGTTGAATGCTGGAATGAACACTTGCATTTTCTTTAGATCCATAGATAACCATATCTGCCACGCAGAAGAATTGACTGTTATATGTAATGTCGGATAATATTTTAATTGTGGTGTCAAATAAGTAATTTGGAACGAAAGAAGTAGCAACGCCGCGGCTTTGTTAAATTCTGTATATTTTTGCAGTAGGCCTTATTCAATAAATTAGAAACCTTCGATGTAAAGTAATCAGTGTCAACAATAACCGTACGTATTTCTGGTTTACCAAGGCAGGATTTTCTAATTTCATGTGGCAGAACACTTGTGAAATGTGTCTCCCCGGCCTTCACTTTATATTTCGTTTAGTGATCTATTCTGAAAATCACATCTCAAGGGTCCACTCATGTTAAAATCAGGTGCAATGTACGGGTTTCTGTCGTTCTTGAACCGTAACTGGGCTAAGATTTTGGAAATCTGGCTTTTAACTTGAAAACCTAGACAAAAGGCAGTATGTTATTGTTAAAAATGAGCTACAAAATGCATTGAGTCAAATTCTATTTAAGGAGAGGTTTTTAACTTTAAATGCAATTTTCAAATCGTGTTCGGCTTTTAACTTGTGTTTTTAATATTCTCAGTCCCTTGTATGTTTGTACTCTTTCCGGGAGCTAAGACTCTTCATTTCTTACTCCTTGCTTCATGTCTTTCAGTGCTAAACCAACAGACTTTGACTTCTTGCAAGTAATCGGCAAAGGAAGCTTTGGAAAAGTAAGTGCTTATTTTCCCAGGAAAAAAGTACAGCTGTAAACCACAAGATTATATTTATTGTCTCATTACAATATTTTAGACCAGAGAACTCTTGTGTTCTAAACTCTTGTGTGCTGAAATATGCCAGATTCTCTGTATTAAATATGAAGATTGTTCTGAATTGTGGACGGTAAATCACGTTTCCTCTCTAACATATCAGGTTCTTCTTGCAAGAAGGAAGTTGGACGGGAAATATTATGCTGTCAAAGTGTTACAGAAAAAAATTGTTCTCAACAGGAAAGAGGTACCCAGAATAATTACATAATGCATTTAAAACGAGAAAAAACAGTTGTTCCATTTTCACTTTGACCTTTTCCTTCCTTTCAGCAAAAACATATAATGGCAGAACGAAATGTGCTTTTGAAAAACGTGAAGCACCCCTTTTTAGTCGGATTACATTACTCCTTCCAGACGTCAGAAAAACTTTACTTTGTTCTGGATTTTGTAAATGGAGGCGAGGTGAGTTCAAATCTGTGTCATTCCTAGAACATGTATGTCTGTCTATGTTTACTCGTTTCATGAGTAATTTACTCAATGTAGGCGTCGTTTAAGGCACAAAAGGCTCCAAGTAGCTTTGCAGGAAATAGACTATTCCTTACTGTGTGGATTTTGTCCGGAAGAGGAGTAGAGGGTGTAACTATCTGTTCGTCAGCAGCCCGCACTGTGCAGTCATGTTCAGTAAGCTTACACGTTAAAACCCAGTGAAAGACAGCTAATTTACTACGTGGCTGTTACTGTTAACACGTTTGTACACTATTTTAATACATTCTTTGAACATATTGATAAGGCATATGATTGAAAGGAAAAGAATTAACAAATAGGCATCTGTCCAGGGTCTAAGCAGCTTGCAGACTGCCTCAAGAGGATTCATGGGAGGCTTCAGGTGGAACAGCTGATCCTGAACATATGATTTCACATGTAGTGAAAAAACTGAAAAAGGGAACTTCTACTTTTGCAACTTGAAAGAAACGAAAAAAGAAATGCTTCTACGAATATATTTTTCTTGATGTTTCCTGTAATTTGTTTTTTTTTCGGTTCTCTGGTGGGGTCTCCTGAAATACTCTTTTTACTCAGTACTGCAAATCGAGTTCTCCTTCCGGGCTTTCACATGTGATCTCCTAACTTGGAAAGTCTTATTAAATCGCCTTAAGACAACCAACCTTCATTACATGCCTTCAGGGCATGCATGGAGCCTCATCGTGGGCCAAGAACCTCACCCTATGTGGTTGGTTACTATTATTTAATTATCCTCCTTACCCTAAACAATAGCATAGCTCCAGAAATTCTTGCTTCCACCCTGTCCTTCAAGGCCTTTTTACATTTTGCTGCTCCTCAGCAACCCTATTGCATTTGCATGAGCATGTGAAAGTCTGCATATCAGGTTCTACATTGCATTATGTAGGAAAGTGTCAAAAGCATATGTATAGCCATATTGAACCTTATCAGTACATTAGGGCTTCTCCCCAGAGTTACTGCATTTTGGCCACCATATAACTTCTTGTCTCCAGTGATTTGCTGGTTGTTCGGTGCCTAACCCAGCAGTCAACACTTTCTCATCTCTTTGCCTCTTCCGTTACCCTCACTTTTTTAATCCAGGGTTTCTCTTCTCTTTCCAGGGGGCAGACATTGTTTCATGCCTGCACCCTAGAAGATATAGCCCCTTCTCGGAACTGACAGTGACATCTTCACTTATGGTTCTATGCAGAACCCAGCAGGACTGGGAAACAAACAGTGGCAAATTTTATCAGACTCACCCAGTGTTGCATGAAGTAAATGAGCTCAGCATGCAAGCCCGCCCTCTGCAAGAGAGGATTTAGGGGTTTGTGGAAAGGCAAACCTTCGCAGTCACTAAGAGCTGCACACTCCATATTTGATCTACTTGTCAGGATTCCTCTGCCCCATTGTGTGTATGCTGCTCCAACACTCAACAACACGCCATATGAGGTGGTCACTGAGTCTGACTGTCTTTGAGAGGGCTGGAAGGAAGCATCTTGCCCATAGGGACAACAAAAACATGATTCCCCCAGCTTGTGATCCTGCAATTAACTCTGCCTGGTTGACAGGCAGGGACTGTGGGGTTGCAAGGTGCTTAGTTCCATTCAATGCGAGGTCCATTAGCTGGACAGCACCCATGGCAGGACCATCAATAAAGGGTTCCTCAGGGCATGCCTCATCTATTGTGCCCTATGATAGAAGTATTGGTGTCTCCTGAGTCTCTTTACTGATTGTTGTTCATAATTGGTTGCAACAACCAGGCACCATAAAACATTAAGGGAAAGGTTGTTTTATTTCCCATTATAATTGGTGGTGGCCAGGCCAGGGAACAGAGGCGAGTACTGTCCCAGGCTACAGAAAGGACTGGTACTTGAGAGGCCATCAATGCAGCAGACAGGCTCTTTATGTTGCGGAGCGCCCCAAAAATTTATCCTGGGCCTGAACCACAATTGAGATTGTGGGCACACTGACCCTATTAAGTTTTACAGATCAGTGCGCACCCAGGATTTGGGTGGATCGGGGATTGTGTTCACCTCTCATAACAAGGCAGTGTGTCCCAGCGACAAGGTTCTAAAGTGCAGTTAAAAATACAGCCAAGTAAAGAAAGGACTTACTTAAAAAGTAAGTTCTAAAGCAGAATTTAGAAAGACCATGAAGTCTTATTGCAAAATTTAAAAGATACAATATAGAAATAGTAAAATGTAGTTTCAACAGATCTCATTTATATGTATAAAATCGTTGCCATTAAATCTTCCGGTAAAGAAACTATGCAGAATAATAGGCAAATTCAGATATAGACTAAGTATCAAATGTGTAGCAGCATCTGTAAGAAGTATTTCCAGCATCCCTAGTTGAAGCCAAAAGGTCTGGCTCAACCCCGCAATCCAGGGTTTATATAGTAATTTTCCCAATTAAATTACATTAGAACTGTAAACCCATTATGGTGTGAGCAAAGAATTACATTGTCAACAAATAAAATTACAGATTTATTAATTGTCACATAACCCTACCACTTTACCAGTAACCCACTACATGAATATTGATTTAGCCCTTCTGACCTAATGCATTCAAAGGTGTCAGAATACACTAGTTACCTAAACAACGGTAAACCATTGTGAATGAATGCAATACCGCCTGCAAACTGAAGGTCCTTGAGAAACAGTTACAAAAGGCCCTCTCTGAGAACAGTTTCATTCCAGAATTAATCAATCCATATCTTGCTGCACGTAGTATCAGACAGAAATTCAAACAGAGAATAAACATGATGTGACATCCATTTTGGACAAGATGGCATCGAGGACTAACTGAGGCCTAGTTAGCATAAGCAGGAAACATTTTAACGTGTGATTACAAACCACTGAGTAGTTATGTGCAATTAAAGTTCACTGGCTTCAAAATCTGTGGCAGGAGTTCTGGAAACTGCTCACCTGCAGTTTTAAAAGTGCTCTAGTATTACTTATCGGGACCCGAGCGGGACCTGGGCATGAGTTGTCTGCCAGTGCTGGGCTGCAAGAAGCTGGAACCAGTAATGTGCAGTCTGCGTCTTCGGCACAACACATTTGTGCCTTAAGCGCAATAAGATGATATTGGTTTCTCTCTTATGCAACATCTACAGCTGCTCGAGACACTGGACGGCAGGCCCGCTCCCCTCTTTCAAGCCCCTGAGCCAATGTTAAGGCCATTGCATGCTATGGCCAGCGGCCCTACCTTCCTCGGAGAGGAACTACCAAAACCAGCCCTCAAACTTCCAGGCTCCTGGGGAACGTCCCAGTGCCCGACAGGGCATGGTTCTGTGGGTTAGCATGTCTAGAGTTCATAACTCCTCTCTGATTTTTTTAAGTGATCGAGACGCAACACCACGTTTTCACGCATGATATTAAGCTAATATTAACAGAAAGTGATTTGCCTCTAGATCACAACTTCAGTTGTCGTGCACACTTAAGATTTTCTTTGTGTCATTATCTTTTATAATTATGTTATTTTTAGTCTGTTGTGTTCAAGATGTCTGGGGTTGATTTTCTAGGAGTAAAAGGAAATTGTATGAGGTACCTTTCCTGTTGCCTATTTTTCTCCGGTTTTGGTAATAATTCTGATGGTAATAGTATGTTTCATTTCACGATTTTTATGTTTACCATAGTGAATGGATTTCTCGTTATAGTTGCTAATCGATGTCAGTTCATGGTGTGTTACAGCTATTCGATACTATACCTATTCATAGAGGTTTGGCATACAAAGCAATTAGAAACTCACAGTGTGCATTTGCTTGTTTACAGCTGTTTTTTCATTTGCAAAGAGAACGCACCTTTGCTGAACCAAGAGCCAAATTCTACGCAGCAGAAATAGCCAGTGCTTTAGGCTACTTACATTCCATAGAAATTGTATACAGGTAAGATTGCTTGCAACTGGTTCCTATTCATCTTTCCAATGATGATTGTAATTTAGTGTGTCTGTTTTTTCTTTTGTTCTTTAGGGATTTGAAGCCAGAAAACATCCTTTTAGACTCAGAGGTAAATTTGAGGAACTTTATTCTCACTCATTTGTATGATATGCTGGCCATATTATAATATGTTATTTTAAGAATTGCTTTCCAATACATTGTTGTGCTTAGCTTAAATGTCAAACACAGCATACAACATGCGGATCTGAAAGCCATATTTAAAAAGAACAATACCAGAAAGCCACATTTTCAGGCCTTTTTCTGTTTGTGCAGTTGTGCCCACAACATTGAGGGTTTGCCTAAATTAATGGTTACAATTCTTGTCTATCTTTATTAAATGTTTCACAGTTTCAAAATGCTCTTCACAAGGTGGCAAAACCATTAGCCCATTGCCGCCTCCAGGGAATTATGAAAACAGTGGTGGGAGCCCAGAGGGCTTATACCACACTACCTTTCAGCTAGGCAAACCTTCATCTCGCACTTGGAAGTATACTTTTACACTAAATTCATGGAAAACGAAAGCAGAGAGCAGTGGCATATTCCAGTCCACACCCTTGTAGGCATCTCCTATGTTAAATAGTGGCTATGTATCAAGAAGTAGTGCCTGCCGAAAACACTCTGTAGCCCCACAGGTTTCACATGTGATTCGTATCCTAGCATCAGTAGGTATCCCAAATAACAGAAAAACACCACACACAGCATCTGAAGTACTGTAATGACACTTCATTATACGATTTGGAAGTCTTTTTAGATTTTATTATTTTTATTGCACTTCATATGTATTAGTTTCCTTCTTAGATGTAACAATATTTATTTAATTCGAGTATTCACAGCTGACACTTGTTTTGCCATGTAGAAAAGGGCTTTATCAAGGCCATTACATAATGTACAAATGACT